>NW_021940696.1:1214707-1216416 GCF_001715985.3 Manacus vitellinus
TGCCTACTTAAAACCCAAATTGTAGCAATCAAATGACAGTTTTGTAAACCAGTTCAAACATGTTAACTCAAAAATCCCTTTGTTTGCCACACATCCAGCTTCCCGAGAAGTGGAATAAAGACAAACAATTAAATCCTGAGCTGTACAACATTTGGACATCAGGAAGAATTTCATCATAGAAAGGGTGGTCAGGGAAGGTGGAAGGGGCTGCCCAGGGAGGTGGTGGAGTCTCCACCCCTGGAGGTGTCCAAGGAATGACAGGATGTGGCACTCAGTGCTCTGGGCTGGGGGACAAGGTGGGGATCAGGCACAGGTTGGTCTTTTCCAACCTAAATGATTCCATGATTCTGTGCTGAGGTTACTGCTGATAAGGGCAGAGCTGGACTCTGGAGGTGTCCACCATGGATGTAGCTGCCCCAGCTCATTCCTGGTGTTCCCGAGGTGCACACGTGGACCGTCGCAACAAAAGAGACACAGCACTGTAAATCCACAGCCTCCTTTGTTTCTTTCCATCCCTAAACTTCATTGAAGCCCTTGTAGTGCTTAGTTGCACTCAGAAAAACCTTAATTTTTTAACAGAGAGGGGAGATGGACACAAAAAGAGCTTGTTCACCATCTTGGTTTGAAGGCATGTGGGGAAAATTTGGCTGGAAAGACATTTGCTGCAGCTCTGCAGGACCCAGGCACTGAACAGGGGCATGGACAGCTCTGAGACTGGTTCTGGATATTAAAAATTCAGCTCAGTGTGCAGAGCTTGGGGCTTTTAGAGCCTCTTAGAGCTTCCTGTGACCCTTTGTCTCAGTTCCCTGGGTCCCCCAGGACTAGTGGCAGCTCAGTTTGCAGTGGGGAAGCGAAGCACTGAGGAGTTTGATGACTGCACAGATGAACTGTGACTGCCTTCCCTGCTGTGATGGGTTTCTCAAGGGACCTCTGCTGAGCTCTGCCTCTTGTGGCTGCAGAAATCTCCTCCAAGGGCAAATCCTTTCTGCAGCTTCAGCTCCAGCTTTTATTATTGTCTAATAGCTACTCCTGAGACCAGCTCAGGGTGGAGCAAAGCTTGAGAACTCAAGAAAGGGGGATTAAACAGGACAGGGCCACTGAGGAGGTGGTGGAGAGTAAGGAAGAGGGGTCCAGGGGTCCCCCAGAGGCAGAAATCTGGGTGATGGAGTGGGAGGAGGCTGCCATTTGGCCAGGCTGGAGCTAAAATGCAGGAGCTGGCAGGATGCAAATGCAAAGATAAAAATGCTCCTAAGGTGGTGTTGAATTTGGTCACGGGGTGGAGATATGGGCACAGTCCTCTGAGCCACCACAAACGTGGATCACCAAGTCCAGATGACAGAGAGACTGAGCTTGGGGAGTATAAAAACCCCTCAGCAGGTCTGAGGCAGTTTCTGCATCTCAGATCTCCACCTGTAAGGGATGAAATGCTTGTGCCGTCCACCCTTCTTAAGAAGAGCCCAGGAGATGAATCCCAGCTGCACCACAGGCTGAAAAAGCAAAGATTTGGGCTGCTAGAAAAAAAAAAAACCCAAAACAAAACCCAAGCAGCAAAACCCACTATGCCTAAAACCCCAGACAAAAATGACAGTTTGTTAGATGAAATCCACTGAGGTGCTGGGAAGGAAAAAATAAAGGAAAAAACCCCCAGCGCTCCGGGGCTTTTAAGATGCATTTTTGCACAATAGCTGCCTTTTGAAATGTAAAAAGGG
>NW_021940696.1:1219036-1226379 GCF_001715985.3 Manacus vitellinus
AGGCCCTGGCACAGGTTGCCCAGAGAAGCTGTGGCTGCCCCTGGATCCCTGGAAGTGTCCAAGGCCAGGTTGGACAGGGCTTGGAGCAACCTGGGTTGGTGGAAGGTGTCCCTACCCATGGCAGGGGGTGGAACAAGATGAGTTTTAAGTTCCCTTTCAACCCAAACCATTCTGTGATTCTGTAAATGCAGGGCTTTATGCCTTTATCAGTGGCCCTTTCTCAGGGAACTCTGTCTCCCAAATGAACATGTGGGGGGCAGAGGGCAGGTCTGTGCTCAGTCCCTCTTTGGGGAGCACGGCAGAGCCTGCAGACTTACCCAACCTGGTGGTCTCATGTGACAGGTGCTCTGAAGATGTACAAAACTGTAAGGTAAAACCACGCTGATGGCAAAGTGGGCCATGCTGGCAAGTCAGAATGGTCCATGATCTGGCACTGACCAGCAGCAGATGACTTAGGAAGCACATCAACACATGGTTTGGATAGTGGAGTCCTCCCTCAAAAACCCTTCAGTCTTTGGCAAATTAGGTCAAGGGCGTCCTAAGGATGAAGAGGGTTCATAGAAGAGGACAGAAGAAGCAAACCTGAATTTTCCCATGTACTAATCCCGCCTGCCCTGCCCCATCCTCATCCTCTCCCCAGCACATGGCTGTGCAAACCCCAAATGCAGCAACACAGGACTCTCCAGAGGCATCTCCCATGAGTGGGAAGCTGCCATGGTGATGCCCCTCCTCGTTGGGTTGTAGGCTGGTTTTTCAGTGTCCAAGGACCTGCCTGAGCACTGGGGGTGAAGACACGAACTGTGGAGCAAACCACTGCTCTTGAACACCTGATGTGGAAAAGAGATTTTGCACATTTGGCAAAGCTGACGTGACCAGTCTCAAAAACTTGAAGAAATATATTCCCAGCTGGTTTCAGCCTCTTTAGCTGGGCTGGAGACACAGCCCTGTCCTTACCTAGCCGTGGCAGAGCTATAAATAAATCTTTCTAGACAAGCAAAAAGAGGTTCCCCTTGCCTACTTTTGCCTTCCTCCCTCTAGCATTTGTTGTCTGAGACAACACACAGTCGGTTGCTGTGTTGTTTGTTGTTGCCTTTGTTGTATTTTTGTTTGAGTACTTAAAGCCCTCAGAGGCCAACTTTGCACTGGAACAAGCAAAATCCAGCTGACAGGTAAAGACAGGCCTGGGGAGGTGAGTTGGGTCGTACAGACTCATGTGACTCAGACTTTGAGAGGCAAAAATCTTCCTGCCACACTCTGGACAAGCAAAAAAAAGGTTCCCTCCCTTATTTTTTGCCTTCATCCCTGTGGCATGAGTTGCCTGAGGTGTGGGTTCTGCCTGCATTCCTGTCCCGTCTCATCCTTGCAGCAAAACATCAAAATAGTCCCGAGAAGCCTCTTGTCAGAGCCTCTCAGGGCAGGAAGGGATGCATTTCCCATCGAGGGGTCCAGCCTGTCCCAGCAGAGGTGCTCTGAAAGGGCAGAGCAAAGTGCCAGGAGATGTCTGGAGTGGTGGGAAGCGTCTGCCGCTGGAGATCTGTCTGGGGCCTGGGGATTAAGGATGAGATGGGAGAAGACAAAGCCTCTGGAAAAATATCACATGGCTTCATAGATACAGAGAGGGGCAAGGCTGTGATTGGTAACACTGTGTGGTCAACAGGGCAGTGCTTTGTGCCTACATTTCGTGTCTGGGTCTGAGTGACACAAATTTCTGTAGCTTTTTCCAGTTAAGAATTTAGCTGGATACCCAATTTCATCCCTCTCTGCTTCTCTCCGTGCAGACAATCTGAAATATTTTGGATTCTGGGTGAAATATGAATGTTGAGTTCATACAACAGTCCTTCAGCCAAACTGAATGGTCCCTGATGAAGATTTCTAGCCACTGCATCACCGGAGGAGCATCTCAGACACCATCACAAACATAATTTCTGGCCTAAACTTTACCTGTCTTGCCACAAACTCCAGGTTTACAGACCTTCCACCCAGCAGTTTTAATGCAAACCACTCATCTCATGGGTTTGTGATTCCCACAAGCAACAGGGACGTTTCTTGGGCGTTGGTTGAGTTGGGTGAGAAACTGCAAACGTCTCCCCTTCAAAGAAAGGTAGATCTGGGACAGGAATAAGGCTGTGATGGATGTGGTGGGAAAACTCCTCTCTCAGAGAAAGGAGGCACTGTGTGGGTCAGGATGGCTGAAGGAACAAGGGCCACTGAGCACAGAGCAGCAGCTGGGGGGTGGTGGAGTTGGGCTGTGTGTGGCTGTGAGGGTGCTGAGAGAGCTCCAGGTTTGAAACCAAAGGCCAGGAAGAGAGTCAGCTTCAGTAAGGTTCAGAGGGCAGAGCAGAGAGAAAAATAGGGGGAAATGGAAGCTTGGAGCATTGATGGAAAAACCTGACTTCATCCCAGCTCCTTCACAACCAGGGAAACCTTTTCATCCCTGTTTTGCTTGTGTACAAATTTCTGAAAGACCTCTTCTAAGAGCTGATTTATCCCACTCCAGAAGAGACCAAATACTTGGTCAAGACGGGCTCCAGCCATGGCCAAGCTTTCCAGGAAGTTTCCAAGACTTTTCTTTGCAATCTGCTTTGAGATTCCTGGATGGAAAAGGCCAGGCTAAGGCAGATGGTAATTGTACCTGGCTGCCTGGTGATGTGGAGTATGAACTCAAGCCTTGCTCTTGTGGCTGCAGCATTAGCTGAGGTTTCAGCCCCAAAGCTGGGCTTTTTGAGTCCAGTGAAGAGAAGGGTTCACTTTTGGTCACAGCTCTTGAGGCCACGCTCTGTAAAGCAGCAGAAACTTCAAGTAAGGATTTGGGCTTAAAAATTTCATAGACAGCCGCTCTCGGACACACATAAGCAGCTGATATCTTGGCCAAGCGGCTCCAAAAATACATGGCTTCTTGCTCCTGCAGCTCAAGAGAAAATCAGCAATTTGTATGGGTGAGTAAATTCATTTTCACCACTCCCAAGGCCCATGTGATGGGCGATGACACCGACAAAAGCAGCACCAGTAGCAGGACGGAGGGAGGGGTCTCCCCGGGCTTTTGACCAGGCTTCCCATGTTGCTGATGTTTTCCTTGGCATTTCTGCTGGAGTGGAACTGCTTCAGGGAAAGACTTTGCTGGCAGCTTTCCCAAACCAGCACTGATGGAACAGCTTCATGGAATTATTTAGATTGGAAAAGATCTGAGACCATCGGGTCCAACCCTTGACCCAGCACCACCTCGTTCACCACCAAATGTGTCCCCAAGTGCCACATCCACACACCTTTTGAACACTTCCAGGGATGGTGATTCCACCATTTCCCTGGGCAACCTGTTCCTGTTCCCTCGTGCTGTTACCCATCACTGCCACGTGCAATGCCCATTTCTCCAGTTCAGGGAGGCAGCTGAGTGACCCTCAGGTCACCTTTTTCCAGGTGTTATTCCCTCGCTGATCCCTGGAGTCACCAGGGTTTGTCACCTGAGCAACAGAAAGGATCAAATCAGTGGGTGAAGCCTTCACAGACCCTTAGGGCTGGCTCTGTCTGCTGCTCTTCAGAAGCTGGTGAAGCCTGAGATGTGGTTATCCCAGGCAAATCCTACTGATCTCTCCCTAATCCTCCTCTCTCAACCCTTGGCAGCACTCTCCTCTGTCAAAAAAGGGAGGGAAAGAAGGAAGTGCAGCAAGTTAACAGCTTTTGGGAGCACTGAGCCAGCTGGATGTGTGTTCCCAGGGCTCTGCACCATGGCCAGAGCTACAACAACCCTCTCTTGTGTGACCCTACAGGGTCTGTGCTGCCCAGGTCACCCCAGACCTGGGCTCTGACCCAATGCTCCATTTCCAAAGCTCAGGCATCTGTCCTGCCCCAAGCTGGCAGGGCTGTGGGACATCCCTTGTGCCTGAGGGATAATCCTGCACCATGAGGCCCAGGCAGCCTTGTCCCACCAGGACAAAGGGGACCACCCCTGTCCAGCCCTGCTGCCAGACCCTTTAGCCAAGCAGTGCTGTGACACAGAGCCTGATCTGGTACCATCAGCAGCTCAGAAAGATGCAATAATTTCCCCTTTCTGACCAGCATCATACCTCAGGGCCCAGGTTTCCAAATTGCAGAGCATCTCCCAAGACTTTCAGCATCAGCAGGAACTGCTGGCGCTTGGTGCTGTCAAAAAATGGGGCCCTTGAATGTGACTCAACTGAAATACAAAATTAGCCAGAAAAGTAGGGATGAGTTGGAAGATTCGAGCTGTTTTGCCTTGATATTAATTCTTGACTGGATATTAATTCTTGCCTTGATATTAATTCTGGCCATGCATATCCCTGCAATGTTACAAACTCTGTTTTACAGACTCTGCCAGGCAGAGACACACACACATTTTCACAGTGGTACAACAGACAAGGGGAAAAGCTGGGTCATCCTGTCCCCCAAAACAAAAGGTTGGCTTCCAGATGACTCAGGAATGTCCCAGAGATCAACTTTATCTATTTATATATTTATTCTGGCCTGCATCCATGAATCACTGCTAATAGCAAAGGGTTGCATAATTTTAAGGAGGATGCTTTTGTGATGCCTCTGACTAGAGAAAATACATCTATTTTGTCTTGTGCCTATGAATAGATACCCTGCTCTGACTCCCTGCATTTGCAAACCACAGATACTACTGAAAATAAGGCATGATTGGCAGGTACAACCTGATTAGCATTTACAAATTACCGTGGCCTTTCTCCAAGCGATCATTTGTACAAATTGTTTCCTCTGTCTCCGAGCTGAAAAGAAACAGAGCTATTAGGTGAGTTGAGACTTTAAAAGAGTCAGAACAAGGCTAATGCTCACACCATCTCATTTCACACCCTTTTGAATGTTCAGCTTTTACTGAACCGTGTCTTTTTTTTTTTCCCTTTCTTAAGAAAAAGGCCAAACACGGGCTTTGGGTGAAGAGGCGTTTTTTTTTTTTTTCCCCTGAATAAAATCCTTGATTTTTGCCCTTTTTTTCCCCCCCCCAGCTTTTTTTTTTTTTCCTCTTTTCCTTACAGCAACTGTTCCTAAAATATTTGCTCATTATGGTTTTCAAACAGATGAAAAATTGCTGTAACAGTTTATATTATATGTTTTTTTATTTTAAAACCGCATCAAAATGGAAACAGAGGCTTGCAAGAGAAAGAAAACCTCGCCTGATGAAAAACGCCTCGGAGTGGGCTGGGATGATATTCCTCCCCCCATATTCCAACCAGGAATAGGCCTTGTGAGATTTTTGGACTGAGTGTATTACTGCACACTCCTCCTAAGATGTTTGGTAGCACCAATTATGGAGGTTCAAGCCGTGAGTCAAATACACCAAGCTGCTGGAATTGGCTCCAAAGATGTGCAACCCCCTCCAGACATGAGAATAATTTGGGGTTTTTTCCCCTTTTCCTTGTGCACATTGGACCTGGAGAAGGTGTTGTACCTTCCCTGTAATCAAGGACACGCAGCTGTTGTTATTTTTGTGGCGGGGAAGGTTTATGGTTTAAGGCTGAAGACCTCCAAGGCTTTCCTGGTCTCTGTAGGCAACACGAGGGTCAACTGGAGAGTCAGTGTGTCACTGAGCCCTCTTGAGGGAGGATGGCACTCCAGAAGTTTAATCCTACCCAATTTAATTGCAGTGAACAGCATCACTTTGCTGAACAGCCCATCCAAATTTCATAGGCTTTTGAATCAATAATGAGGCATCTTAACTCCGGTTCTGAATACCAGGCAGAGTTCTGGCTGCAACCTTAATTAAAAACATCTCGCAGCAGGATAAATAAATAATTCCCTTTTAAGTCTGAGGCCATTTTGTGTTTCAGACCCTGCTGGGCTGCAGGAGGGATGGTGTGTGGGAGAGGTGTGACAGCTCTGCCTCGGTGAGATAAGTGGTGGAGAGGCAGTTTGCATCCCCCGGGGTGGTCCTGACCAAATCCTCAACCCCCCGTAACCCCTTCCTGGGCTCTTCAGACTTCCTGGCCCGAATCTCTTTGCTTTTTTTTTTCTACCTTGCCTCAGAGATAATTTTTTTCCTCTGGTGGTTTGTTCTCTGGGGGCTTAAATAAATGGAGTGTGAGTGGGTGTGTGGGTGAGAGGAGGAGGCAGTGTTGGGAAGCGGAGCTGAGCGTTTCGCTCCGTGCAGGAATGTCGTGTGGTGCTGCCTGTCCAAAAAATCATCCTCCAACCCCTTTGCTCCTTGGCTCCCCTGGCCAAAATCAATGCAGAGCTGATGCTGAAATAACAAATGGGTGTTGTGGGTCGTGCTGAAGGGCTCTTTCTGGCCATGACACTTTTGCCAATGACCCAGCTGATGATACAAAATCGTTGACAGTGGTGTTTGCAGCTGAGAAAAAGATTGCTGGTGTAATGTGCAATGAGGCAGGACACATAATATCACAGTGAGTCACGGAGGTGAAGGTATTTCAGACTTTATTTTGGAAGGAAAAGAAGAGGTTTTAGAGGCTGTGATTTAAAATGAGCTTGGAGCCAACGTGCTTATGTCGGTTCAGATCAAGCTGGGTGATGGGGGCAAAGCAGGGCCCCAGACTGAGGTTCCTCAAAGAGCAGCTCTGACAAATTCAAGGCAGTGAAGGTTTTCAAAACGCTTTATGGAATGTTGGAAAATCTCTGAAAATGGGTACGTGGGTGACAGGTGACCTTTAAAGGTCATCCAGTCCAACCCCCCCCTGCCATGGGCAGGGACATCTTCAGCTCCATCAGACCCCCATCCAACCTGACCCTGAACATTTCCAGGGATGGGGCAGCCACAGCTTCTCTGGACAAGCTGTGCCAGTGTTTAGCAGCTTCATAGTAAAGAACTTCTTCCTTAAAGCTGATCTAAATCCATTCTCTTTCGGTTTAAAACCATCACCCCCTGCCCTGTTGCAACAGGCCCTGCGGAAAGGTTTGTTCCCCATCTTTCTTTTAGGCCCCCTGGAAGGCTGGAATAATAAATAAATAAAGAAATGCCCCTTTTCCTGTAGCCAAGAGATGCAGGGGAGGATTAGCACAGATCCAATGTAACAAACCCAATCCACGAGTTGTGACCAGACTCCCTTTCAACATCTGCTGGTGGAACCCACAAATCAAACCCTCAAAACCTCAAAACCACACAAGTTTTAGCTCCTGATTCCATCAGAGTCAGGCTCCAGGGCAAGGGTGATTGGGAAGTGCTGAAAGAGGAGCTTCCCAGTGTCCTGGTGCTAGGACCTTCCCAGTGCCATGATCCTTTGCTCACCCATCCCATCCCTCTGACACCTCAGGTGTGCACACATCACCCCTTGCAATAAAGCTATAAAGCCCTGAAATACATATATATAATATGAAATATATGTGCATTTATATACATTTATATACAAAATATA
>NW_021940696.1:1226536-1250956 GCF_001715985.3 Manacus vitellinus
TATATATACCTGAAATAAGGGACTTACCATCCTTGACATGCTGATTAATCATGGAGCATATGTTTTGTCAGGTTCCTTGGGAGCTGAACATCTCCTCCTCAGCAGCCAGAGGGCTTGGCAAAGGTTGGGAACATGCACATGGATGGTTTGTTCCAGGCCCTGAAGGGATTTTAAGCCTTTCTTGTGGGTTCAGTGTGCAGGTTTATCCCCCTGCAATATTTAATACCTTGCTGTGGATCCCGAGGAATATCTGCTGCTCCATCATTATAATTAATAATAACACCCCACTGCAGGGAAAACCGCTTGTCTAAATGCTCTCAATTGTTAATGACTCAGACCTTAAGGTTTAATTCATCCTGTTCCCTCCTTGTTAATTAAAGGCACTCAGTCTCTCGTGGTGGCAGCCACGGGATTAAGAGGAGGAGCTTTAGTGCCACCACAGGGAAATGGTGAAGTTATCCCAACCTGGGACACCCTGGGAACGGGGATGGCTGTGGATGCTTTATCTGACAGCAAAGATGGAAAACGTGCAACGTGGTGATAAACTCCCTTCCAGAGCTTCTAAAATCCTTTTTTTTTTTTTTTTTTTCACAACCCAGAGATTATGGCCACGGCTGATTTCTGCTCCGATTCCTTGATAGTCAGGAATTATTTATTTTGCAGCTGTCAGGCTGGATTTGCCACATGCGGCGCTTTGCTGTTCCCTCTCTCTCTCTCTCTCTCGGATATCCTGGGGTTTTGTAACTGAATTTATGTTCTTTGTGGCTCTCTTAGAAATACAATGAAGCCAAAAACAATTGTGTTTATTACAACTCAGAGGGAAGAGGGTTTTTTTTTTCTGCCGGGCCGTAGCCGAGCTCAGGAGCTGGTGGGAGGATTTCCAGGCAGAAAAAGGGGTCAAGTGACAAAATAAAAAAAAAAAATTCAATACATTTTGAAGCATAGGTCATTTATTTGCTGGATCAAAACATGACTTCCCAGATTTAGGAAGAATCCTTCCTGGGATCCACTCAAAAATAGCAAAATTAATTTATTTAAGAAGATTAGGGTGGAAAACAAAGTCACCTTCAGTTGACAGCAACTTCTCCTCCCCTCCCCATATAACCTTATATATTTTTAGTCCTCCAAACCTTGTAGTGGTTTTGTGCAGGAACCAAATGCTGTGGAGTAATGGAAAACTTAGTCAATCCCCTGCTGGGAATACATGTAAATAAGGAAGGTTTGGCACGGGATGAACTGATGACATGTTCCTTGGGCAGTGCACAGAAAAGGGGGGGGAAAAAAAAGCCCCAAATAGTTTTTCTCTGCTTGAAAAAAAAAATGGTGCTTTCATGTTAGGCTGAAAATATCCTCCTGGTACCTTCCTATCTCCAAAGTAGCTCGGAAATGAAAGCAGCTTTGCAGAAAGGGCTTCTGAGGAGAACTCGTAGCTCTCTGAATTATCCCCCTTGGTTCTGCCTGGATTCGGAGAAAATTTGGAATTTTTTTGCCAGAGAAGTTAAATTTTCCTCAGGGATTTGACCCTCCCTCTCTCTCCTCAGCCCCCTGCTGTCCTGGGAGAACCACAGCCCCCTTCCCCTTTAAAATTAAAAAAAAACCCCACCACACAAACTTGATTCAGCCTTTGCCACTTGGAGGATAAAGAGGGATTTAAAATCTCTGCACGTTCCACGAGATGCCACTTCTCCAGTGTTACTTCCCTCCCTGCAGCAATTGCTGCTTAGAACGAACTCAAAACACATTTTATCAGTGGTTAATCCTGTTAGAGCTGAAGGATCAAGGGGGTTTCTCTCCTGCACCAGTGCCCACCAAATCCCGGGACACTGTTATCCTGAGGGGTCTTCACCTTCTCTGTGATACTTTGTAGGAAAACTTAGTGGTCCTCCACATTCAAAAGCTCCAGGCAGGACAAATGGGCAGAGATTTCACCCAAGCCTCACAACTTTACTTCCTTATGAGGGAGAGAACACAAAATGATCAATTTTTGCCACTGTTTGCACTGATTTGAGCTGGTCTGAGCACACACATCTGGAATATTGTGCTGGTAACTACAGCCAGCCCACAGTTGGCTTTGCTTTGGGTTCATTATCCCACATAAATAGCTTTGGCTTGGAGAAGACCTTTCTTACTAAAAGCCCAGCCATGATGTGATGCTGTACACCACATTTTGAGTCCATGCCAGCCTTCAAAATGTGCATTTTGAGTGGAATCTCAGGAGCACAAAAGTCCTGCTCAAGGTTTTTGCAAATCACGTGCACGGCAAACGCGGAGATCCTTGGATCAAACAAGTGTTGGACATCCCCCAGGGGAGATATGGAGAGAGCAGGGAGCTCAGCAGAGCTGCTGTAATGGAACTGTAGGTGATTGGGAAAGTCAGGATGCTGCTGAAGAGCTTTTTAAATTGACCACATGTCACAAAGAAGGCCTTTCTCTGGACGGGCAGAATCCAGGAAGAAAATGGGTAGGATTTTATATTTTTTTAACCAGGCTGATGAACTGCTTGACCTCGTAGAATATCCTGAGCTGGAAGGGACCCACAAGGAGCATCCAGTCCAGCTCCTGGCCCTACACAGGCACCCCAGCAATCCCACCTCGTCCGTGAGAGTGTTGCCCAAACGCTCCTTGAAGCTCTGGCAGCCTTGGTGGTGTGACCATTCCCTGGGGAGCCTTTTCAGTGCCCAAGAGGCACAAAGTGCCAAAAGTGTGTGTGGGGGGAACTTAGAAAGCCTCCCTGGGCTCCTCCAGAGAGAGGAGTTGGTGGATTTTCAGGATTAAGGCGGGGTGAGTTATGCTGTGCCCAAGGTTTTGGGACGCTCGTGTGAGGGAAGACTTTGCTGGCTGCTCATGTATGAACTGCCTGCAGCTAAATGGGGCCTCCAGCCTCTCCAACCCCCAGTCCCACTGCCCCACCACATCCCCACGTCCCCCACATCCCAGCAGATGGTGGTCTGGGGGGGCTGTAACAATGTACACACACGTGGCAACGGAGGACAGGCGGAAACCCACCTACGACCCTGGGCCCAGGAGTGAGACAAACCAGCTTCTCTCTTCTAACCCCCCAGTTCCTGTGCCTCTATTTGGCAAGTCCTGCCCCATCTGGCATCTCGCTGCTCCCACGGTGCATTCCTGGCACTCCCGTGTCCTCAGTGTGCCCTGAAAAGCAGGTGTTGCCATCAAACAACGCCATTAAAGCCCCCAGGGCTGGAGTATCCGTGGTCATCCCAGCCCTGGGAATGTGTTTAGCGCAGCTGTTTGGGTCTGTTGCAGGGTGGAAAAGAGGCTGAGGAGAAAGGAGGATTTATGGAAGGGGGTTTTGGGCACAAAGGGGAAGTGTGGATAGCGGAGCAAAGCACGTGCACATGTGTGTGAGAGGGTTCAGGAGGGAGCTGCAGCCATCCCAGCAGCTCCCATGATGAGAAGAAGCCACCACGGTGCCTTCAAGCACTGCAGCCTCTTCCTCTATTTCTCTGGGAATGCCTGTGACAGGACATGCTGCAAAATGGCCAGGGCTGTCCAGCACGGGCATCTGGGAGGGGGAAGGAGGTTGTGAAGCCTCTGTGTGAACTGCTCCACGGGCTCACATGGTGCACCCTGAGTCCTGCATCCACTTCTGGGCCCCTCATGACAAGAAGGACATGGAGAGGCTGGAGCGTGTCCAGGAAAGTGAATGGAGCTGGGGAAGGGTCTGGAGCACCAGGAGCAGCTGAGGGAGCTGGGGGGGCTCAGCCTAGGGAAAAGGAGGCTCAGGAGGGGACTTTCTTGCTCCCTACAACTGCCTGAAAAGGGGTTGTGGCAAGGAGGGTGTTGGTCTCTTCCCCCAGGCAACAAATGGCAGGAGAAGAGGAAACTGCCTCAAGCTGCACCTGGGGAGGTTCAGGTTGGACATCAGGAAGAATTTCAACATGGAAAAAGGGCTGTCTGTCTTTGGAAGGGGCTGCCCAGGGAGGTGGTGGAGTCCCCATCCCTGGAGATGTCCAAGGAACTGGACTGGACGTGGCACTCAGAGACAAGGTGGGGATTGGGCACAGGTCGGACTCAATGACCTTGGAGGTCTTTTCCAACCTTTGTAATTCCGTGATTCCACGATTCTATGACTCAGGCTGATGAGAAGGGGAACTAGGACAGGACAATTTGGTGGTAAGTTGGTCCACCTGCCCCGGACCAAGGATAGATGAAGCCTTGGAGGAGATTTGGGTGCCGTGCAGGGATGCTGAAGGTGCAGAGCCTGTGCGAGGTTGCCAGAGGAGGAAACACTCCCGATGAAAGGGAAAACACTCCATATCTTAAATGAGTTCCCTGTGTTTTGGTTTGCTTTGCCACTATGGCCCCAGGCTCCTGGAATTGTGGGATTCCCCAGGGCACGAGATGCTGATGAAGGAAGGACAGGAGTAGTCTCACCACCATCCCACAATTCTCCCCAGGCCTCTTCTGCATCCAACTCATTCTCTCCACTGTAAATATTCCCAGGGAAAGGAAAAATGTCCCTCTCTAGGACGAACTCTCCCCTTGCAATACAGCAAAGAGCTGCAGGGCAGGAAATCCATGGGAAGAGCTGGGTGCTGTTGTGCCTGTAGGGAGCTCATGCCCAAGGGACAAACAACAGCTACTCATCATTTTTGGGATTTGCTGAGCATCCCTTCCCCTTCTGAGGGTTGGCAGCAGCACAGAGTGGAGACTGCAATTTTCCCCTGGAAGTTCAGAGCAAGGTTTTGCCATGGAAGGATGAAAAGTAAAATTTTCCCCATGGAATGAACATCCCAGCTTGGAAATGCCTTCAAACTGTTTTATTCTGATAGTGTCACCAGCAGATGGATCCTCATCTGATTATACTGGTGTCAAATGAGTGTGATAAAGCCCAGAAATGAGTAACTTCCAAGCAGGGGTTGCCCCTCATTTCATTTTACAGGGACAAACACTTGCAGGGAAAAGCCATCCTTTTCGATTTCCCTCCCCATGACAAACACCCATAACACAGAGTTAATGATCCCTGTGAGTCCCCTCCAACTCAGACAATTCTGTGACTCTGCGACTCTGCAACGTTTCCTCTGAAAGTGATGAACCCAAATGGAAACCACTTCAGGAAATACCCTTTCAGGCATCTTTAACTAAGAAGCCCAGTGAGCCAACTCAGCTCCATCCCCTGTAGCCCCTGGTGCTCAAACGCACGGCTGGAGAGGTCCCAGCTCTGGGTAATTAGGAATACATGCCCTGGAATCGAGCCCAGGGAAAGCAAACATGTGCTCCTTAAGTGCATTGCCATCGATTAAGGTAAAACTCCCTTTTCTTGGTTTTTTCACATTTCTACTTCCCAGTGTTATGGCCTGGAGGCAGGAAGGGGTTGCTGAGGCAGCCGTGGGTTTTTCAGCAAGTTGAAAGCTGTTATTTTATACACAAAGATTTTATACATGAAGAAGTCTGTGGTCCAGGAAAAGCAGAGAGGTGGATGAAGATAGAAGTGAAAATAAACCCCGTCAACTTTTCAGCCGCGGGAGAAGATTGTTTGGAGCATTTAACAGGAACAATTAAAGGCAAGAACTGGGATCTTTAAGCATTCCATCAATTCTTGGACCTCTAGATCAGGTAGCTGGTAGGACCAGCCCTTCTGGAGGATGGTCCTCTGGTCCACTGGTCCTCTCCTGATGTACCAGCAGCGCTGATGTGCACTTAGAGATATCTGGACAATGAAACAACTGTGACAAAATCCTCCTTCCCAAACTCCAGGCCAGATGGTGGAGACAGTGGAACTGGTGTCTGTTGACTTCTTCTCCCAGTGGTTGGAAGTGGGTGACTGGAGAAGTGACATTGGACCAGTCTTGGATGCAGTTTGGTGTCCAGGTTCAGGTCCCTTCCCAAAAAGGACCTTGAGATAAGTTATTTAAGAAGGGGCAAGACTAGGAGGAAAGGCAAAGGTCAGCTCCCCATAGTTAAAGGGTTGTGATGTGTAGGACTCACTGGATGCACCTGCTACCCACTAAGGATTAAGAACTTTGTTTTGTGGTTAGGAAGCACTAGAGGCTGGAAAAAGGCTTGGAACTTTCTGTATTTCAGTCCCTTTCTGGGAGCAGGGATCAGAAACAGGTTTGAAGAAAACCTACAAAGGAAAGTCTAAGAATGGGTCCTGCTTCTGAGCAGATGCTGGAGATCTTTCTTGCAGCTCTACAGATCTCTGGTGGTGAGCACAAGTGTCTTATGAGCTCTCCATAAGATCACCTCTCTTCCCTAAAGCTGTGTCTTTCCTTCTGCCCCGTTTCCTTTCCAGCCATGTGCAGTTCATATAAGCCCATGGGATCATGTTGGAATCATGGAATCCCAGAATGGTTTGGGTTGAGAGGGATCTTAAAGGCCATCCAGTTCCAACTCCTTGCCATGGGCAGGGGCACCTCCCACTATCCCAGGTTGCTCCAAGCCCCATCCAATTTTGTCCATCTCCAGACCCGTGGCAGACGTTCTGCCCTTAGGATGGTGTTGCTCTACCCAGTCCTTCATAGGATCATTTAGGTTGGAAAAGACCTGTAGGGTCATGGATTGACTGATGTCTCTGCCCCGCCCGTGTTCTTGGCTTTTGTGGAGACTTCCAGCTTTTCCAGCTGGAACAACAGACTCACCCCGTTGGAAACCAAGCCTTTCACACGATGCTGGTATTGAGTGACCCCAAGCTGTGGAGTGAAAATTCCAAGATAACCTCCTCTGGCTCTCAGCTGACAGAGGAGCATCTCCATCCCAGCAAGAAACCAGAGTGAACAGATGCCTCTTTGGAGCTGTCCAGATGGCTGAGTGGCTGCAAAAAGGCATGAGAAGGATCATAGCCTATGGCAGCTTCCAAGTGGTCAAACTGATCTGGAGTGAGCAATGACCTTCATAAACCTCCTGGATGAAAAACACACCCTTGCAGCAGCAGCAGGAGGAAGAGGAGGAGGGTGAGGAGTCTCTTCCTCTGAATCTCTCGTGGCACAGATATTTCAACTGTGCAAACATTTTGAAGGGAGACCAGCATGCATCAGTTCTCACCGCTGGAAAATCCGCTTTTCCACCCCGATTTTTTGCTTTCCAGGCAGCCTGCCAGCAAGGACCTAATCACGTTAGAGGAAAAGCACTTCCTTGGGATGGAGGCAGACTTTGGAAGTAAAGGAGAATGTGGACTGATCTCACTAAGGGAGGTGAGGAAAAACCCTGCCAGAAGTTAGACTTGTGAAGCTCCTCACTGCGAGAATGGCATCTTGGGTGTCCAAATGCTTATTGGATTGAGGAAAAATGGGTCTGGAGACACTCAGGGATGAGTGAGATGTCTGGAAGTCCTGATTCTAACCTGCTCAAAGCAGGACTGTCCCTGGGGCTGGATCACATTCATAAGGGCTTTGTCTGTCCCAGTCTTCAGAACCTCCGAGGACGGAGTCGCCACCACCTTTCTTATCCAAGTCCTCTCCACGTCCACAACCCTGTGTTGCTGTTTCTCCCATTAGGTGATAAATGTTTTGTTGTTTGTTGTATGTTTTAAATTCTTCTATATAAGCTGCTCTTCATTAAAAAGTAATTCCAAGTTGTTTTCTCTGGAAGCTTTCAGATATAAGCTTTCTTTGATGTAAAGCAACATTTTAAGAAGAAATCCTTCCCTGTGAGGGTGCTGAGGCCCTGGCACAGGTTGCCCAGAGAAGTTATGGCTGCCCCTGGATCCCTGGAAGTGTCCAAGGCCAGGTTGGACAGGGCTTGGAACAACCTGGGACAGTGGAAGGTGTCCCTGCCCATGGCAGGGGGTGGAACTGGATGATCTTTAAGGTCCCTTCCAACCCAAACCATTCTGTGATTCTATGATCTCAGTTAAAGTTGTCCAGCCAATCTCCTGTGTGGAATCTCATCCTGATGGTCCATGTGCCCCTTATCTCCAGTGACATTCATGTGATTGATTCAGTTTTTCAGGAGAGAAAGGACTGGTTACCACACTGAAATTAAGTTGCTTTCTGTGAGGGGCTCTTGACTATCAGAGTGAAGGGGCAGATAAAGTTATTCCCTGAAAACATCAAATGTTGAGGTTTTTTTTTTTTTTGCTGGCCTCCTAGTCCAAGCAAGGACAGGCTTCATGATGACAAGTCAGGATTCTTACTACCAAGAGGTTCTTGGAATGGAAAAGAGAGGGCTGTGCTTTGTCAGAGAGGAGGGAAGAATCCCTGAAGGTCTGGGCTTGCACAGCTTGTCCCTTGGAAGCGAAGCTCCTGGGTGAGTCTTATCGGATGTGAGAGGATTTGTCCTACTGCTGCACTTGAAAAACAGATGGAAAAACCTTCATCTGGTCACTCCTATTTTAAATTATGCATCCTCCATCTGCTGCCTCGAGCACAGACGTGCTCACAGTAACTGCTGAGTTCCTAAAATAACCTGAGACTCGTGGAGAGGCTTTTACACATTCCTGGCTTGCCCAGTCCAGGCTGTCTCAGCTTCTCCCTCTTGCTGATGTCCCTGCAGGTGAAGGTTTGATGTCTCCTGGTGAGTGGTCCAGGTTTTGCCAGGCAGGCCAAGATGCCATCATGCCAATGGAAACTGCTCCCTCTTTCAACACACTGGTAAGAATTTTGCCCCGAGAGACCTCACCTGGATGGGAAAGGTCTACATGCGACACCTGAAAACCTCCCTGAGGCACCAGAATGCAAACTTGAGCCCTGGAATGACCTGAAATTTGGAAAGCTCTAACCCTTGGATCACAGAACTCCTCATGACAGGTCTTGGCACCCTCAGGAGACCATTGCAGCCCCACTTGGTTTCCCACCAGCTCAGAGCAAAGCCAGGGCTTGGTTGCTCGGGTCACTCCCATCCCTGCCAGACGTGCTCCACCACACTGCACACATTTAATTCTCTGCCTCTTTCCTCTGACTCCAAATCAATTCTGTCAGCTCCTTAATTATTTTAATTTTTCCCCATTCTCCAAATCCCTCCAATATGTTTTATATATAGGGTACAGGCTTAAAAAAGAAAGCTACCGCTGCGCCCTTGCCTCTGAAATATTACCAGAGAAATGTGTGTATTTCATCTCTGCCTTTCATTTTTCCAGACATTTTCTGCTTTGAAGAAGCCTGAAACAGTAATAGACTGATGGCCACACTCCAGCTCTATTGATTAACAGTGAGTGGTCAGGCTCTTCAGCTCCTGAAAATACATCCAGAAACGGGGACGCGTGAATTATTGCGTTTTCCCGCAGGTGGAAGGAGAGGGGGAAGGATAAAACCCACAACCAGGAGTTCAAAAGACCTGCCTGCCCCATGTGCAAATCCCCATTGGTGGGAAGTCCTGATGTGGGGGAGAACCAGTGATTGTTCCAGTGGCTCAGCACAGCACAGGGCTAAATCATTTATAAATACTGCGGCTCCAAATTGCCTCTATTTAACAAGAGCACAGCGGAGAAGGGAAGCAAGTGGAACAGTCTTCTGCAGTTTTAAGCAGTGCTGAGAATAGAAATCTCTTCCCAGCCATTACAGTCCTCACCACTGGTCCCATTTTCAGTGCATTTTAGGGAAAAAAGGCAAAGAGTCCTGGAGACAAAGGAAGCACTGCAGGTTGCAGGATTTCAAGAAGCCCAAGGCCTGTCAAGAGGTTGTGCTGGTGGACAGTGGGACAGAGGCCACATCTGTGCCTTCAAATTCCTCACAGGATTCCTCTTTACACCCTTGGAAGCTTCTGGAACTGCTGGGCTGCTCCCTAACAAGACCACAGGTTTGTAATAACACGGCATCACAGGGGAGTTCAGGTTGGAAGGGACCTCAGGACATCTCTGGTCCAACCTGCTGCTCAAAGAAGGATCAACTTGTGGCTGGACTGGGTCACTCAGGGCTGTATCCAGTCTGACAACTCTTGAAAACATCCAGCCTGGCCTTGAAAACATCCAAGGTTGGAGATGGAACAAGTTGTCTGGGCAACATGTTCCATTTCTTGACTGTCCTTATGCAGGAAACGTGTCTCCTCCAATACCAAGTCTTGGATTTTCCTTCTTAAACTCCGAAGGCATCACTGGTGGGTAGGAATGGAAAAGGAATTCCACCAAATCTGGACTTTTCAGAGTAAGACAAACTTGGCAATGCTGTACTTTTCCAAGAAATAGGCAGGTTTGGGGTGGGATAACTGTCTGTGGGTTCCTCCAAACCTGAGGCAAGGAAGAGGAGCAGGATGCAGAGTGGAAACCTCACCTTCAGATTCCACAACCACGTGGCTCCGTTTCTCCACCTCATTCATCGTCTGGGAGAGGTGTGAGTTTGCATCCAACATCAAAGAATCCATTTTGCCTTCGAAAGGATGGGGAATGTTTTTGAAATCATGACTTCCCCTGGGATGGGAAACCATTTGATTCCCATTATTTGAACTCAAGTCCTGTCCCAAGACTGAGCAACAGCTGAGGGCAGATGCCTTGGGTGACGATGAGCAACAGGCCACTCCAGCTTGCAAGACGAGTCAGCAAGGAGAGCTTGCAGCTGCACCTGATGCAAGAGTTGGGGCTGGGGAGTGTTTCTGAACTGTCTTTTCAACTGAACATCCAAGAAAAGTTTCCCCCTGTAATTTAGCTGCTGCAGCACCAACCTCCAAGGCCGCTCAGGGCGCTCCAAAGGTGCCGTTTCCGATCCCGAAGCAGGTTAACACCGAGTGGCTCTTGCCTTGCAGGAATAGATCATGAAACTCAAATGCTGACAGGATTAATGCTCTGTAAAAAGGCTCCAGCCCTTCAGCGAGGCCGGGTGTTCTTTTCACACATCAGCTTTACGAGCCCCCTGCGTGGCCGGTTTTGGAAGAATCAGAAATCCTTCAATGGAAGGACGTTCAGTGGAGAAAAATAGCAACAGCAGCAACAACAAAATGAATGAGCAACTGTGGAAAGCAGAGATATGGAGGAAGTGTTTTTATCGGCAAATATGCTTCAGTCAATAGCTGGGTGAGAGGTACTAATTTTAACACACCTTGGAAAGCTGGGAAGTTCAAAGGAAAATGGAGCTTTGGGTACAATAAACTAAAGGAGGTTACTCTGATATAAATGTCCAGGCAACTGAAGTGCTACAAGAAAACAGGGGGGTAAAGGCAGGTTCTTCTTCCTTCGACTTATCTTTTAATAGAATGAGATTTATGTTATATTACTGCCATTACATTCAAGAGACTTTGCCGAGGGGGTTTCATCTGTTCTGCAGAGATCCAACCCACCATTTCAAGCTGTAACATTTCCCAAAGGCTTTTTGCAGTAGGAACAATGCAATTCCTTGGAGAGCAGGGACCTGGGCATCCTTGTGACAGAGAGAGACGTTCAGTTCTGACCCCAGTCTCACCTTGCTCCTCCTCAGGTCTGTGTTTGCACATCTCTTTTCTTTCTGCGTGTTTGAATTTAATAACTGGGTTTTTTTAAAAAAGAACTGTTAAGGGACTATTTATTGAATAGCGACAAATCTGTCCAAGTAGCTTTCCTAATGAAAAACCAGATTATTTTTGTTGATATTGACAGCTACAGAAATCAGTATCTGCCATAGATCTGCATCATCTGTTTTGACTCTACACTCCCCAGGAGAGCATCTGCTCGTTTCCCACATGTACTGATGCCACATTGTGATCAGGAACTTAAAATACTTGCATGGGGTAACTCTCCCTGGCTCATTTCTACCCATTGATTTCCACATGAGTGGCTCAAAACCCCTGGGAATTCCTCATGATGGATCCATGACTCGGATCATATTTAAAAAGATTCAGGGTAAGCAATAAGTAGCAATAAACTATGGCTGTGCAGCTTTAACATCAGCAGTTGAGAAGCATCCCAGAGTACAATCTCATTGATTTTAGTGGAATTATGTCATGCACTAATTTGAGCCAAAACCATGAGATATATTTCAGCGCTCCTGAAAACCCTCTTGGAATTTATTCTCCGGTGGAGGCTCCATTAAAATTAAAAAAAAGACGCCAATTTTAACCATTGATCAGGAGATATTGTAAGGCATCCGAGACAGGAGATTACATAAGACCTCGCAGGAGATTGACCTTTGGATGTGTGGCAGAGAGAAAAGAGGGAACAATTAAAGAGTTATTTGCTGAGAGCACCCAGGGGCACTAAAATCCCTGCCTGACAGCAGGCTCGGGCTGTTGCTGTGCCCTTTCTATTCATCTGAGAAAGACTCGTGAAAGAAACTCCTCTCAAGAAATAGATACGATATTTTTTGCAGCCGGTGACAGGAGAGCTCTGACGAATCTGAGATCAGCTCACTTGGAGGGAACAAAGGCTGCCAGAGTGAGTCGAGTTCACTCCCCAGTAGCCATGACAACACTTTGAAGAGCTCACAGTTTAGGGAAGAAGTGAGGGAAATAAATAGTGATTGGCGACTCAAAGCGATCCATTATTGCTCCTCTGTTATCTCTGAGCACCTGGACAGCTCCGAAGTTAAGAAGCCAATGCTTTGTGGCTCCCTGGAGAGCAGGCAGGGTGTGGCTTATCCCAGGGAAAGGACGCAGAGGGACCTGTGGCCAGAGCCCAGGATGCTACAGACTCATCACGTGTGTCCTTGGAAAGCAGGGGAAGGATTTAGGACCAGTCCCCTCCAGCTTTTCACTTAGGTATTTCTGGGAGACATTGCACTGCATCAGAGGAACAAAATAGGAGCAAAATGGTCATCCTGAAACGTGTAGAGCCCAGGAGTAAGTTTGAAGTGGTGCAGGAGGTGGTTTAAGCAGAGCAGTCAGACTTTATAGTTGGACATGGGATGTCCCTTGTGCTCCATCCTGCTGGCCCCTTGTCCAGCCCGGGCATGGTTACAAAGAGCTGGAGGACAGGAATATCCCAAATACCTGGAACTACCTGCTGAATGGAAGTGTACCCTTGCAAGTGCTTGCCTTGCAAGTCACATCTGCTCTTTGAAAGTCTATTTCCCTTCTTTCCATTCCCCCAGGAAGTTTGCTAGAATTTTATTAGGGTTTTTTCTTATTTTATTTTTTTTTCCCCTTCATCTTTTTGGATGTAATAGCTGCCCTCCAGCTATATCTCTTTTTTGCTTCTCATCCAGACAGCTTCTGCCACTGCTAATATCCATCTGGACTGTGGGAAACCAGAGCCCACACTGGACAGTAATGTGTCAGTAGAAGCTTCAGAGTCTTCACAGCAGAGGGAAAAGAGATTAGGATTGATAGTTGCTGCGCCCAGGCTTCTTTTGCAACTCCTCAAGTGGGGTCAACAGGGCAGGAGACAGGTTAATGTCCCCTGTGCTGTCCTGGAAATGTGTCTCATCCCAGCCAGAGGGTCAGGCCATCATTCTCCTCGGTCCAATTTCATTAAAGAAACGAAAAGAGTGACAATCCTCTGGGATTCATGGGGAGCTCAGTGACACAACGACCTGTTCCTCAGGAGGGAGCTGAAGGCATCCATAAGTGTTCCAGAGGCTCCCGAGAGCCTCCTCAGCTGACAAGGTTCAGGGAGGCCTGGGGACTGAGCCCTGCTCCACAGAGGGAAGAGATTTCATCCCTCAGGAGCAGGATTCACCCGGCGGGTGAAACCACAGACGTGCAGCGAGTGCCTGAGCACATCCCGAGGGAGCCGGAGCTGTTTGCCCACGGCAAACAGGGATTGCAGGTGTGACAGCACCGCTGGGAGGGTGGGAGAGGTGAGAAAGCAGGAGAACTACCCTGGAGCACCTCAAATGCTGCTTCTCCCTGCACATTTGCACGGCCCCTGTGGGCAGTGGGCACCCAGCTCCTGTCCCTGCTGTCCTGCCAGGAGGGAAATCGTCCATGCCAACCCACTCCCACAGGCTTTGTGTTTACTCCAGCAGCCCATCCTGGTGTCCTGAGTTTTGGGAGTAGAGTGGAATGCCAACACACACTGGTAAATGCCTCCTCTACCTGCATTCCACCTCCCTCTCGCATTTTCTGGCATCTCAGACACCCAAAGTTGACCTGAACCCCCAAACTCTGGAGGTCACGACCACGACACCACCCCAGAAAATTCTCATCTTCTCTGTTCTGCCTCAGGGCAGCTCTGGTACCTCCTTTCCCTGCTCTGAAAACTCTCCAGATATAACTGCAAATTCTGTGGGCGTAAACTGTATTTATTATTATATTGATCTAAACCGTGAAATTTTCGCTAATTCTGAAATATTTGCTACCACTGGCAAGCAAACAACCCCTACCTCTCCTGAGAAGCCAGCAGAGTTGGCAGTGCATGGGGGTGACTCTCATCACCACGTCAGGAACTAAGGGCAGGATTGTTGCCTTTGACTGTGGAAGAATCTGTGATCTCACCAAGGAGTGTCATTCCAGGTGGAATCAACTTTCCAGACTCACCCACGAACAAAAAATGCAAGTTTTCCATCGGACCAACGAAAAATTCTTTTGCTTCATTCAAATTAAAAGCTTCATTTCGGTTTCAGCCTTTTAATAATTCGCTTTTTGACCGTGTAGAAAGAAAACAGGGTGAGAGCTCCAGTTTGCAGGTCTGTGGGGTTCAGCACAATAATATCCAGCAATAAGAAAATAGCTTATTAAAGGACAGGCGCCCTATTAAAGGGCAGGAATAGTTACAGGCTTTGTAAAAGTCAAACACCTTCAGAACACATTGTTTTCCAAGAAGTGGTGATTAATAGCTATTATGAGCACCGCTGGAAGCGTGGCCATGTCACAGAGGCAGGGAAGGAGGCAGAGAGCGTGACTTTAGGGTTGGTGCAGCCCCAGGCACGTTCTGGTCACCCCTCAGGTCCATTATACCAACCACCAGCACTTGGAAGGTCTTCTAATGAGTCAAACTTTCAGCAGATCCTCCTGAGGCTCTGGGGCTGCGAATGCTTCAAGGTGTCTCTTGGTCACAATGAAAAGCTGTCACCATGCACCTCTGGACTACCAAGAGGCTGGTGGGATGGCCTGACCTGCTGTCCAGTTCCACTGGTGGCACAGCCATTACCTCCAGTGATCATCAGAGGCACCTCAGCAGGCAGCTCAAAAGGAGGTGTCAACATGTAGACCTGCCTAAAAGGAAGGTATTTTTCAGCTTGAGGTGTCTCCCAGTCACTCACACCTTGGCAGGCCTGAAGAGATCACAGAATCATGGAATAGTTTGGGTTGGAAGGGACTTTTAAAGGCCATCTGGTTCCACACCCCCTGGAGTGAGCAGGGACACCTTCAATAAGATGATGTTGCTCAGACTCCAGTCCAACCTGGTCTTGAATGTTTCCAGGGATTCTGCTTTTCATAGAGTCATTAATATTAGAAAAGCCCTCTAAGATTATCCAGTTCAACCCTTCCCCCAGCACTGCCAAGGCCACCACTAACCCATGTCCCCAAGTGCCACATCCACATGGCTCTTAAATCCCTCCAGGGATGGGGACTCCACCACTGCTCTTTGCAACCTCTTCCAACAGTTGACAACATTTTTGGTGAAGAAATTTTCCCTAATATCCAACCCAAACCTCCCAACAGCTGTCACTTCCAACCTCAAACGTCTCCAATCCTTTTGGGATATCTTTTTTTTTTTTTCCCTTTCTGCTGGAAAAATAACATGACAGCGAAGCTGTAGGAACTCAGCTGCTTCAGAAACCATAACCCATCCACAGTTCACAGCCTGTGGACTGGGAAACCCAATCCCTTTGAAGAAAATACTCCCAAGTCCCTGAAATCCCTCCCTGCGCCCGGGGCTTTGCAAACCTCCACTTACTCTTGGCACCCGTCCCCGGATTGTGTCACTCGCCAGCTTAGTTAAGAAGTTGATTTGAATATTGTTTTATCACACTGTGCTTTGCAGACAGCATTGAGTCAGCTCAAAACCAGCTCAGTGTGTACTGGCTCCCAGTTAATTATAGTCATAAAACATAATTTACTCCGGTGAAAGGAAATACTTGGAATCCGGAGGGCTCTTTGCTGCAGACGCCGGTTCCTGCGCAGGGTTTTGTTTTCCCCCGTTATCGCGCGGGGCACGAGGCAGCAGGGAGAGTTTTCTGGCTGTGGGATTAGAGATTGTTAAAGAGCGTGTCCAGACATCCCCCAGTGCACGGGAGATCACAGGGAGGATGTTTTGCAGAGGGTTTGTTTTCCGACGAGCATTAACACAAACCTTGGGAAAGAAAGGAGGAAACCGTAGCCTTGTAAATAATTGCCCGTCTCTTGCTTGGGGTTTCTTTGTACCTGTCCTCCCTTCAGCAGGGTCCCTGAAGAACTGGGTTGGTGTTTCCTCCCGTTTCAGCTCTCCAGGCAGCAGATAGTCATGGTTTTAATGCCCTATTTGAGGATTTGTTTTCCCAAAAGCCATATGCTTGTGGCGTGCCCTCCTCTTTCAAACCACTCACAGGGCAAGAAGCTGCGTCCTGGTCTTTGTCCCTGCCTCAACGTGGCAGGAAAAGTTATTTCCATCATAGGGACTCGACCACCTCTTGAACCTACCTAATAAATCCATCCCATGAAACAAATCCATGGCAGTAAACACCTGGTGGTGAAGGGAGGCAAGGGGCGATGGGCACCTTCCTCTCTGTAGGTGTGGCTCGCGGGCACATTGTGGGCACATCCCAGAGTTATTCTGGGAGTATTTGCATGTGTCAGAGCTTCTCTCCCGTTGTCCAGGAGAGGATTTCTGGCCACAGACCAGGCCTGAGGTTTCCACAAGAGGCTCAGGGTTGCAGGGCTCAGCATTTCCTTACTGAGAGGTTGCCTTGGCCAAGTGCCCAACACCAGAGAGGCAGCTGGGGAGGGAGCGTGGCTGAGGGCAGATGGTGGAGCTGCAGCAACAGCAACCCACCTTCTCCTTCAAGCTGTCAGGAGTGCTTAAAATTGGTGGGAGAAGAGCAGGCACAAGCTGGAATATCCAGGGAAGCTCCACTGGGAACAGCTATTGCTGGTGAGCTCTGGTGGGGCTAATCTTGGAGGGGGACACTTTGTTCCTCGCAGGGTTCGAGGCATTTGGGAAGGGCAAGAGCAAGGGGGAAATGCTTTGCACATACTCAAATTCTCTGCCCTCATCTCCTGCTCCTCACTGGTGGATGGAAAAGCATCTTGTCAGCCAGGTCTTTTAGCAGCTCTGGCACAAAATTTAAGTGCTTTCATGTTTCTTCCAACCAGAGGGAGTCAAGTGGAGGATATGTTTTAGTTTGTCCGGGTAGATGCTCCCCTTGAGAGAGGCATCACATTGTGATGGTGAACTTGATCCTATCTAGATGTTTTTCTGGGTTTCCCCCCTGGTTTTTCTCCAGCACTGGTAAGAGGGACAGCAGCTCCTCTGGGCCTGTCTGAGAGATGGATGCTGCACAGAAATGAGAGCTGGTCTGAATTCCAGCCTCCTGGTTCCCTCCCTTCAAAGCCCTGTCTGTGCTGAAGAATGGAAGTGGCACATCTTGGCCAGACCCAAAGGAGGACATGGAGGGGGTTTGGTGAGTCTCTGAGCCCAGAGCATTTCTTGGTCCTGCCTCCAGATCCCTTTCTGCCCCAAATTCCTAATTATCGGAGTATTAATTGTACGGTAAGAAAAGACTCAGGTGTTTGTACCACGGGCTGATTCCCCAGTGTGGGCAGCAGGGCAGGGGTGAGACCTCCCTGCAGAGCTGCCTCCAGCCCTGGAATCCCAGCACAGGAAGGACATGGAGCTGCTGGAGCGAGTCCAAAACAGGACCACCAAGCTAATTAAGGGGATGGAGCAGCTCTGCTGAGAGGAAAGGCTGAGAGAATTGGGATTGTTCAGCCTGGAGAAGAGAAGGCTTCGGGGTGACCTAACTATGACCTTCCAGTAACTGAAGGAGCTGACAAGAAAGATGGAGAGAGACTATTTACAAAGGCCTGGAGTGACAGGACAAGGGGGAATGGCTTCAAACTGACAGAGAGTAGGTTTATATGAGATCATAGAATCATAGAATCATAGAATCATAGAATCATAGAATCAGCTGGGTTGGAAGGGACCTCTGAGATCATCAAGTCCAACCCCACTACTGCTGCAGTTACTAGACCATGGCACTAAGTGCCACATCCAGTCTCCTTTTAAAAATCTCCAGGGACGGAGAATCCACTACTTCCCTGGGCAGCCCATTCCAAGGGGAAGGCATATGGGAAGATATTGGGAAGAAATTCCTGGCTGTGAGGGTGGTGAGGCCCTGGCACAGGTTGCCCAGAGAAGCTATGGCTGCCCCATCCCTGGAAATGTCCAAGGCCAGGCTGGAGCAAGCTGGGCTAGTGGAAGGTGTCCCTGCCCATGGCAGGAGGTGGGACTGGATGGTCTTAAGGTCCCTTCCAAGCCAGGCCACTGTTTGATTCTGTGATTCCATGAATAAAAGTGCCCAAATCTGACAAGAGTCAAACTTCCTGGGGAAATTGAGGCAGTGGATGCACCAGGGACATGACTCCAAATCCCAGCAATCCCTTAAGAGGGCCCAAAGAGAAACCAGCACCTGTGGCTCCTGCAAGCACTGCCAGCCAGCCACCCTCTTTAGGTTTTATTGAAGTGATAACTAACCAGGAATGTGGTCCTCTTCTTCCTCACCAGCACGTGCAGGACCAGCAGGGAAATAAAAGCTCTCAAAAGAGCAAAGCCCATCACATTTTGGTGTTTTATCAGGATTCCACTTCTCTTTTTTAATGCACTGTGAGGAGATGGGAAGTATTGCTCCAGGTCTGGGCAGAAAGGACCAGGAAGGGAAAGAGAAGCCCCACAAGCCTTGGAGGCACAGAACCAGGGAAGCTACAGAAATGGAAAAGAAATAAACAAACGGGGGGAAAAAAAGCAAAAACATCCTTAAAATGTTGTTTGTTTATCTCGCAGTCACTTATTTTGCTGCAGAGGAGTTTGAAGTTCTCCATTTCCTGGGTGTGCTACAGGAGCAGCAGAGTTGAGACACAGGCTTTTAATGAAGTTTATGTAAATTTGGTGGTGTTTATACTTAGCAGAACAGATTTAGGAGTACTAATAAAGCAGCAGATGAGGCGTAGAAAAGAGTGAAGTTCTCCACCACTGTTATTTTTTACCTTCCTCCCACCATTCCCAACGAAAAGAGTCTGTTTCTGTTGCCAGTTTCTCTTCAAAACAAGTGCTTTTGAAAGCCCATTTATCCCCAAGTGCTGCTGAAGCATCTCCCAAGTTGTGTCCCGTTGCCTTTCTTCCATGAGGAGCCGGGGGCAATTCAGTCCATGTTTGCTTTTCCCTTAAAGGAAGTGAATTTTTCCCAACTCCACTGGTGGGTCTTTGTTCACTACCATGGGATCACTGAGGTAGGACAAAGCAAAGCCAGGATTTTCATTAGGGATGGCCAGATTGAAGCTGAAGCAGCCTTTTCCTTGGGAAGGAGAGGGTTCATTCTGGGTTTGGATGCTGAGGAAGAGCAGGATGAGTCTCATCCCTGGGGATGTGGGTGGAGGAGGAGGCAGAGCTGGAACTTCCCAGTGATGAGTGGTGGCTGATCCTGTGCTTGTGGCTACAGGGAGAAGAGCAGGGGCCACCAACCACGTGGCCATTATCCCTGTGCCCCAAGAAAGCAACAAGTCCATCTTCAGAGACCGTGGTGGAACAAGATGTTGAGAAGTAGAAAAATTCATGTATTCCAAGTTAGGACAAGGAGTGTGGTGGGTCTCCAGGTCCTAATGTATTGTGTGGGGAGGCTGAATAATGAACCATGACTAATAACCCAACAGCAAACAAGTGGAATGTTGCCTCCTACCCGCCCCCACATCGCTGTGACCTGGCTGAACAGAGTTCTGGAGCAGTGATCCTTCAGTGTCCTGAGGGCTGAGCCAGGGATGTCCTCCTGCATCCCAGAAACACCACTGAGGGGGCCAGAGGGATGACATGGGGGCGAGGGGTTCCATCCTGCCCCTTACCTCAGCCAGACAAAGCCTCCACAGCCACACTTGGGTCTCCCTGGACATTCTCTTACAGGTGGGGAAAACCAGGACGTGGAGACAAGTGACTCGGAAAATCCTTGGAAGGAGGTGCCTGGGAGCCCCAACACACCACCACAACCTCTTTAAAATATTTTTTGCTTGCCCTAGGGGTGTTTATGTAAAAAAAATGAGGCAGATTTGAGGCTTGTCAGCTTTATGCATTGCTATGGCAGTAACCTCCAATGCAGTTCACTCAGAATATTCCCTACCAATTCCCTCCTTGGCAGACCCCACCTGGGATGGGGTTTCCAAGGAGGGTTTCCAAGGAGGAGAGCATACCTTCAGGGCCCATTTTGAGCAAACCTCTTCTTACCAGGAAAAAACAAAAGTCCTTTGCACACTTAGGGATGAATAAACACACAGGAACTCAATGAGATGAGCCACCTGGACACAATCCTGTGCCACGTGCTCTGGGATGAAGGTTGGACCAGGTGACCTCACTGTGGTCCCTTTCAACCTGACCCATCCTGGGATTTTGTGACATTTACAGGCTGTGGTTGTGTTGGCTGGATGAGGGGTCCTCCCTGGGCTGCATCCAGATTATCTGAGCCATTTAGGTTCCCTCCCTGCCCCTGGCATCCCTCACTGTGACCACAAAACTCCTCCACTTGGCAAAGAAGGGCAGTTTTTTGATACCAGAGGTGTCTGGATCCATCATCATGAAACAGAAGGTAGTGCTAATTATTAAAATCCACCAGGCACTGCTGCAGAAATATCAAGAATTTTTCTTATTTTTGCCACCTTCATGCCTGGCTTTCCTTCCAGAAAAGAGGTGATGTCTAAATTTAGGACTGGAATGGTCAAAGCTTAGGTTTGAGATGAGGTTTCACTACAGCACCACAGGCCCCTCAAACAAAGCAGAGCAGTGCTTGGTTCGGGTGGTGAGAGCAAAACAGCAAAACCCCACGTTGTCCCCTGCCCACCTCACTGTTCCCTGTGCACCTCTTACATCATTTCAAGGCCAAATTCCTGCCAGGTGGATGGAGAGCCAACAGATGGGGGGGTCTTGCTTCTTGTCTCTGTGATTTCCTGGGCAGCAGAAACACTGCAGGAGAAAATCTCGACCACTTCCCTTCAGCTCAGCCTGGGGCTCGAGTTTTCCTCAGGGAGCCTATTCCTGCAACACAAAGAGAGTCCTGGACTCCCCATATTTTAGCAAGCAATCATGGTATTTAATTTTTTATGGGAACCAACCATTTGTTTTACCAACATCCACCGGGGCTTTAACGCACACCAGGGAGAAAACTTGCAGGAGTTGTGTGTCAGTAAATCTACACCACCGAGCTGAGCATCCTACCCAGATTTTCATGGCATCATGGAATCGTAGACTATCAGGTTGAGAGGGACCTCAGGGATTATTGGGTCCAACTTTTCTTGGCAAAATCCCTGTCTAGACAAGATGATCCAGCACCCCATCCAGCTAAATCTTGGAAGTGCCCAACACTGGGGGATCCCCCACTTCCCTGGGGAGATTATTCCAGTGGCTGGTGGTTCTTGTTGTGAAAGATTTTCCTCTTGTGTCTAATCAGAATCTCCCCAGGACTGACTTGTGCTGGTTACCCCTCCTTCTTTCCACGTGATTCCCTGTAAAAAGGGAATCCCCACTTGTTTGTAGCCACCCTTTAAGTACTGGAACACGGAGACAAGGTCTCCCCTCACCCTCCTTTTGTCAAGGCTGAACAAACCCAGTTCTCTCAGCCTTTCCTCACATGGCAGCTTCCCAGTTCTTGGATCATCTCTCTGGCCCCTCTCCAGCCTGTCCACATCTTTTTTGTGTAGCAGGGACCAAAACTGAACACAGTGTTCCAGGTGTGGCCTGAACTGCAGGGCAGTGTGGGACAAAGACTCCTGCATCTCTGCTGGGTTATTTTTTTTTTTTTTGGCTACAAAGCTCTGACATGAGAAGCAAGGACATGTGATCCACCAAGATCCATTAATTAGGCAGGGGTGCTGCCCAGGGAGTTTTTCTGGCAGGGCTTTGGGTCCTGCTGTAGCTCCTGGGGACATCTGAGACCATCTTCTAGCAGGGAGGACTCCAAAGTCCCAGTTCAGTGTTGCAGAAGTGGCCCATTAATGGTTTTGACCTCCTCTTTGTTTTCCTCCAGCTCATCTGGGAGTAACCAACAATCCATATGGGGCTCTCTGACATCCAGAAACCCCCAGGAGCATCTTCCTTGCCACAGACTCATGGAATTTTCAGGCATCCCAGTTCCTGGGGAGGAAGGGACAGCCCAAGGCTGGATCTGGGTGATCATCTGGAGGGGAGATCTTCAAAACAGAGATTATTCTCACTTAATCAAAGAAATCTTTGGGGAAAAAAACCAGGCTTTTCCACACCAAAGGCACTCAAATGTGGTCTCAGGTGCCTGAGTGATCCTGTTGTGTGTGAGGCACCAGGGGTGGGAAACCAAAAGTTTGAATCCTTGTTGAGGAGTGGTGGATTCACAGCTCTTTCACTAAATGCTGAACCTCACTTGAATTTGCAGCTGCAGCTTCTTTTCTCTGCAACCTGAAATGAATCTAAATATCCCTGACTTCAGGTGCTGGAGGAGGAGGAGGATGTTTCTAGAAAAAAAAGAAGTGTTCAGTCCAGGAACCAGCTGTGATTGCTAAATTAGGAGATTTAGACACACAGGGGGAAAAAAAAGGGCAAAATGACTGAAAAGTTAAAAATACAGCCTGAAACGTGGAGTCTTCTGAAAGCTGCATTTCACCCTTCTTTGCTCTCCTCTAAACCAAGGAGGAAGGGCACTGCAACCACAGACCAGGCCCACAGTGTCAATATTATGTAAAAGATGGAGGGCAGGAGGAGATTAACCAGCCCAAAACTCTCTTCTTTGGTGTCATACCCAAGATTTTGCAAAACCACCAGCATGAGTAAGTAATTTCTGGGACAAGGGCAAGGACCAGAGGCACAGAAGATGCTGCTCAGAAAAGGAAACATTTTCCTGCTCTTCTGTTGGTCATCTGCCTGAGGACAAGTTGATTATCCCACTAATTGCTGACCAGGTATCAGTGTGATGCTGATCTCCCAGAATGCTTGAGGGGCTTCTCCTAAAGAAATCCCACCTGGAGCCCTTTTCCAGCTGGTTGTGGTGGCCCAGGAAGGAAGGAACTGGGGGAACTGGTGAGTGTATCGAGCAGAAGATGTGCAGGTTGTTTCACCCAGCTCCTGAAGTGCTGGTGAGTCTCGTTAACCCGAGTTTCCATTTTAAAAGAGAGAATAGGAACTTCCAGGCAGGAGGATTTTACACACAAGGACTTAACAGTTAAATTTATTCCTGGCTAAACTGAGGAGCCCAGAGTTATTAAAGCATGAAATTGTGCCAGTCAATTAAAACGTCAATCACGGGCAGCCTCATTTAGGAGAGCTGCTTTAATCCCAGGAAAAGAACATTTTTTTTTTTGGCCTAGTGAGGGAGAGCACGGTGTCTTGAAGTTGGTTTTAGCTGTCCCTCAGTTCCTGTTCAGAGATTTGCCAATTTTTTTTTTTTCTTTTTATTATTTGATATTTTCTGCTGTGCTCCTTCCAAGGTGACTCGTGCTCTGCTCAAGTAGAAACACAGATGCGATTTTGAGCTGGAGATGGAGTGACTCCAGTGGGCTACAGAGCAAACAAACAAGAAAACTAATCAAAGGGGCATTTAAACTGGCAAACATCGGAGTTCTGGGACATCTTTTGCTTTTAAGCAGATAGCAGATTCTTCTTTTGTTTTCAAAACTCGGCAATTAAATTATTCTGCTTGTCGCTTCGTGCAACACGTGTTTGTTTTATTTGCTTTTAGAGCCTTTTTTTTCCCCCCTCTGGGCTGAAATCCCAGGATGCTGACTGCACCACTGATGTGTTTTGAACAAATGATGACTGTCATTTGGCCCTGGTTATATAGAGCACATACCTGAGTGTAATGGATGAGAAACATGTCCAGAGGGGCTTTACTGGGAGTTGACTCTAAGCCTAGTGCTGGATACAATCTTTTATTCCTTATCCACTGAAACTCATGATAAAAAAAGGGTTTGCAGGAGAAACAGGAGTTCAGGGAGCCCAGAAATCTGACTTAAGTCGTAGGTGAAGCTTGGTGGAGAGGGACAGGAGCTGGAATCTCCCTTGGGCTGGAGGTATTTTGGAGGTGGGAACAGCTCTGGGCAGTGGTGTGAGGGTCAAACAGGTTGGTCAGGGCAGGAGGTGCTGGCTGAGCAGCCATCCAGTGACAGTCCTGGCTGTGGCATGAGCTGAGGGAAAGATTTGGGTGATTTGAGAATGAAACTCAGGCCCCAGGGCTGCTCCAGACCCATCTCTGACTGGGTCAGAGAATCTTTGCAGTGAGTCCTGCACCAGCACAGCTGCCCCTGGTGAAAGTCCTTGCCATGGGGCAGGACTGAGGTTGTTCACTGCAGGACAGGTTGGTTTGTGCTCAGGACATTGATACAAGTCTCATAGAATGGTTTGGGTTTAAAGAGACCTCAAAAATCCCCTACTTGCACTGCCATGGGCAGGGACATCTTCCACTAGACCAGCTTGTTCCAAGCCCCGTCCAACCTGGCCTTGGACACTTCCAGGGATCCAGGGGCAGCCACAGCTTC
>NW_021940696.1:1252714-1262713 GCF_001715985.3 Manacus vitellinus
CAACTCCATCCCAGGTCTGGCTCTTTGGGAGTTTCCAGCAAACACTGAAGTACTTGCAATTTTCCATAAAGACCCATCTTAACACAGAATCACAGAATGGGTTGGGTTGGAAGGGACCTTAAAGTCCCACCCCCTGCCATGGGCAGGGACACCTTCCACCAGCCCAGGTTGCTCCAAGCCCTGTCCAACTCGGCCTTGGGCACTGCCAGGGATCCAGGGGCACCCAACCTGTACCAGAGCCTCCCCACCGCACCACAGCCAAGAATTTCTTCCCAATATCCCATCTATCCCCGCCCTCTGGCAGTGGAAAGCTATTCTCTGTGTCCTGTCCCTCCATCCCTTGTCCCCAGTCCCTCTCCAGCTCTCCTGGAGCCCCTTCAGGCCCTGCCAGGGGCTCTCAGCTCTCCCTGGAGCCTTCTCTTCTCCAGGGGAACCCCCCCAGCTCTCCCAGCCTGTCTTCATCACAGAGCTGTTCCAGCCCTCAGAGCATCCTCCTGATCATTATTCCTCTCTGATTTTCTGTGCTGGGAATTGCAAGATGTCTCACCCATTCTGTGGTCTGATTTTAATGGTGTTACTGACACAGACCAAGGCAGTCCTTATATATGTGGGACTTCTGGGTCAAAACACTTGGCATAATTTTGACCCAGCTTTCCAAGACACAATTACAGCTCAAGTTGTGGAAGAGTTACACACATGGTAGGATTCATCCATTCAAATTCAGATCCCTCCAGCACAGACATCTGCTCTGAGCAAGTCCCTCTGGGCTCTCTTTAAAATGTCTGAAAAAAAAAAAAGCAGCCAGTTTAGGGTGAAATTAATCTCATGCACGGCAGAAATCTGCTTTTGGTCAGGAAAATAACTTTCTAACTTTATTTCTCCCCGGCAGTTGCAATGGGGCCATTGTCTGATTACCTTAAGCATGAGCAGAAATCCAAAATTAAATGTTTGCACCTGTTTCTGTGTTCCATGGAGAGTTGCAAATTGAGTGCTGATGAAGAGAAGCATTTTGGTGACTCTGAACACGAGATAAGTGAGTGGAGATAATCTGCGTGTTGCTGCAAGGATTTGGGACGCCATCGCTGGTTGGGTCTGGGAAAGGCAAAGGAAGCTAATTTTCTAGCCAGTCAGGTTCATGTTCTTTTGAAGCATTCCCTGAAAGAAATTCAAGGCAACATCGAGCCTTTTATGTCTAGACATCATCCCCTATAAAGTTTAGATCCTAAAATGCTCTCCTGGCGATAGGCTGGAGGAAGGAGACGTCTCTGTCGTGCTGTGATGTGACCCAGAAGAAGAGAGGAAGTGTGGCCTCTTCAAAGAAAGGCAGCTGATGCCTTTTAGCTCCTTTTCCCTCTGCTGAATTATTGCTGGTGCTCTGACAAAGCCCTTTGTGATGGTCTGAACCCTGTTCCTAAATTCCGGATTATGGAAGCGAACTCGGGTGCTGGAGCCGTGAGTCGAAGGTTGGGGCCGATATCTGGGCAAGTCATGGTTCGAGAGGAGCCAGCTCAGACACACAACATTTTCCTGCCAATTCTTGCACAGGGAGGATGCCAGAAGACCATCTCCCCGGGCCTGACGTGCCCTAAATATTGTCTTTCCCAACCATCCATCGGAGCATGCGCTGCTTTGGGTGCCAACCCGCCTTTGGCACCAACCATGCCCAAGGTTTCCTCACCTTTCAGTCAGAGAACAACCTTTACCCTCATTGCAAAGTATTACCGGAGCAGGGGAAAGCCCAGTTCCCCTCCTTTTTCAGCTCTTTTTGGTGGTTTAGGACACTGGACAATAAAATTCAAACCTAATAATGGGATTGTGTTGATGTATTGATTCACTCTACATCTGGTGGTTTTACTGGTTTATTCTTCTCTCCGCTCAGTGGTTCATCTTTTTTGATCTGTCTTTCCTTGAACCTTTTTAAAAACATATATTAGTGACTTTGACAAAACTATGTGCTATATTACAAAAAAAAAAACAGAGGTGGAAAGGCACTACATCACACTGGTTTTAACAACACATCCAGAATCGCTGTTTGCTTGATTTTCTTTCCCTGATCTTTGGTTCTGGCAGCATTTTTCTCAAAGCGATATTTCTGCTTTCTCTGTTACATCTCTATTAGTCCTGCTGGCATTTTTCTAACCACAGATGCAACCCTAGATCCTTCCTCAAAAATGTATTATAGGGTGTTTGCTTATTAGAAAACAGCCTTGTGTTGTGAACTAGTGGGGCAGGAAAAGTGTGAATTAGCTGTTGGAGGGTCTTTGGGCTAAGAACTGACGGTGCCAAGGATTTTCAGGTTAGGAGCAGTTCTCAGAACTGTATTAGGTGCCCAGGAGAAAAATGCTGCTTTTAAAAAATTATTATTATTTCCCCCCCAGTGCTCTTTCATGCTTTTTGGTGTTCCTGATGTTCAGCTGAGGACTCGTCATCGTTAGACACTGGATCTCTCCTCCTTTCTTCTCCCAGCGCTTTTCCACCGTACCAGGAGGATGTTGTATCCTGGCCTGGCCCAAATCTTACCCAAGGAGCTGTTTGAGTTGTTTCCCCATGGATGCTGTGCTGGCAGGGCCACGCACAGGTCGGGGAGGAGGGCTGGGTGAGCCATCAGTGGTCTCCAGGGTCCTGGATCCTCGGGCTGCATCCCAGGAACAAGGTGCCCGCGGGCACACCCGTCTGTTTCCACGCTGGATTTGTTCTTGCTCAGGGCTGTTGGCATTTTGATGTCTCTTGAAGATACAACAGCAAAGTGACTCTTGAGAAGTGACAGCGCTAAACTCTGATTAATGTCTCCAAGGATAGTCAACCAGAAGCGTTTCCTCTGAGCTGCATCAATTTCCATATGTAGCTCAGACTTTTTTTTGACAATGCCATAGAAATGTGGTGCTTGGAAAAAACGTGGCTTGTTATCAGGAATATTTCTTCTTCAGCCTTTAAGAAGGGATGGAAAAGAAATAACCTCCCAAAGCTCTGTATAAAGATCCTGGAATATTAATTTCCGTAGTAATTAACAGGTGACTGTTCAGCACTCTCCCAGGCAACCCCTACCTGAGGGTTTAGGTTCTCATTCAGGAGACCTGCACGCAGTCTTGAGGTGGGAAGGAGCATGGAAACAAGTTAAAGACTAGTGGAAACCAGGTAATCCACATGCAGTTTTGCTGGGACATTGCAAGACCACCTCTTACTGCTCCTAATTTACCAAAGAATCATGGAATATCCTAAATTGGAAGGGACCCACAAGGATCATCCAGTCCAACTCCTGGCTCTGCTCAGACACCCCAACAATCCCTCCCTGTCCCTCAGAGCATTGTCCAAACCCTCCTGGCAGCCCTGGGGCCGTACCCACTGCCCTGGGGAGCCTGTTCAGTGCCCAACCACCCTCTGGGGGAAGAACCTTTCCCTGACATCCAACCTAAACCTACCCTGACACAACTTCAGGCCATTCCCTGGGTCCTGTCCCTGCTCACAGAGAGCAGAGATCGGAGCTGTCCCTTGTGAGGAAGCTGCCAGACCCTGATGAAGTCTGACCTCACTCTCCCCTTCTTCAGGCTGAAGAAGCCAAGTGACCTCAGCCTCTCCTTGTATGGCCCCTCTAGACCCATCACCATCTTCATAGCCCTGCTGTGGACACTCTCTAGTGGCTTTATAACCTTTTTATACCGTGGCACCAATTTAGCGAGAGCATCTTCCGGAGCCGTGGCTGCGCTTCCCGTGGCCATGCTCACACCAGGCACTCGACAGAAGCTGCTGTCCAAAGCTTCAGCCCAGGACTGAGGTGACCCAGGCATTTCACAGTCTGGAAGTGCACATTTGGCATTTGGATTGTCTGCATTGCACAGACAAATCACAGGCTCCGAGCAGAGCCCTCCCGAGCCGCGCTCCCGATTTACGAGCTCACGGCTGCGTTGTCACAGGCTGTCACCAAGTGCCTGGCATCTGGCCACTCTTTCCTCCCTCTTTTCCTAATTGCTGTGTTAACAGACCACTGACCACCTTCAAAAGGGCCAAAGAACCGAAGTGAAGAGTGCTAGAGAGGCTGAAAAAGTGGGTCCAAATCAGGCCGCTTTTATCCGGCCTTTCCCCATCGCCCGGAAGGAGTTAATTTTCAGTGTCTTGTGCAAGTGCTGCGAGTTTCCAGCTCTCCACTAGCCCGGCACACACGCTGCAGCCTGGAAAGATTTGTCTTTTTTTTAATTGCTAGAGCAGCTATTTGGCAAGTGGTGCAGCAGCAGACGAGAGTCCTGCTGCTGCTGTCCAAGGTCCGTGTGCTTGGCGGGGGGAGCGGGAAAACACGCGGCGCGTGCAGGCTGCCAGGACTGAGGGGATCTGAGATAGTCTGGGATGTGGCTGCCTTGGAGGGGAAGGTTTAGGCCTTGGACTCAGCCCCTTGGTGCTGAAACACAGCAGGGTTAGCACAGAAATGCTGGGGGCTCGTCTGGGTGTGATGGTATCCATATATCCTGACTCTGTCGGTGTCTCCGGGATGGTTCTCCTCACTGCTTTCCCACCCTGGTGATGTTTTTCTCCGGCAGTCAGAGGACACGGAGCTCAGCTGTGTTTATGTTGTCCTCCCTCGGGTTGGATGTCAGACCCTGTGTTGGTTTAGGCTGCAGAGAGAGCTCCTCTCCCACCCAGACTGGGACACCAAGCCATGGTGCACCTCCACCTTATAGAGTCACACACTGGTTTGGGTTGGAAAGGGGCATTAAATATCATCCCCTTCCAACCCCTGCCATGGGCAGGGACACCTTCCATTAGTCCATGTTGTTCCAAGCCCCATCCAACCTGGCCTTGACCTTCTCCACATCCCCCGCCCAGGGACCCCATTCATGTCCATCACCAGCAAATCCTATCCTGGTCCAGCTGCCACCACCTGTGAGCTTCTCCTTCCACCCCAGGGTCAACCTCTTGGGTTCACACGTTCCATTACAGAGCCATAAAACCCTTCCTGGGGTTATTTTACCACAGGAGGTGCTGCCTTTCCCCCATTTTTTTTTCAGGGAGCTGTGATACTCTTGCCACAGAAGGGCAGATATCTCAAATAAACATGTGGAAACAACCCAGATGAGAGTTTTTGTGTGTTGTAAGCAGGTGCCCACCCAGATGACCAAGGGACCAAGTGCAAGGCTCACCCAGGGAGAATTATTGATGCAGCCAAAGAGAGTTAAAGAAAACTGAGTGTTTGCAAGAGAGATCCAGTTCTTCTCAGATAAAGGCATTTGTGCAACATCATCTGTCTACTCCAGCTTTCTTCTTGATTTTGTTTTGTCTGAGATTGTAGGTTCTGCATGGAAGATTTTGTCATTAAAAAAAAGTGGAATCACCAGAGCAGAGAAATCTCCTTTCTCCCCTGAGTGCCAGTGCTGAGAAAGGCTGGAAATGGCTGGAAAAACTCCTTGAAAGTGTTCAAGGCCAGGTTGGACGGGGCTTGGAGCAACCTGGTCTGGGGGAAAGTGTCCCTGCCATGGCAGGGGGTTGAACTGGATGATCTTTAAGGTCCCTTCCAACCTAAAGCATTCTGGTTTTTTATGAAATACCCACTTTTTGCCTTGACTATGGCTTAAAAATGACTTTTGAGCAGTGACCTGCCCGTTCATTTGGTGTTATTGGGGTTTTGCTTAAGTTCTGTCCCAGAGTGATGCACAAGAGGGGGAAAAGGGATAGAAGCAGGCAACTAAAGATCCTGCACTGTGAATATGAAATGTATCCAGATTAAAAAGGCAATAAAACAAACAAAGAAAACCAGTTTCTTACATAAGAACACAGGTGGAAAGTGTCGTGGGGCTGACTCTCAGTTTTATTGACATGTGACTCAGAAAGCTCAAAACAGAAAAAGCTTTTCCACATGGTAGGTAGGAGATCTGTAGATTGTCTTGCCAAAAAAAATATGGAAATAAATATTTACATATGTTTGAGTGGGAAACTACACAAATCATCCAAATCATAAAATACTGAAGTTGGAAGGGAAACCTGGAGGCTTCTGAATGTGTCGTGCTCAGAGCAAAGACACCTCCAGGATTAGGTCAGGTTGGTCAAGGCCTGACCCAGCTGAGGTTTGATTATGGCCAAAGAAAGCGATTCCCCCACCTTTCTGCATCCATCTTCCCCAAAATTCCCCTCAGGGCACTGGTTGGCCATCATTAGCCTTCTCCTTGCCAAGCTCAGCAGTGCCCTGGGCGTCAGGTCCTGCCCCAGCCTGGGCTGTTATGTGGGGTTGCCCAATCCCAGATGGAAGATTTGGCATTTTCCCATAGGAAAACAGGGGGTTATACTGAGCCTTGCACAGACACCATGTCTAAACAGGGAATTTCCTGAACTGAACAAGGTTGGATGCTTTGAGTGTAGTGGAGGGTGGGAAGGCAGGTGATCCAGACTGTCCTTGTCCTAATAATTTTCCCAAGGCCTATCCTACTGTTGGAAAAGGAATTGTGGGTTGAATAAATCCCTTTAATTTCAAAAGGAAGAATATGGCAAAGGTCTGCAAAATCCCAGCTGGCCTGCAGAGGGTGAATAGGGATAATCACTCCTTCTCCTTCCTAATGCAAGGATTAGCCAGGGCCTAAAGAGCTCAGCAGATGGCAGGTTTACAAGAGTGAAGGGAGACACTTCTTTACCTAAAAAATAATGAAATCCTTGAGCTTGGGGTGGCAGAGTGGGAAAAACTTAAATAGGGTGGAAGGAGAGCACGGGTTGGAGGTTATGAAACACTCCAAGGCCACTTTGGGTCTCTGAACCTTTAGTTGGTGGGACAAGGAAGGATCCCACAACAGGTTTGTTGGCCTGTCTGTGTAAGAATCCACCACTGCTCTGTGTTCCAGGCAGGATCCTGGGCTGGATCATCTCCCAGTCTGACGTGGTCGATGTTCCATTGTCATCAGGAGGTGGAAGAGGTGGCAGGACTCCCGTGGGCACGAGGGACACGGTGGGTTTGCTGAGCTGCCCCTGCAAATCCCCAGCACTTACCCATCAGCCAAACCTATTTGAGAAGTGCTGAGCTCAGGCAGTGGGGGGATTGAGGTTTTTTGGGGGGAGACACCCAGGCTTCTTGGTACCTCTCTACCTGAGCCCGCCTGGCTTTGCTCAACATCGGTATCAAAAACCTACAGATCCCACCTGGGGGGGTTTGTCAAAACTGCCTCTTCTCCCCAGATCACTCTGCCCGAATTCCTGGATGAATTTCCCTTGCACAGGGAGCGGAATAAAAAGCTGATTTGTGACCTACTCATTTTCTGCCTGAATTAGTTCAATTTTCTCCGCCCGAGGCTCCTCATTCTTCTCCACTGTGTTGCTGTTGCCCTGCTGGGACTCCCTCATTGTCCAAGAAAACTTCCTCTTCTCCTCCTAAATTGATGATTTTCTCCCTGGGCTCACATTTTTGCCTAAACAGGGACTCTTTTAGAGCTAATTTCTCTTCAACCTCACACAGTTTTTTAGCGCACGTGCTAAAATCGGTTTCAAAATGGCTCAGATTTATTTTAAGCCAGGTTTGTTGGGTTTTTTTGTTTGTTTTTGCAGATGCCAAATGCATTGATTCCTGTCTGATTAAAATAATAAAAAACCAAACCCCACAGAGTATTTTCAGCATGATTTAGTGGCTCATCAACAAGGATCTTGACTGGCTTAACTAAATGGTTGGTGCTCACTCGTGCGTGGAAAAGGCCTTGGTGTCTTTGCATGCACATTATTTTATCCAACCTAAACACAATTTAATCTTGGGGAGATAAAAAGCAAGAGTTTAGGCTGATGTTCAAAATTTGAGTCAATAACTACTGGGAAAAATCCTGCAAGCCATCTCATTATTTTTTGAGCAAAATGTTTGGTTTCAGTGAAGCTGTTGTGTTTAAATACTCCTGGGTGCAAACTCTTGGAATGGTTTCTTGGAAGACAGCTTTTCTTTTAAATGTTTCTACAGCTAAAAATGAAAATATAAGGGAAAAAATTGTCAGATGAGCCTTGAGTGTAACAAAACATTCAATTCCAAGTCAAAGAAAACATTGGGAGTTTTTTAGACAAATAAATCATTTTGCTCGATTCCTTGCTTAGAAGAATTTTGGGTTTGGGATCATCCAGAGTCATATTTTTTTCCCTTACTGTTTTTATTCTGGAAGAACCATCAAACCAGAAAAAACAATATTTGTCTGATTTAATTTGAAAAGCTCAAACACTGTTTCATGGCTCTTTTGCAGAACAGTTTTAAGCAGCGCTAGAAATACCATCAACATAGGGATGTTAAGTGGAATTAAACAAGATTATAATTGTTGAAGGCACTTTTAGAATTCCTAACACAGAAAATAAGTAAAATGGTGCCACTCTGACCTCAGGCATATAAATAAACACACTGCAGCAGGACAACCAGCTTGGATGTGAGATGGGCTGGCCTGGGGCTCTCACATCCCGAGGAGACAGTTGGAATTAGCAGCTGGTTAGTTCTAATCCAGACAGCTCTGTCAAAAGGGCACTGAGGGCTCCGTGGCAGGGAAGGAGCTGCAGGAGCCGAGGGAGGAAATCGGACCCTGCAGGAGCTTCGTGTCCCTGTGGCAGGAACAGAACCAGCAACAGCAACAGCTGCTGCCAAGATGCTGTGTCAGAGGGGGTGATGGCCCGCAGCGTTTTGGGGAGGAAAGGGGTTGTTTTTGTTGAGCAGGCCCTTTGAGACGGGCAGTCTGACCATTCCCTGGAGATGGGGAGTGTGGGGGCTCGGAAGCAGAAGCGTCAGGAGAAGTTGCAACCGTGGTGAGCAGTAAGTGCACTGAGGGGAACACACAGCGCCGAGGGAAAGCAGAGAGGTGGTGCAGAACAAGCTCATGTGGAACCAGGAGGGTGTGTCGTGCCTTCTCCCATCTCGTTGTGTCTGTGGGGTCTGTGGTCTGGGGGGTGCAGGACCACAGGACATCCCAGGGGCACCACTTGGGTTTGGCTGGGCAACAACATCCGTCTTGGGCAGAGTGGTAGAGGACAGGTCCTTGCTGCTGGTGTGACTGGATGTTGTGCTGCTCCTGGACAGGGACAGCAGCCTCTGAGCAGCAGGGAAAAGGGACTGAACGTGGCTGCTGTGCCTTCAGCAAACAGCCTGGTCCAGGAAAACCCAACACTGACACATAACGATAGGTAACAAACCATGGGAGAAAGATGAGTAGAAAGCTGTGAAAAGCCTTAGTAAAATCACTCACTCCTCTTCAAAGAGCTCCTGCCTGGAACAGCAGGTGAAGCAGGGCTCCAGCTACACCCTTAGGATCACTCCTGATTATGTGCTCCTTCAAATCTCTTTGCTGTCTGGTCTTTAAGTATCTCCCGCTGGAGACCCACACAACAGCTACAACCTCCCCTGCTCCTCCCACATGCAATTCTGACTCTGTGTCAGGACAGGAGTCTGGAGAATATCTGGACACATTGCAGTCCCTGTGTCCAACCTCCCTGCTGTGAATTACCAGTCTAAACTGGAGATCTTTCTAGAAAAAGCAAGTGTAAAATCAGACAGGATGGAAATGGCTGGTGAAAAGAGGAGAAGTGAGAGCACAGAAGTTAAACCAGCACTCAGCCAAGACATCCAACACTCATCTTAGATATGGATTAAGGCATCACACTTGTATTTTTGCCAGAGATAGGACTCCCACCACTCACACACTCTTGCTTGATAAAGAAAATCTGGAGGGAGGGGAGGTCTAGAAACAACTTTCCCTCAGCCTCTGAACAGTCTGGTTTTGACAAGAAAACCCAGGACAGGAGACATTCAACAACTGGAGCACAAATCATCTCCCCTGGAAGTGTCCAAGGCCAGGTTGGACGGGGCTTGGAGCAACCTGGGCTAGTGGAAGGTGTCCCTGCCCATGGCAGGAGGTGGAACGAGATGGTCTTTAAGGTCCCTCCCAACCCAAACCATTCCATGATTCCATGATTCAGTGATCAAACAGGCAGAGGTTTGTGGGGCTGTCAGGTTGACACAACAAGGTTGGCCATGAGCAAAGAGGATCTGCAGGAAGACAAGTCCCACCACCACATAAA
>NW_021940696.1:1263468-1264752 GCF_001715985.3 Manacus vitellinus
TTTTTTTTTTTTTTTTTAAATAACAGATGGGGAAACTGAGGCACAGAGAGGTGGTTTGAGTTGCCCACAGTTGGTAGACCTTGAACCCCCCCCCAAGTCTTGCTCACAGCTTTTCAGCCCCCACCTTGGACTCTGTGAGAAGGAAGGGTTGTTCCCAAGGGGAGTTCCCTCCACTTGTTCCCGAGGTGAGGAGAGCCACGGCTCCTCACAGGGAGAGGGGAAGGGGTGCAGTGATGTCTGGCAGGGGGGGAACAACGGCACAAATGGTTTCTGCCAGCCCCAGGAGGGTGGGAGAAGCAAGGAAACCTGAAATGGAGAGGCAGGAGCCGGTCGGTCAGGCACTGGGAGAGAGGACGTGGCTCTACAGGATGCACTCGTGCCTCTCTGTGGCTTTCAGGGCCTCGTGCATGCTGGCGGCCGAGAGCCTCCTGTTGATGTTCCTGTACCTGCACCTCAGGAGGTTCCAGAAAGTAGTCCTCAAGTCCCTGTTGAAGAAGGCGTAGATGAGGGGGTTGATGAGGGAGTTGGTGTAGCCCAGCCAGAGCAGAGTCCTCTCCAGCCGCAGCGGGATGCAGCTGCAGCGCACTCCGCAGATGAACGGCCGGGCCGTGGACATCAGGAAGAAGGGCAGCCAGCAGAAGGTGAAGGCCCCCACGATAATCCCGAGGGTCCTGGCCGCCTTCTGCTCCCGCTTGAAGATGGAGATGTTCTTCCTGTCCTGCCGGAGCAGCTTGGAGAGCGTGGCGCACTCCTCCGCCGCCTTGGTCCGCCGGGAGCTGTGGTGGCCCCGGCTGGAGGCCTCCAGGCAGTAGACTCCCTCCTCCTCGTAGTGCTTGGGGAAGTTCATGAAGCGGTGCTTCTCGGCGCTCACCTTGGCCGCCTTGTAGATGCGGCTGTACATGACGAGCATCACGGCCATGGGGATGTAGAAGGCCACCCCCGTGGAGTACACGGTGTAGCCGAAGTCCTGGCTGATGAGACACACCCTCTCCACCGTGACGTTCTGGGCCCAGCCGAAGAGGGGAGGGAGGGTGATGGAGGCAGACAGCAGCCAAACGATGAAGACCATCTTGGCCATGAGCTTCCCGTTCTGCCTCACCGGGTACGTCAGCGGGCGAGTGATGCCCAGGTACCTGGACAGGAGAGGAGTTGCAAAGTGTTAGGAGGATTGCAAGGTGTGTGTGCAGCTGGGTGGGTTTCGTTCCTAATCAGTTGTTAATCATGGAATCAACCAGGCTGGAAAAGACCTCTGAGATCAGCGAGTCCAACCTGTGATCCAACCCC
>NW_021940696.1:1265212-1274481 GCF_001715985.3 Manacus vitellinus
TGAGCGCAGTTCAAACTCCACGTGGTTTCCTGCGGAATGTAATGCTTAAAAAAGCTTAGTTTGGGGGAATAAAAATGCTTTAAAAAGCTTATTTTTCCACCAGAACCATTCTGTACAGAGAATATTCAACAACTTCTGGCCATGGCATGTAACTCACTCCAAACTGGTGCCCTTCCCAGGGGCAACATCACCCACTCCAGGACTGGGGTGGGTAACGCACCAGGATGAAACAGGAGTGACTCCAGATGAAATGAGTAGACTCACAGCAATGTTTAGTGGGAAGTGGGAAGGACAACAGCCTGCTTTTGTATCTCCAGACAACTCGGGAACTCCAGAAAGAAATACAACCTGCAGCTGAGATGACCCCGAAGAGATCAAGGAGTGATCTCGCCTTTGGGAAGACTCGAGGATGTGCCTGGATGAGCACTGCAAGCAAAGCTAGAGATGGGGTGATGGACTGTTCTGGGGTCGGTTTTGGGGATCTCACAACAAGACATTGAGGGGATGGAGCATGACCAGGGAAGGGAACAGAGCTGGGGAAGGGTCTGGAGCACCAGGAGTGGCCGAGGGAGCTGGGGGGGCTCAGCCTGGAGAAAAGGAGCTCCTGGTTAACCTACAGGGTGTAAATTTGAACCATCCCCACTCTTGATTGAGGGGGTTTGTGTGACTGAGAAATTGTATCAACTCTTGCTTAGCAAATTCCAGTTGTTGTCCAATAAATCAGTAGGGAGTTGGCCTCTGTCAGCCAATGCTCCCCCTGGAAAATTATCTCCCTGCTACGAAGTTCCAATCAGTCCAGAAAAAACCTTGAGCTGGTCACATGGATTTCTTTCATGTCACAGCCTTTTTGATTTAAATCTCCTGCTGTCAGGCATTTGTAGGTATTTTTAGGCAGGGTCACATCACCTCTTAATTGTTCTTGGATAAACAGTGTCAGTCCAGAGGGGCAGTGGGAACAGCAGCTCTATGGACACTTTTTGCTGAGAGCTGTTCAAGGGACAGAACAGGCTTTTCTGCCAAAAAAAAGAACATTTCTGTAGGGATTTTTATCTCTGTTGTATCATTTTTTTTCTGACAGTCAGTCTCATTGTAGGTGTTAGGAGATTTTCTCTTCTCTCATTATTTCCCTTTTCCAGATCCTCCCCCAAGATTAGAGGATGGAAATAAAATATAAAAAAAAAAAATCTAATTTCTCCTCCCTTCCTGACTGTTAAATCAATTCAGAGCCCAAAGTATTCTCCTCTGACTCCCTGATAAAATGAATTTGAATTCATTCACTGACTGAATTATTTTTTTCCTGGTTTCCTCTGTATATTTTGGAGCCAATCTTAGTCACAAAACCCAACCAGAACTCTCCATGACCATCTGTGTTCACGGAATCACAGAACGGTTTGGGTTGGAAGGGACCTTAAAGACCATCTCATGGAATTTGGCATCCCAAAAGCCAGGGGCAGGGACACCTTCCACTAGACCAGGTTGCTCCAACCTGGCCTTGAACAATTCCAGGGATGGGGCAACCACAGCTTCCCTGTGCAACCTGTTCCCTCCTGATCCGTGGAGAGGAGACTTGGATGTTCCCTAGGCTGGGAGAAAACCCTGCCCTGCTGCTGCAATTCCAAAATCACCACCCCAAACCCACTCCTCTGTACATCCAAGCCGAGAACTTTGCAGCCTTATAAGCGCTGCGCTGTGCGACATCCTTCGTTATGCTATCGCCGGGTTTCTTTGGAAGCCGATCCGCCCGGGATTTGCTGGAACTTCAAGGAATTTACACTCCAGCCGAGCAAAACGAGCGGTGACAGGATTTAAAGAGCAGGCAAAGCCGACACGTTTCATCTGCGGGCGCCTCGTGCCGGCGCTGCCGGAGGAAACGGGGCCGTTCTTGAGGTCTTTGCTTTTAATTTCGATGAGAGCAGGAAAAACCGCAAAATAGGCCGGCGTTTGCGGCAGGGAGGGAGCCGAGGTGGCTCCGACACGCAGCGAAATTCAAACTGAACTCGCCCCCTTTGAATTTCCTTCTTTTTTGGGGGGTGTGTGTGTGTGTGTGTGTGTCGTGCTGCCGATCAAGTTTAGCGGTGATCGGGTAACAAAAGCCAATTCCCAGAGCAGCGATTTAGGGGATTTGCAGGAATTCCGCCCCCCTCTCTCCCTCCCCCTCTCCTGCCGTGCTGAGCTGATTGTGCAGCCACTCACTCCTTGGGCAATAAACTTCTCCCACATCCTCGTTCCTTGGGATGCCCGGGCAGTCCGAGCCCTGGGTGTGGGGTGGGAGTCCTGCCCCCTCCTGGGCTCCACCAGCGGCTCCGTGGATGAGCCAGTTCTGTGAGTGTATTCTGTGCTCAAGGGGAATCATGGAATGGTTTGGGTTGGGAGGGACCTTAAAGATCCTCTGATTCCAGCCCCCTGGAATGGGGCTGGGATACCTTCCACTAGCCCAGGTTGCTCCAAGCCCCGTCCAACCTCGCCTTGGACACTTCCAGGGATCCAGGGGCAGCCACAGCTTCTCTGGGCAACCTGTGCTAGTGTATCACCACCCTCACAGCCAGGAATTCCTTCCCAATATCCCTGCCCTCTGGCAGTGGGAAGCCACCGTATCCCTTTCTCCATCCTGCAGCTGGTGAACTGGGAAAGGATGAGCCTCCACTCACACGGGTTGAGTGAGGACAAATGAGCCCAGAATTAGGGTTCCCTTGGCCACACTGTTTTACCACAATTCCACAGCTCCCCTGCAGCCAAATTTAAGCTCCTTCCCTGATTTCCAGGCTGATGCCATCCCTGCCCCATCCTGCTGAAGGAGATGAGGATGCAAAAGGCAGCTGGAGGCAGCAGCTCCCTGTGGCTTCATCTGCCCCTGCCCTAAGTCAGGGTTGGTGGGAGCATCCCAGGGATCCATCCCAGACCCAGTGCAGGGATTTACTCAGCCTGGGACACGTTCAGATGGAGGACATGGGAAAGGCAATCCAGCAAAACGCTGTGCGGGTTTCATCCCACTGACTTTCGGGAGGCATCCTTTATCTGAGGATGATCCCAATTTGGAGTATATAATCTGATTTTGGGTGGAAAATACTTGCCAGGGAGATGAGAGAGCCCCAGCAGGGCTGCCTGGGAAATGGATGGAGGCTCTTTTCTCCACCAGGAAAACCAGAAGTGATATGTGGGGTCTGAGGAGCTCCTTTTGTCACCTGCTTGGCATTTTTATGGAGAGTTTTATCAAAAGCTGAGCAGCCAAAAGAGGGTGGGTTTTTTGTTGTTGTTGTTTTGTTTTTGGTTTGTGACATTAAAGAATCTGTAACACTGGCAGGCTTTTACATAAGAAAAATGTAAGGGAAAGATGGATGTTTCCAGCATTTTTCTTTTTTGATTTCAAAGGAAATCAATCAAATCTCACTCCAGACAAGATTGGTTCTCCCAGCTTCAATGAAAAGGCTTTTAGGAAGAGCTCCGCATTAATAATCAATAATAGCAGCCTACATTTTAATAGTACTCATCATCTTGGGCAAACCAAGTCTCTTTTCTCTCTAAGCTAAGCAAAATATGAGGACACTTCAGCCATCAATAAAAACACAACCTCCTCTTTGGCAGGAGCTGCCTGACAGTGCTGACCAAGTTGGCTTTCAGGGCAGAACTGGGGGAAATATTTGTATTTCCCAGAAGCACCAGTGCTCTTCTTCCTTGCAGGGCAGGAGGGACAGGGGGAGATTTAGATTAATTGAGTTAATAACCATTTAACTCTCCTTGGGTTTTCAGGGTCTCTGCAAGCTCAGCTGTCCTGGTGCTGCAGCTCTGTGGCTGTACCAGAATAGAAACAGAGATGGGTTTTGGGGGATGTTTCCACCAAGAGTTAAACCAAAAATCCTGCCCATCCCCAGTTCAGGAGAAGGTGGAGATCCAGGAATTATCCTGGATCCTCAATCCACCTCCATCCACTGCATGTGGAAGCAGTGAGGATGATGAGTTGATGAGGAGCAACAGGGTGTTCAAGACACTGCCCTGGGATAATTCCCACAACTCACAGCCCATTCCTGGGGATCCTTGGGGCAGGAAGCAGCAGGACAGTGCCCCAGTCACCTCCTCCTCTTATGTGCATCAAAGCACATCCCAGTCATTCCCATTCCCTCCTGCACTTGCAGCATCCCCTTCCTCCCACGCAGGGCTGAGATGGGCACAGCTGGGAGGACTGTCCACCCCTTCCCTCTGCCCAAATCACAATCCTTGCTGGGTTTCTCTTTCCCCAGCTGGAAATACATCTTGGACAACTGCCTTTAACCTCTCAACTGCCCCATCAGGGGAGGATCAGGCTCTGGGAGCAAACAGGGGTGCTGTTCCTGGGCCAACACACCTGAAGTTCAAGCCTGAGCCAGAATTTTCAGGCTCTGGAGCAGCCTCCTGTGACCCAGGTTTTTCCTCCCTCACCCTGCTGAGGGGTCTGAAGCCACCTGGTGCTTCCACCCTTTCCTCTGCTGCAGCTCCCTCTTCCTCTCTGACATCCCAAAAGGACTTTTCCATTTTGGAAAAGGGAAAGGTTGGGGTGGGGTTTGCCTGGCAGAGGTGCAGCAGAGAGGAGGAGGTGTTTGAGAGCCCTGTGAGGTGGGAACAGGATCTTGTCTCCCAGTTTACAGGGATCTTCCCTGGCTGTACAACCTGGGAGTGCAGCTTAGAGCAGTCACAGGGCTGCTCCCATTTAATCCAGGGGTTTCCTCTATGCAATTCCTGCCCATCCTACACGGAGCAGTTTCCTCCCTGCTGCCTTTCTCCACGGCCCTCAGCACCCCCCAGGAATCAGCCTTGGCACGAGTGGTGTCCACACTCCCCAGAAACTTCCTGGCCAGTCCCAGTTTAATGGGAAGAGACAAACTGACATCAATCCCAGGCGTGGTGTCCTTGGATAGGGATCTGCTCACAGGAACAGTGACACTGGGAAGGAGAGGTGTGATGGATGAGTGGAATCAACTGTGATGATTTTGGAGAAAGATCTTGGAAGAGTCTTTCTCCAAGGGATGAGGTGAGATGGGATGGGATTGGTTGGTTGGGAGAAGAGGGGAAGGGAAGGGGAAGAGGAAGGAAATGGGAAGGAAAGGAGGAGGAAAGAGAAAGGAAAGAGAAAGGAAAGGGAAAGGAAAGGGAAAGGGATAGGAAAGAAAGGAAAGGGAATATAAGTAGTGGGATAAACCAGGGGTTTTGAGGACTTCAAATGGAGTGGAGGGAGTTGCTGACATGGTTAGGCAAGGGAAAGAGGGAGGGGAAAAGGGAAAAGGAGAGAGGGGAAAAAGAAAGGGAGAAAGACGGGAAAAAGGGGAGAGGAGAGGAGAAAAAGGAAGGGAAGGTTTGGGAAAGAAAGGGAAGGGAAGGTTTGGGAAGGAAAGGAAAGGGGAAAGGAAAGGGGAAAGGAAAGAGGAAAGGAAAGGGGAAAGGAAAGGGGAAAGGAAAGGGGAAAGGAAAGGGGAAAGGAAAGGGGAAAGGAAAGGGCAAAGGAAAGGGCAAAGGAAAGGGCAAAGGAAATTTTTAAAGCAAAGCCAATGTGATGAGTGTGTAGCTGCTTCCCTGCTCCTCACCCATCAGGAGGAAGCATTAACATATTTCATTCCTGCATTTAATCCCTTCCCTCCAACACAGTCAGGCTTCTGTCAGCTCAGAATGCACCTGCTTTTTTTCCAAAAGGCCTTTTTATTAAAATAAAGCAAGTTCAGCAGTAGAGCTGGACCTTGCTGTGGCCTGGGAGGGGTTTTGCTCTGGACCAGCAGCTTGGAGCTGCTCAGAGCTGTGAGGCAAAGGGCAGCTCCCAGGGCAGCAGTGCCTGGTGTCAGGGAGGGCTCCACAGCAGGACTTGCTGTGGCCTTGCCAGGGGTGACACCGAGCAGCAGCAGCAGGGCTTGCTCTGTCCTTTCTGCTTTGTCACCCTTCCTCACACCTCGGAGGTGACCGGGGAGGTGGCACAGCTGGAGGGACATCTCGTGGCATGTGGCCCTTCCCTGAGCTGCTGTCACAAGCCAGCCCAGCTCAGCAGTGCCAGATAAACCCGGGCTGACCCCCTGACAAAGCCAGCCCACGTCAGCCCCGGCCCCCCGGCAGCACCGTGTCCCTCATGACGCAGGCTGGGCTGCTAAAATTAGACCCACAAGGTGCTGACTTGCCCAAGCCTTGCCAGTTTGCCAGGCAGGCTCAGCCTTTCCCTCCCAGCCCACAGGTGTGGGAGCTGGAGCCAGAAAACCCTCACAAATGCACTCACTGGGCTAAACCCAGCTTGGGATGGGGTGGGGGGAGTCACTGACACCCTCAGCCAAGGTACGAGTCCAGGGAGCAGCAGAGCATCCCACAGGACTGGCTCCAGCAGCCCTGGAACCTGGATTTTCAAAGAGCATCTGGGGTTGGGTGTTTTTTTTTTGCTTTCCTGAATAGTTTTATGGTCCACAGAGAAGGTCAGGTGGGTCTATCCTACAGGTGCTGTTTCTTAAGCCAAGGAAGAACAACATGAAGCAGCTGCCTAAAGGGGGAAGACAAGGAAGTAACTTATGGAAGTTACTTAAAAAAGCACCCTGAGCCAGCTCTTCCAGAGGAACTGAGACACCAAATTCCTACAGAAAGCCACCTATGAACCCAACTCTTCCAGAGGGACTGAGGCACTGAATTCCTATAGAAAGGCATCTGGGAGCCCAGCTCTTCCAAAGAGATTGGGGCACTGAATTCCTATAGAAAAGCACCTGGGAGCCCAGCTCTTCCAGAGGGACTTAAGCACCAAATTCCTATAGAAAGGCACCTCTGAACCCAGGTCTTCCAGGGGGACTGAGGCACCGAATTCCTACAGAAACCCACCTGTGAGCCTGGCTCTTCCAAAGGGACTGAGGCACTGAATTCCTACAGAAACCCACCTGTGAGCCTGGCTCTTCCAAAGGGACTGAGGCACTGAATTCCTACAGAAAGGCACCTGTGAGCCTAGCTCTTCCAGAGGGACTGAGGCACTAAATTCCTACAGAAAGGCACCTGTGAGCCTCAGAGGGACTGAGGCACCGAATCCCTAGAGAAAACCACTTGGAAAACTCATACAGAAACACCAATCCACCCAGGAACACGATCCCAGTGGCCCTCAACCTCCAGCAACCCCCTTATTTTGGAGCCCAGTGCCCCCCTTACCTGTCCACGCTGATGATGCACAGGGTCATGATGGAGGCCGTGCAGCACATGACGTCCATGGCGATGAAGACGTTGCAAAACACCTTCCCAAAGAGCCACTCTCCCCCCACCAGGTCCGTGATGGTGACGAAGGGCATGACGGCGAAGGCCACCGACAGGTCTGCGGCCGCCAGGGACACCACCAGGTAGTTGGAGGGCTGGCGGAGCTTCTTGACGATGCACACGGAGATGATGACGAGCCCGTTGCCGGCGATGGTCATGAGGATGATGATGGAGAGCACGGCCCCGATGACGACCTTCTCGGTGTCCCCATAGAGCAGGATCTCCTCGCCGCAGTCCGTGGCGTTGGTCAGGTTGGAGGGCGGCAGGTCCGGCTCGGCTGGGGGTTCCTCAGTCATGAATGGATTCGGGAGCGATTCCCGAGCCGGGGGCTGCCGCTCTGCGCTCTCCGCGAAGAGAAGGTGTTGCTCCAGGAACCTCCTGGGGGTGGCCCTCAGCAGCATGCTCTGAACTCGCCCCGGCAGTGACACCTCCGGCAAGGACAAACCAGAGCATTTTGTCACAAGCGCGCTGAGAAAATAAAATATTCTCTCCCCCCCCCTCCTCCTCGCCTCTCCCTCCCCTTCCACCTCCCCGGCTGCTGCCTCCCGAAGCTGCGGCTGGATCTCACGTGCTCAGCAAGGAGCCGCTTCCCAAGTCTCCTTAAAGACGCGCAGTTTGCCGGGGGAGGCTTGGAGAAAGCTCCTCTCCACTTTTAAAGGAGCACAAGCCGCCTGCAGCATCTCCCTGGTCATCCCCGTGCTTTTCCCGGAGAGAAAAGCTGCCCGCGGATTGTGTGCCACTGCCGAGCTGCGCTGCTGGGCTTGCACTTCTCCTCTGCATCCATACATTTAATCCCAGGCAGCCACATCCACGGTCTCCTACGCGGATATCGGGGGGAATGCGACAGCACAAGTCACAGCCACGAATGTGGGCGCACACACAACACCCCCCCAACACACAAACACACACACCCCGCCGGCTGCATCTCCCGCGGGTGTCACACACAAACTTCAAAGCCGGGACTGCAAATCCACGCACATGGCATGGAATGGCCACACGGAACCATCCACGGGCGCGGGGGCACCGTGTGGAGCTGCGGATCGCGGCGGCAGCGGATCCATCACATGCAGCACCCCCGGGGTACCACGCACAGTCCCCATCCACGGCTCATTCCCGGAGCCAGAGCATCGCCACCACGCACAGCAGGGATACACGGAGAGCAGCTACCGCCCGGGAATCCACCCCTGGAAGTATTTCCCAGCCATCCACAAGGAAACTTTGGGGCAGGGCTCACCCCCGGACAGGGCTGCGAGCATCGCGCACGACCTGCATCCTCGTTTTTGTTTGGTTGGGTTTGCTTCAAACCCCGTTTTCCCCCCGAAGTTTTGCTTCAATCGAAGCCAAATTGCAACCCCCTCCTCCCCTTTGCATCCCACCCCGGGCTGGGGTGATGGGGGTTCCAGAGTTACCTGTGCCGAGGGGGTGAGACATCCTCCAGGCGAGCCCCTGCGAGCTCCGGGCAGGCGAGGAAGCAAAAAGCCACCCCCGGAGCATCCTTGTCCCCTCCCCGCCTCGCCGGTCCCTCCTACCGCCCTCCCCTCTCTCTCCCGGGCAGGGACCCAGATGGTCCCTGGCTCCCTCTGAGCCCCAGGGAGGAGCAAAGAGAGGGAAGGGGGAGTCCGGGCTGGATCCCGCGGCGATGGGAGGGAGAGGGAAGGGAACGAATGAGGATCTGGAGGGAAAGGCTGGAAGTTGAGGAGATGCCTTTGAAGGCGGGAGGCAGGAGGAGCAGCCTGGATCCCAGCAAGCGGGGGGACGGGGAAAGGCTATTTCCCCAGCACCCTTCCCCAGGATTTTTTATTATTATTTTACAGGAGAGGGTTCCTTTCCCCATTCCACGTGTCTTCCCACCCCTCCTAAGTGTAGCAGGTCCCGCATTCATTCAGCTCCTCACTGGAAAGCAGCAAACAGCCAGGGAGAGGCAGATCCCTAAAGACGAGCCTTTCCCTTATCCTAGGAACGTGGAAACAGGGACTATAAACAAACCAGGCAACAACACGCAAAGATCCACATCCACCTCCCTCTCCACCAAACGCTTC
>NW_021940696.1:1275928-1380562 GCF_001715985.3 Manacus vitellinus
ATTAATCCCCTTAGTTCCCATCCCAGCCCCGGTTCTGTAGGATACAACCCACACAGCTTCTCCCTTTCAAACCTCCTGCGGGTCTGGGGACTCCAGAGGAGGGGTTTTTTCCCACCTTTCCAGGGGAATGAGCTGCTCTCATAACTCAGGGAGCAACAGAATTTCTGCAAAAACAGGCAGAAAGCCACTGCCAGTTCATGGGACTGTGCACCGAGGGCACATTCTCTGCATGGGCTGATTTTTGGGAGGACAGGAGGGAAAGTGCCGATTTTTGTGTGAAGAAAGAATTAAAATAATGATTAGTTTTCTGGCTGAAACCCTTGGTGCAGCATTTCTCCAGCCACAGGCCACGGTGACCTTGCTAAGACACTTGTTTCTGGGGCACTGGGAAGCACTAATTGCATTTAATGGCAATTAGGGGAGGAAATAGCCAGTGTGCCTCAGCTCAGCCACTAACTGGAGCTTTCTTCCTTTGGCTGAGGAGACTGGAGCATGGAATTGAGGAGCAGGGATGTTGCTGGAGCCAGAGGGACGAACCCCAAGGAAAATTGTCCTCCAAAATAAAGCTGAGGAGCGGAGGGCACAAAAAAACCCCCAAAGCTTCCCCCTCCATCTGCAGCAGGGGAGAAGTGAACAAAGTCCTCCTGCTGTTTTCCACCAGGTACATTATTCCATTTCCACGTACAAATGACCCTAAAGTGGCTATTTTATTAACAAATAATTGTTAATATTACGCCCTATTAAGCCCGACGGGCGAGGTAACAGGCACAGTTATTAATATGCAAATTTTGAGAGATCTCATTAGCTCCGAGGCCCCTCCCTGTTTTCGGGAGCAGCATCCCAAAGCAAACCTTCCCTGCACCACGGGCGTGGACATTTCCCCCTCGGAGAGGCAGAGCCTGCCCAGATGGACACAATTAATCACTGGAGACCCACCAGCTTTCAGGGAGCATCTCTGAGGATGAGAGAAGTTTGGGATGAACTGGTTCTGGGGTATCCCAACCCCCTCAGATTTGGAAAACAGGGAAGCTTAACCCACTCCCACAGCAGTGTGGCCAATAACCCAAAGCTGTGGGGATATCATGGGGCTTCTCCCGGGGTTGGGATCAGGAATAAGGATGAATGAGGTGTTTCAACGACCCAAATTGCTCAAATCATCACCTTCTCTCCACAGGCACCTCCTGCTTTCCCTCTGAAGCTCCCCTGCTCCCATCTCCTCCTGATGAGCCTCAGGGAACATCTCCCCAGGGGTGTTCACCCAGCAAACACCAGCTCAGGGGGGTGGGAATGTGGCACCCAAGACCTCATTGGGTCTCCCAGACACCGATGCCTTGACTTGGGGTCCAGCCCATGGTGGTGGCCAGTCCATTCCCTTGGGATGTGGGCTGGGGAATGGGGCTGGCAGAGCTCTGTGGTGACTGAATGGGAGCCTTGGTGGGGGGGGGTTGAGGCACTTGGAAGGCCCAGGAAAGCAGCAAAGCTCTGCATTTCTGCTTTTCAAACCACACACGTCCCTCAAAAGTCAACTTACAATTTTAAAAAGGACAAAAGGTGTCTGAAGAAGAGACCCCAAATGAGAAAATATGGCATTTAAGTGGAATGGTTTTGGCTGGATCAGAACAAGATCTCATGGAATCACTGAATGGGTTGGGCTGGAAGTGATTTTAAAGATTCTCTTGCTCCCCTGCCATGGGCAGGGACACCTTTCACTAGACCAGGCTGCTCCAAGGCCAAGCCAACCTGCCCTTGGACACTTCCCTGTCCCTATTCCCTGGTGTGAAGTCCTCATCCCAGTTAACCATTCCTGCATCCTCCCATCCCTTTGGCTTCCCACCCCACAGTGGTGACATCAGTAACCAAAGGATTTCAGCCAGGGGATCCAACCAGCAAAGGGCTTTCTGCCTAAAATCCCGTTTCCATGAAGGGAAAAGCCGAGCCAGAATGAATGAGTTAAAGATTTACCTGTGACTTAAAGCTCTGAGTCAGGCTTTTGGTTTTTCCTGTTTACTGCACCTCCCTAAAAATAGAAAAATAAAAATTATAAAATTAAACTTTTCGGTTATTTATAAAGGCTCCCCACACGTTTTGCCGTTTGAGCAGATGGGGAGCAATTGGAAATGTCACCGGAAAACGCCATCCAAAGGAGGCATCCTGATAGTTCATCTCCAAACGGAGGATTTGCTGACGAGCAGTGGGTTTTAATGCCGTTCCAGGCAGCCACGCTCCCTCTGCTGGAGTCTGCACAGACAACAGGCAGCTTTTGGTGCTGAAATCACAATTTTTGGTTACCTGGGAGGGCTCTCAAGGAGTTTTCTCTGTGCCCCATCGCAGATAAATCCAGGGCAAGGCGTGCTGGCAGCTTCATCCCGATGTCCTGCACGGGTGGGGTGGTGCCAGGGGAGGATGGGGATAAGCAGGAAGGACGTTTGGGGGTGAGGTGGAGGGAGAGAGGCCCCTGACAGGAAACTTCTAACTTGCAGCTCCTCCTGTGGTGCCAGAAGGATTTCCAAGGGGGATGAAGAAGTCAGGGAAAAACCAAAAACCTGCAATAGAAGAGGAAAGGGTGAGGAATGAGTGATTTAGCTGAAGTTTCCCACACAAACCCTTGGGCCCTGCAGCTCTGGCTCACACCTGTAGTCACCCATCTGCCAGAGTTTTATTAATGAGCTGGTCTCATTAGTGCTCTTTGTTTATTCAAAGCCAGGGATGTGCAGCATTCCCACCTCCTACTCTCCCATCCACCTGTTCCAAGGGCTTGGGCAGAGCCTGATTTTAGGTGTAATCCAGGGATGGAGCTGCTGGTTTAGGTTTTGGGGCTCAGGTGGAGTCATGCAGTGTGGAACCAGTCCCCCTTGGTGGCAGGGGAAAAGTTTGGAGAAAAGGAGGCTCAGGGGGGACCTTCTGGCTCTGCAACCCCCTGACAGGAGGGGGGAGCTGGGGGTGGTCGGGCTCTGCTCCCAGGGAACAAGGGACAGGAGGAGAGGGAACGGCCTCCAGCTGTGCCAGGGGAGGTTTAGGATGGATATTGGGGCAATTTTTTTGCTGGAAAGGTTTGTCCATCCCTGGCACAGCTGCCCAGGGCAGTGGTGGAGTCCCCATCCCTGGAGGGATTTAAAATCCCTGTGGATGTGGCACTTGGGGACAGGGGTCAGTGGTGGCCTTGGCAGAGCTGGGGAATGGTTGGACTGATGATCTCAGAGGCCTTTTCCAACCTTCATGGCTCTGTGGTTCTCTGCTTGTCCTGTTACACCTTTGGACCATCCAAATTGTTGAGGGAGACAAGTGGGTGATGCAGAGCAAGTACTTCTGGCCAAGTTTAAAAGCCAGCAGGATACATCCCTCTGCAGAGCAGCAGGACAGGGGAAGGTTCCTGCAGGACATCATGGCCAGCCTAAAGCTGGAAACATGACCTGTGCCTGCAGAGACTGAGCTCACAGTGCTCCATCCCACTTGTGATTGCAGAGCAAACCACTAGAGAAAAGCCTCCTCTGATGATTCCTTTGGTCCTTGGCTTTGGACACAAGTGCAGCATGAAGGGGGAAGGTTCCTGCAGGACATCATGGCCAGCCTAAAGCTGGAAACATGACCTGTGCCTGCAGAGACTGAGCTCACACTGCTCCATCCCACTTGTGATTGCAGAGCAAACCACCAGAGAAAAACCTCCTCTGAGGATTCCTCTGGCCCTTGGCTTTGCACACAAGTGCTGCATGAAGGCAATGCCTTGGGAGTGTCCAAGGCCAGGTTGGACGGGGCTTGGAGCACCCTGGGCTAGTGGAAGGTGTCCCTGCCCATGGCAGGGGGTGGCACTGGATGGGCTTTGATGTTGCTTCCAACCCAAACCATTCCATGATTTGTGTTTCCGCTCAGGATTTGGGGCTGGCTGAGCTTGAATCGAGCCATGCACCCACTAACTCCCCATTTCGAGCCCGGGGTTCTCTGTGCTCGGTGCCAAAGCACCTGGAAGTGCAGGGGGGGTCGGTGTGGGGGAGCCAACGTTGCAGGTTTGGAAGTGAAATCCCTCCTTGTCTTCTGTTGTCTGTCCCCTAGATGGCACCTGCTCTCAGCAGATTAAATCCCTGCCGAAGAAACAGCGGGTTTCGGTGCCTGGGAGGGCTCGGGGCTGCAAAGTGCTGCCCAAAAACCGAACACAAACCCCCACCCCAAACATAAATAAATAAATAAGCTTCAGTTCACGGCTTTTTTTTTTTTTTGGTTCTGACCCTAAAAACTTCAGGTATCTGACCCACTCTTGGCTGCAACATTTCTCCTGCCTTCTCTTCTGTTCCATCTCTGGGTTCCTGATCCCCCCAAAATGCAGGGCACAGGGGTTAACGGGTTCATTCTCACCAGCTCTGCTGCAGTGGCACACCCTGGGGCTGTGACAGACCCTGTCAGACCTGGAACACTCCAGGGACATATTCCAGTCCTATTTAGGGCTGGGAAGTGCAGGGAAGAATATTCCAAACCCCCTTTTCAGTTTAAACCAAAGCAAGATGTTGAGAAGGGAAACCTACTGACAGAGTCAGAGCAGTTTGAAGATGCAGCCACCCTAAATAATCCCTTTTTCCATGCCTTCCACACCAAGCCACGGTACAGGGCAAACCCCCAGCTCACACCCCTGGGGCCTGGCTCCTCTTTGAACAGTTTATCCATGTAATTTTTGGCCAATGCAGGTTTCAATCCTCCTGCAAAGCTCCTGGCAGAGCTTCACATTTGTGTCCTGGTGGGGAAGGAAGGACATGGTGGGGGGAAACTTGTCCCCATCTGACCCTTTCCTTCTCCAGCTCCAATCTGCAGCAAATGCCACTGCCATTTAGACCAGCTATTATTAGAAATCTGCTTTGAACGGGGGCACTTGGCACCTTGCAGGGTTATGGCCCTGCCAGGCAGATGCTCATCCACTAAAATTCCATGCAGTGACATCCAGGAGGTGACAAACACGCTCTTCCCACCTCCTTCCTGCTCCTCAGCATCCATCCTGAGGGGTTTGCTGAATTCCTGCATATTCACAGTCCTGGTGTAGCCCTGAGTCCCAGAGGTGCTGCACAGCATTCCCAGCTTTCCAAGGCTATTCCTGGGCTCCAAGCAGGGACCTGAAGGAGGGACCCTCCTGGACTGGAGGAAGGGAGATCCCACAGGGGCACCATGGACCTCCAGGTGACCCCACATCTCCCAGGAGGCTCTGTCTGATGGGGGCACAACCACTTCTTACCAACTCTTCCATCCTGGGTTTGGGGTCTCCAGCGTGTCCAGGAGGGAATAGCCTTGGATAGAACACACTTAAGCTCTCCAGTCATCCTGAAAGAGCAACAGAGAGCTGCAAAAAACAGCTCCTGAGCCTCCCCTGACCCCAATTCTTCTCTCTTCCCAATGGGATGGCACAAGGATGGTGCAGCAAACACGGTCTGAGCACCCCTGCCCTGCCCCAGGGACGGGCACATCCCAACAATCCCCATGGCAGAGTGTGGAGCACCTCACATCCCAGAAATCTGAGGCTGCCCACGTGCCCTGCAGCCCTCCAAAGGCAGCACCACACAAACTGCCTCCCCCTTGGCCTGCTATTTCCCACGTCTAGTTTATTTTATCTACATGCATTTATATGAGGGTCACCAACGTTGCTCCTCCTGGTGGAGACAGACCTGGGAGAGGAATCCCAGAGGACCTGGGGAGATGCAGTGGCTGGAGACCAGGAACAGGGCTCCAGGCTCTGGCTCTTCCCAGATGATGCTTTGAGACCCTCCCCAGCCATTCTCAGCCTTGCCCTCACCTCAACCTCAGCTGGTGTTCACACTCAAAATCTCCTCTTCCAGCAAAGGGAGCTCCTCCAGGATCCTTGAGGGAGCTGGAGGGCAACTATCCAAGCCTGGATCCTGTGGTAGGTAACTAGAGAATTTACTCCTTGCAGGAGTGGGTCATTCCCAGTCCCACATGACAATATTCACCAGGTTTGGGGCTCATCTCTGGTTTGGATGACGCCAAGGAAGTCAGAGCCAGGTCCAGATGCTCTCTGGGCACCACATCAGGTAAAAGGTGAAATTATTTCTTATCTTTCCCCATTAAATGATGAAATAATCCAATTTTTGGCTCCCCAGCCTCCCACAAACAAGATGTGTGTTCTTACACCCACAACTGAGATGCTCAAATGCTCCAGGGGTTGGGGATGACACAAATATCACCAGAGAAATACAAACTCTGCACTAGGGGGAAAATCCAAGCCACGCTGGGAGCTTTGGTTTGAATAAAAAACACTGATTAGGCACAAAGTAGGAATATATAAACAGCATATTTATTTTTATTTTGGTTTTAAGCACAGAACTTCCTTCTACAATAAAGGAATTCCCTCTCCCTCACCCCTGGCCCCAGGCAACTCTTATTCAAAGAAATCATTCCCTGGAAAATCAACACTAGGCAGAGACATGCACTGGGAGAGGAGATTTAGGAAGTGCAGTATCCATAGGCCAGGTCTCCCTGAACAGGAACAGGGGCTTTCCCTCACCTAAAATATTCTCAGCAACCTTCTGGTCACCCAACACAGAAAGATTTATCCAGGGAAAACCCTTGGGAGACACAGGAAAATAAACCCAACTCTGTAGAGAAAGGGGATGAAGGATTTGAGCTGAGCTCAGGAAGGTTTTCTCCTCTTCAACAGAGCTCATCCTGCATTTACACTCCCTCCAAGGAAAGCAGGAGGAGAAAGTGAGGGAGTATTTAAGATGCAGCCCCTTTCTCAGGTGGGAGCAAAGGGTTGGTTTGCATTAATACTAAATTAAACTTTGGATAAAGTTTGGGGGGTTTTTCAGCAGCTGAACTGCTGCACTTCTGAGTAAGAGAATTTCTGTTTTCTGGGGTAACATCCCATAGAACCACTGAGTGTCCTGAGGTGGAAGGGATACAGAAGGATCATCGAGTTCAACCCCTTCCTGAGTGGGAACAAGGTGTAAATTCCTATCAACAAAGAGGACTGGGGGCCTGAACACCCTCAAAATTAACAGAGCACTGAGCCACTGTCCTTATTCAAGCAGGGTGGCTCCACCAGACACCAGATCCTGCCAGGGGTCAGCAGCACAACGAGCCTCTCACTTCCCAGGGGTTGCTGTGCCTTGCAGCTGAACCCTGCTTCATCCCATGGGAAGGGATCCATTGAAACCTGCTGGGCAGTTCACAGCCCAGCTTCAGGTTGGACATGGCCAACACACATCCCAGCGGACACAGCTTCTGGATTTGGGCACTTAATGCCAGGATCAGAAGTCCTGATGATGGGAGGGAGCTGCTAATCCCTGGGGAGGCAAAGGAATCTCTGCAATGAAGGGCATGGAGTGATGGAACAAGGGGGAGTGGCTTCAAATCAAAAGAGGGTAGGTTTAGATGGGATATTGGGAAGGAATTCCTGGTGGGGAGGCCCTGGCAGAGGTTGCCCAGAGAAGCTGTGGCTGCCCCATCCCTGGAAGTGTCCAAGGCAAGGTTGGACTGGGCTTGAAGCAACCTGGGACAGTGGAATGCACCCCTGGAGTGGAACTGGATAATCCTGAAGGTCCTTTCCAACCCCAACCACTCTGGGATTCTGTGATGATGTGAATGACTTAAAATCCTGTTTATGTAGGCTGGGACTCACCTGGGGCTGCAGTTTGAAATCAGTGCCATCCGTCCCAAAACTGAGGGCCATGTGATGCTTCACATAACAGAAAGGTGACCAACACAACTCCCAAAGAGGAGGGAAGAAGGGACACAGCCTGAGCTCACTTGTGTCACTCAGATGTCCATGAGCCACCTCCTGAAAAGGGATCACCTGCAGCACTGGAGGGTTCCAGCCCAGCAGGGCCCTGTTCCCCTGCTATCACTCACGGGGATGCTGCAGAAACCACCCAAGCCATCCAATCGTGTCAAACTTACCTAAAAAAAAAAAAGCACATTAAGACACCAGTTGTTGCTGATGGGCAGAGGGAGAACTGCTCCCAGCCCTTCCATGAGCCTCCTGAGCACTGACACCAAACCCCCCACCTGTTGAATTCAATGTGAGGGTTTTCTGCAACCTTCACATCACATAAATACTCCACTGCCAGAGAGCTCCTTTTTCTTTTTTTCTTTACATGCCAAGAAGTGCCAGCACAGCTCAGCTCAGCTCAAGAAGGAGAAAATTTAATTGCAAAGCTGTTTTTCCAACTCCTTGCATTTTGTTCCTCTTTTTGGGTTCCCACCTGTGGGCACAGAAGGGGCCCTGCTGGCTTTTGCAGTGGCAAGGATTTGTCCCAGGGATGAGGTGCAGCCTCCAGCCCTCCAAGGCAGCAGCTCTTTGCAGCAGGGATGCAGATGGGAAGCAGAAGGCAGCACCTCCCCCAGGACAGGCTCTTAAATATTTAATGTGACAGCAGAACAGAGCCAAGTGATTCCAAGTTCATGCAGCATTTTGTACGAGGGGAGGAAAGACAGAACCAGGGATTGTCTTGGTGTGAAAGGAAAACACACAAAAGCTGCAAGAGGAAAAGTGCTAATTTGTGTTTCTATGTGCTCCAGCAACTCCCTCCTCTGTCTGCTCTTCCACAACAATGATAGTTTGCTCTCTGCAGCCAGTCCTGCACTGGCCAGGGTTTGGCACTTAAATGACTTCAACAGATATGAAAACAATTAGAGGAGACTATTCTGACATCCACAGGCCTCAACACAGAGAGAAAAATGGGGCAAACCCATCCCATTATGTCCATTGGAGTTGTTTTGGAAGCCTGAAAAACGAAAGCAGGACAGCCCAACTGGAACACTGGGTCACGACAGCTGAAGAGAAGCAGAGGACAGTGCAACTGTTGGAGAGTTATGAGTCCTTCAGAATTCCTTATGATGGCAAAGCAAGCCCCAAGGAGCAGCCACTGCCACACTGTTGCCCAAGTTCTCCAGAGAAAAATTCCCACTTGGCACTTTGGCAGAATTTCCACAGTGGAGATTCCAGAGCCAGCTTCCAGAGGAGGGCTGGGGAAGTGAAGAGCGGGGTCAGGAGATGACAGAAAATGGCTTTGTGCTGAGGTTTAGGGGGAACAGACACAAGAGATGAGCTTGAGCCAAGCCTAGTTCTGCCCTTTAAACTTCCAGGCAGGCAAAACACTCCAAAGGGCACATTCAGAATGCAACAAACAATAAAAAACCAACTTTACCAAGGAGGAACACAAACGTGTGCCAGTGACGGTGCAGATGCTTGGTAGGACACAGACTGGGAAACAGGAGGTGCTTTTGGTGACACAACAGGTCTCAGACCCATTTTTGTTGCCAACCCTTTCCCTCCCACCCCTGAGTGTTCTCCAGCTCTCTCCAGCTTTGGCCAACTTCATGTTTCTCCAAGGAGTGTCCACAGAACACAGCCCAGGTTCTAAAGCAGCCAGACACCACAGGCAAAAGCTGACAGAGTTTCAGTCTTTGGGTACAGCTGATGTGGATCTTTTGGGGAGAACTCTGTCACCCCCAGTACCACCCCAGAGTGACCATCTTCCAGATCTCTATTCAGAGCATCCCAGTTCTCACAGGTCACTGGGAAGAGGGGTCACGTCCCACAGTCTTTGGGGCTCACCTTGGAGCATTTCAGCAGCTCTGGAGGAAACCAGCTGAATTCCTTCACTCCATCCCCACCCTTTCACAGCAAGGCACTGATGCACATCCAAGCAGAGCCTGACATTTATTAACAGCTTCACATGTTGACTCCTGGGAGTCTGGGGGTTGTTGCTGGTGGAGTTGTCAGATTCGCTTCCTAAGCAATCCCGAAAGTGCTGCCCTGCTTGTTCAGCACTCCATGTTTTCACCAACTTCCCTTAATTTACATGGAGAAACACATCCATTTCCATACAAAGCACGTCAAGATTGTTTTTGAAGGCAACAAAATAAGTCTCAGACCAAGGAAACTATTCAGGTATAAATCCAACTTTAATTGTCAAGCTCATTCTCGCTCCTACATTCAATGCAAGGATCAAAAACCACACGTTTGAGAGCAGAACTTTATTCTCTCCCCAGTTTCTGATCGTTTTGGCAGCTGTCAAAAAGTAACTTCCACAAATCCACTCGTTCCAGCAGCTTTTCCCTACCTTGTGGTCCCAGGTGAACACCGTGGACTCTCCCAGTAGCTCATCTCTCAAACCCAGTTCTTTGGCAACAGTTACACAGAGCATTGTGCGTATATAAAGAGCTTATAATAAATCTTCTTTTACATTCTAATTGTCTCAACCTTCACAGAAGTATTAAAGTGTTCAATCAACTCTGAACAAACCCTCCTTCCCTGGTCAGCCCACTTCCTGGAAACGCCTGCACTTGAGTCAGCAAAACCAGAAGCAAACGAGAAGAGAAAAGGCATGAAAAATAAAAATAATCCTCTGCAGGATCATGACAAACCCTTAGGAGACAAGAGGCCTCCATACATCTCCCTTCTACCCATATATTGGAGAAATGGGTCCAAATGTTCAACCAGTCTAAGCCAGCACAACTTTTTCCCCCCACAAATTGTGCTGATTTCCCATCAGTTGATTTTTTTCTTCTGTTTTGGCCCCTGTAGAATGAAAACCCTGCAAAACAGAATCCTACTGATGCTACGAAGAAAACACAAACACTGAAGTCACACTGGTAAAGCAAAATAAAGGATATAAACAAGAGTTCTGATGGATATTTAACCCTCCCTGCTACCTGCATTTTACATTATCTCGGCAACATCTGAAATTGGTGCTTTCAAAGAGGCTTTAATGGGGGTGGCTTTGGTCCTTTAAGTGAGGAGTGGAGGGTACATCTCAAAACTATTTCCTCTGGCAAGACCTGCAGGCCAGTTCACCCCACTGTGGCTCTGTGCTGGTGGAAATCCCTCCCAGAGCCTCTGCTCTTCCTCAAAGAGGACCAAAGCCACATTCCCTTGGGCACATCCCCTCCTTCCTCCAGCTCCAGCATCCAAAACAGGATTTAAGCCACCCCACAAGGTGACTCTTCCCTGTAGAGAGCAGAGACACCACAAATTCACCCCCAGGGCACGTGTGTTTTACAGCTTTACTCCACCACAGGATGACACTTCTGATTGCAGCTTTGGTTAAATCTTTTGACATCTGTGGGAAAAACATGTTATTTCAGCCTCATCAGGCCTTTGCACTCCCTGTCTCACAACAGGTCCTGAGCTGCTGGCTGTCACCTGCCCTCCCTTCTGCTGACTGGAGATCAGACACACTCTCACCACCTCCACAATCCTGTTCCTACACACAGGCCTTGGTAACAGCCACCTGTGATCTCAGCCCAGAAGTGACTCAAAAGCCAGGAAATACCAAGAAAAGCGGTCAGAAACCACACACAGGTTTAATTCCTGCTGTCCTAGCCCTGCTCAGACACAGGACAGCTCCTCCTGCTCCCTTTGAGGGTGACTGAAAGCCAAACAACCTGCTTTGGTGTGCTGGGGTGGCCATCCTGACCCTGGGACTCCTCAGCAGCCCCACAAGATTAGATTGGTGCCACATGAAGGTCATGGTTTTAGGATCACACAGTGTTGTTTTGCTTGCTGAGCTCAGGGCCTTCCCCTGGGATTCCTCAGGGATACATAAACCATGGCCATGCTCTTGGGAACACTCCCAGCACTGCCCTCCTCCATCAGGGATCAATAAAAAGATGAAGGGTTCAGTAAGGAAACAAAAAAATTGGTTTTTAACACACGTGCTTAAGTGCTACAAAAAGGTTAAACACCCCCTGAATTTAGTGCAAACACACCAAATCTTCAGTGGTTTGAGCCTGGCTTAGTTTCAGCACAGCTTTACACCCTCCCTCATTACAGGGCTGGTCCCCCTCATCGTGCAGAGGGTGGGGTGGGAGGAACCCCCCACTGATAAAAACTCTGCACCATTTACCGGGCAAGCAACTGGTAAGAAAACACTTTTCTGTGCTGACATATTTGCATTTCGTTTTCTGTTGCTCTCCCTCCCTCATTTCTACTGCTTTGAAAGGTCATTATCAGGGCCCACCACTTTCTGAACGCTCCACCTGTGACCTCTGATGTGCAGCAAGGGGCAAAGCTCTGAACCAAAGGGTAGCTTGTTTCACAGTACTCCAAAAAAAAAAAAAAAAACCCAAACCTGACCATAGTACGAGCAAAATTAAATAAACTGAACTTATAAAAGACAGCAGAAGTTCAATTCATCCAGAAATATAATATAACACCTGGGAGTGAGGGGGGGAAACTGGAGATCAGCTACAAAACAGAAACAGTGAAATGACCAACAAATATTGATTAGGCGAGAGAGGAAAACTTTTCATTGCATTCTGTACATGGAAATTAAAGGCAAAATTCACATGTTGGAGCATCAGGACAGAATGATGAAGGTCTCAAGCCACAGGACGAAGGAAGCAAAGGAACACCTTGAATAAAGCAACACATGAACAAAACCAGTAACTGAGCAGCTTCCAAAGGGAAAAAAAAAAAAAAGTGACCATATCTCAAAATGAGAAAAAGCAGCACTGAAGCAGAGAACAAGTGCAATCATGGGAAACACTGACTGCACAAAACACTTTGGATATTTGGAAAGAATCAGGCCTATCTGTATATCTATGCAAAATATATACACAAATCCATATGTATATATGTACACATAGGCACTCCTGTACATATGTATATGCAACCATAACACAACTGCCCTGGGATGAGTATCTGACTCTGGGTGCAAGAAAAAAAAAATGCTGCAGTTGTGCAAAACTACAATTCTGGGTTTGATTACCGAGAAGGAATGGCAGAAAATCCAGAATAATTCCCAAATAGCTCAGACCCAGCTGTGGTTTCATCAACATCGCCATGAGAGCCCAACCTCTGGATGTTTCCAAGCTCTTTTGTAGGAATTAATATTCATCCAAAGCTGGGGGTTGTATCAGTACATGTTACAGCTGTTTCCAAATACCCACTAATCTGGAAGAATGGCCAGAAACCTCTTCTGCCATGAGTGGTTTAGCACGAGGCCATCCCACCCTGAAAACCCATTTGGGAATACTGGATGCACGGGAAATCAAACTCAAGGGCCAGGACAAGGCTGTCATTCTGCAAAAGAAGGGTCAGTTGGTGTCCTTAGTGTTTGGGAAGAATAGGATGTGGTGCATAAGAACACAAAGAGAGAATTCCCCCCACCCTGAAAGAAGGGAACACATGACAACTCTGAATCCATGCTCCAACCGTACAGACATGCTGATCTTTGGGGTTCCCGGGTTCGGGATGTGGGAAGTAGCATTTTCCACAAAGCTTTGCTCGCCTCACAGCTCCAAAGAGCATCGTCCTCCCAAGTCCAAGGCTGGTTTGGGACACTCCAGCATTCCCTTGGTCTCTGACAGGTGTGTGCTGCCACGTTAGAGCAGAGAGAAAGTGGTGAAGGAAAGAAGTGCATTAGATTGTCCTGCGCCTCGGAAAAGCCGCCTGTTCCCACTCCAAATGGGCTGTCCTTTGGGGGGAGGACCCCCTTTAGTGCTCTGCATCCATAGCATCCAAGTACTTGGCTTCGATGATCCTTGGGAGCAGGTTATACCTAGGGTTGAAACAGAGAAACAAGGTTAGTGCTTGTTTGGAGCCACGGAGCATTTTTTTTGTCCGCCCCAAGACTCCCCCGGTCGAGTTTGTCCATGAGATTCTCTCCCACCTGAAGGGGAGAAATGGGGGACAGCGAGAACAACCAATCCTGTAAGCAAATACAGATTCACAGGAACAACAGTGCAAAGTTCCTTCTGGAAGGAGCCTTCTCCTATCAGTTGACAAGGAAAGAGAATCTCCTCAGCCTCACAGGAGAGAAGCAGCTTTCCTAAAGTGCTCTGTCACCACAAAGTCTTGAAGATGCCAAAATTGTACCACCCCACCCAAATCTACACTCCTGGTTTGTGCTGGGGCACCCAGGTAGTGCCTTCCTGCTGCCTCCAGTTTGCAAATGGATGCATTGCTTTGCCACGAATCCCCATTTATTTTTAATTTCTACTTTTTTTCATCACTTGTTGGTTCAAAGAGCTGCACACAAAAGTTCTCTGAGTACCCCAAGTTGCTCCTTGCAGCTGTCACCACAATGAAGCTTTAACAGGTAAACCAGAAGCTTTGGTCTTCAGAGAAGTATCAAATGTATCAGCAAGACTCGTGAACATGGTAAGAAAATAAGAAGAGCCATGACTTGCATTCGTCCAGCTGCTGCTAAGACTCCATTCCAACCTGGAGACTGGATTCTCCATTGGATTGTGGAGACAGTGATTCCCTTACTTTTGTTTTTGTTTTTTTTTTTAATTTGTTTGTTTGCAAGAACATCCTCAAGGATTGACGTATTTGGGTGACAAAGGTGTGGTGCTCTAACAATATGCTCTCGAGCTGCTTTCATTAAATCCTCCTGCATATTTAGTGTGACACTTTCCCTTGTTTAACAAGGAAGGTGTTCCTCAGCTGTTAAAATAAGGCACAAAGCACCAGAAAGCCCAGTTTGGGACTTAAATAGCTGTGCAAGAGATCCCAAACATCAGCTACTGCTGAGAAGTACCAGGATCTCCTTAAATAGACCCACCATAAAATGAAATGCTTGACAGTCATGGGAGGACAAGATGAGCATCACAGAATGCTTGGAAAGAAGATGATCCTTCTCTCAGCAACCAAAAACTAGTCATCTCAAAGTTCTGGATGAAAGCCAGGAACTGGGGATACCCAGAGATCACATTTTCTTCCACTGCAGTAATGGATTTCAATGGCTTCTCATTATCTCTCACATTAAGAGCACACCAGTGGTCCCTCACCACTGGCAATGCAAATCATGTGCCTAATGCTGTTGGACAGGTGGAAATGGGGCTTTGAGACATGGCTGGTGTTCTGGATGGGACACCAAGTCACGTCTCACTCAGTTGTGTTTGATTCTTGACTTTGACCCCTGGCTGATGTCCCATCTCCTGTTCCTCCCTTCACTTCTTAAAAAAAATGAAAAAGGAAAATATATTTAATTTCTTCCACTCTGTCTCATCTATTTAGAGTGCCAAATCCTTGGAAAAAAGTCATTAACTACAGAGCTCATGGATCATGGTGCTGCCTTCTTGGCTGGAGGCCACAGAAACTACACGAAAGCAGAAGAAATGAGAGGAAGGAAAGCCAAGGGCAAATTTCTGGGCTGTGCCAGGTAGCAGCATCTTCCCCTGAGCAGCAGGGCTGGTTATCCAGCTCCTAAGAAAGAACTGCTCTGGAAAGAGAAATGAGAAACACAGAGTATGAGGTGGCAGTATCTTATGTACTCAAAAGGAAGACATTTTTGCAGCACGGCATTATTCCACTCTTATTACAAAATCAGGTTCTTCAACAGTGAATTCTCTCCAAACTAATTTAGTTTGTTATACTATGTCCAAGAATTGACTATTTAGCAAAAAGAGTGTCCCACATTTTCTTTTCTGTACTGACCTTCCTTGGATGGAAACTTCCAATTCCCACCAGAGTCAATCCCCCAGCACTGCACAGAGCTGGAGTATTTACCAGCCAATGATCCACTCACCCAAAGCAACACCAATGTGAAGGGCAGGTGAGAGATTCCTACCCCAGGAACAATGACTTCAGTGTTTTCCAAGACTGTTTATCTTTAAAAACCCAGCCCAAGCAGCTCTAACCTGATCCTGTTGAAAGCCATGGTAGCTTTGACATTTGTTTTTGTTTTAGGAAGAACTGGACCCACGTTTACCAGCCAAGGAAAACACCACAACAGCTGCCTTTGGAGATTATCACACTGGTAGCCCTGAACTTTGAGACCAGAGAGAAGATCTCTGAGACTGCAAGCTCAAAGTCAACCAGATATCACTGGATGCCAGGCTGGCCTAAAAATAATCAAATGGACTGGAAACAGATCTGCTCCTTCCAAGATCTTATTATGGCTTCTCATTATATCCAAAGGATTGAGAGCATGAATGATTTAACTGGAGAATGATGGGCAGTCACTGCTAATGAACATTGAGGAAGAAGTTAGTTAAACTTCTCAACAATTCTCTCTCCAGACTCAAGATACTGTGGTGCCCTTCCACTTCTAAAGATCATTTTAAGACTAAATGTGGCCAGTTTGACCTGACTGATCATTGGCAGTGGCTTTCAGAAGCGCAGGAAGTCTGCAAAGTCATCCCAGCACCAAATAAGAGATAAGGATTCCTCTTAGGAGAAGTTTCCAGCTCTGCTCTGAGCACTGGCCTGAGGAAATCAAATTGCAAAGCCATGAGGAACATTATCAAATATCACTTAGAGGGAAGGCTCAGATTGAAGCTTCTCATGAAGATCAGGCATTAAAAGGAGAGTTTCTGCCTCCTGGGCAGCTGGAAGAGCAGCACCTGCCAGCCCAGAACCCTTGGAATGACTCCCAGCAGCAGTGAAACCACAGGCTCTCTGCATGATTCCTCCTCAGGCCCAAGCAGCTGGTGAGAAGGAGGTCACCACCACCCACTGCCAGGAGCTGGGTAGTCTGGGAAGTACTTCTGAACCACTCAGACTTCAGTCACAGAATAGTTGGGCTTGGAAGGGACCTCTGGAGATCATCCAGTCCAACCCCCTTGCCAAGGCAGGGTCACCTGAAGCAGGTGACACAGGGACATGTTCGGGTAGGTTTGGAATGTCTCCAGAGAGGGAGATTCCACATCCTCCAAGGGTAGCTGTTCCAGTGCTCTGCCACCTTCAACATAAAGAACTTCTTCCTCACGTTGAGGTGCAACTTCTTGTGTTTCAGATCATGGCCATTGCTCCTTAATGCTCTGGGCACCACCAAAAGGGGTCTGGGACCATTCCCCGACACCCCTTGGAGATATTTGTATGGATTGATGAGATCCCCTCTCAGTCTCCTCTCCAGACTAAACAGGCCCAGCTCCAACAGTTTCTCCTCTCCCTGGACTTCCAGCAGTCCAAACCTGAAGACAAAAAACATGGAAGAGACAAGAAAGGAGAAAAAAAAAAAAGACAGCCAAGGTTCATACCTGATGGGGATCATCCCTATCATGATGAGTGGGAAGATCATCTTCATGTAGGGCAGCGGTGACATCCCAAACCCACAGAGGATGAGGAGCTGCAGGACCTGCAGGCCAGTGAAATAGTGGATCTTCCTCTGGGGCACTCTGCGGATGTAATGGGTCGGAGGATACGCAGTCTGGGGAGGGAAGAGCCACACATCAGAGACACCCAGAGACCTGGAATTGTGATGGGAGGATGTGGCACGGGATTTGGGACTCCAGGGTTTTAGGGGAGTCACGGATTTGCACACACACTGCACAACATCAGGTCCCTGAGAGGTTCAACAGCTCAATGTGGGAGTCAGAGGGTTAAAACAAGCGCCTCAAACCACAGCACTGGCAGCAGCACTCGGAGGATGACTGAGCACTGGGAACCAGGAGAGGGAAAGACACCACACAGCCAAGAGTGCCTTTGGGAGCATCTGGAGTGCAATGTAATATCTTGATAAGTGCAGTAATGAGATTCCCCTGAGGAGCACTGTCAGGGCCCTGCAGCAGCATCTGAAGGGCCTGTGGGGCGTGCAGGGGGTGATGGGGAGCAGATGCACCCGGGTGCTGTCACTGCTGGGTGGTTTCTCCACCTACAACCCAGCTCCTCGTGATTTTATACCCTTCATAAGGCTCCATCCTTGCCCCTGGGGCTCCCACCTCTTGGCTGAACCCCACTAGGGGAAGACCAGGAGTTGGGATCAGGGAGGTGCAGGAAGGGGCTGTGCTCAGACTGCAGTGCTTTTCTCCGCTCCTACAAGCTAATCATTTTTGAGGAATAAAGGGGGGGAAAAAATGACATAAATAGGCTAAATATGGTGGTTTTCTTTTGACAGTTCCTTGCTCATGTCTGAGCAGAGGCTTTGACTCACTGTCTATACATCAATGAAGAGTATGAGCGACTGTCTGCTGGCACTGGTACAGATTCCATGGGTTTCAGATTGTGCCATGACTCATTAAAAGGCTTCCAGAGAAAGGGGAGATCTCCATATTCAAGAATACTTTTTAATTTTCCAAACCAAAGCTTGGAAAATTCCACACGTAATTCGCACTAGACCCAGAAGTAATAAGTCACATACCTCAGGAGCTGTTCAACCCTCATTCAAAAATTGACATGACAAATGTAATCTTTACCCAACTTGCACAGTTTTAACCTCTGGGATGTAATATTAGAGATCAAGACAGATTAGCAGAGATGTAGAGCCAAACGCTGGGCTTATTAAGCCCTTGACCCTTGTTACATAAGGGAAGATGAGCTGGAGACTTGCTCCAGGTACCTCCTACACTGAAAACCAACACCTTTTTAGCACCTGTAATAGAGAGGGCTTGAAAACATATCTCCCAGGTTTGTTTTCATCCCACATCAGACAGGTTTCAGTAATGCAAGTCATTTCATTTTGAGTTTAAAATCCTCTCTTGTGGCATTTCATACAAAATGAAAGTGAGAAATACAGCAAAAAAATTACCTGCCTGAAGCTTTGTGGGGGAAATCAAAAGATCACCGTTTCCTGATGTTATGCTTTAAATATTTTACATCATTTTTTTAAATGCACATACTCTGCAGCTGACAAAACATCACAGGGGGGGTTTGAAAACTCCCAGACACCCCACAAGTTTGTATGGTCGTGTGCTCAGGTTTGGAGCACAGCTTCCAGTTGTGGTGTCCCATTCCATGTACCTGTTCCTTGAGCAGCAGAGCCACCCTCTCAAAGAGCTGGTTCCCATCAATGGAGGTCAAGGCAATGTAGAGGAAGAGGCCGTAGAGGACCGGCTTTGGGATCCACTGGAGAGGGAAAGGCAGGAGCAGCAGCGACAGCCCAACCAAGAAATTTGCCACCAGACTCGTCAGCCGGGTCTCCTTCACGCTCACGATCCTGGGAGCAAGAAAACAGGGATTAGGGGAGTAGGATAATACCCCAGAACCCTGGAAAGTTTATCCCTGCTCCATGTAGGACCACGTGCCACTCGGGAAAGGGAAGCTCATCTCCACCACACTGAGATCAGCACTTCTGACACCGAGGAGGCAGAGCCCTGCTGGATCCAGGCCAGGCACTTCATCCACAGCTCAAGCAGAGCAGCTGGAAAAATGCCAAATTCACCTTCTGCAAAGCTCCACAGATCCTATCCCTGAACTAAATTGCCCTCTGAACCGATCCTGTTTAGCACAATGTAAAAAAAAAAAAAAAAACAAAACCAAAACCCAAACAAAATGCAAACCAAAACAAACCAGGCAAGAATCCTCTTTCTGGGCAGTAATCCTTCCCTGGGTTTACCCAGTGCATATGCAACTGGCTTCTATCCCAAAGAAAACTCATTGGCCTCTCCAGGAACTAATGAACCTCTTGTAAAAAAAAAAAAAAGAAAACAAGGGCCTGCACTCTCCTGACAGCGAGTCAGCAGTTTTGATGGATTCGAGGATCTCCCTGTTTATATGGAAGGGAATGCTGAGAGCACCAAGCAGGGAATTCAGCTCTCCTGTAGGCAACAGCAGTTGTGTTGTGCTGCAAATTGCTGATTACCATGCAAAACATGTAATTAATTAATGCAAATTTTCCAGAGCTGACAGGCCACAGATTGATTTCTTTTTTTTTTCTGAGGGGAACACTGACAGGAAAGCATGGAGCAGCTTTCAGAACCTGCTCCAGGGTAGGTTGCTTTGTTTTCCTTTCACTTCAACTAAACCTGTGAGCATCTCCTGGTTTGAAAAAAATTACCAGAGACAATAGGAGGAAAGAAATGCCTCATCTGTCAAGAGCACTTGACAGAGAAAAAGGATTCTTAACTTTTTTTTTCAAGAAGATAAATCCACCAATGCAGTGGATAAACCAGTGAGTAAATCCCACTATTATCAGGAAAAAAATGGTGTTTTGGTGCCATTTAGTGACCTCATTCCCTGGATGAGACCCCTCACATTCTGAATTAACCCTGTACATAAACCTCTTTGAGGATTAACACAAAAGATGTATCAAAACACATCTCCCTCCTTTATAGAGGCACTGCTGGGACTTCACAATCCCTCCTGTCCTAAAGAAGACTGCTCCCCAGTGAATTATTTCAATATCAAGATGTTTGCTCCCCAGTGAATTATTCAAATACTAAATTTGAAAGATTTGGTTATGAGTAAGGTCAGGTTGAACTTCAAACCTGTTCATACATTCAAGGAGCATAATGAAGCTGTGGGGATGAAGGAGCCTTTCCACACCTGTATTTGGACAGGGAGGGAAAGGGGAGCAGCCCAAAGCTTGCTCTGAGGATTTGGATAACCAGGCAGAATTAACACCATCAGTCATGAGACCTGAGGAACAACAGACACCACAAACAGTACACAGAGTCCTGAGGACAACACTGGCATTCTTCACTGAGTAATGGGGCAGATCATACACATTATCCAGGATTACCAAGGCAGGATGCACAGAGCTGTTAACCTTTAAGTGACCTTTAAACAGGTTTAAACAGCAGGAACAACAGCTTTACTCCTTCCAAACAGACTTTGTTTGGATCCTCTTGCAGGTCTCCTGTGTCAAGGGGTCCCTGCCCCTGCCTGGAAAAGCTGAGGGAGAGTAGAACTTCACTCTTTCCAGCTCTGGTAGAACTGGGACAACACCTAAGTGGATATAGTTTGTCATCTTTCCCATTGCCTCCAGGTCTGAATCACCACAGAACAGAAGTCTTGGAGAGGATCAGAACTTAAAGTGCAACTGCAACTGTTCATTCCAAGTACTTTCAGTCTGACAAGGAGTGGTCAGACAACTTCAGAGCTACCAGAACCACTCCAGTGGCCCAGTGAAGCAGGACTTAAAGGATCCACTAACTGAATCAGCCTCATCCAGGTAGAGCAAGAGCTTCCCAGGCCTCATCATCAGGCAACCTAGAGAGGCAGGATTTCTGCTCTTTCAGGCAAAGATCTGACCCATCCAAGTGACTGCTCACAACCTGCAGGCACACACAAGTCTGCAAGTGAAGTCATGCAAATCAAAGAGCTCAGGAGCAAAAGGAGCTCTGAAGGCACCACATTTCAACCAGCTGCAAGTGCAGAACTGCTCAGAGCAGCAGCCCTTTGGGAACAGATTCTAGAAGCTCAGGGAATTTTCTACAGTCCCCTCCTGGGGATGCAGCAATCACAGCACTGATCACACAGAAGATGTACTGCAACGACTCCTGCCAGCTCCTGCTAATGCCACTTATTAGTTTGGAATATTTTACAAGAACACAGTTAAAATTGCTCATAATTAACCAAACATGACATCTTTAAAGCTGATGTTCCCAGCCTTAAATTGGCCTTCTGTTAATTCTAACACTTTTCTCATTTCCAGGGTGAGGACATCACAGTCACATTAAGTGAACAGAAGAAACCCTGATTTCCATGTGCTCAAAGTCTGGTTTGGCCCATGAGGAAACAGCTCCAGAAAGCCTGTGCTGCAGTGGAAATAAAGTAATTAATAAAGATTAAAGAGTATAATCCAGGCTCATTTCCTCAAAATTCCTTAAATATGGCTGGGATAGGATTAGCCGTTCCCGAACTTCTCCATGTGAGTAACGAGGGCCTGTTTGCAGATTGACACAGGAAACTCAAATCATTCCTCTACAAGGGAGAAGAAAATTTTGCTTTCATTGTGGCTGATCTTTATTCTTGTTTGTATCATCATCCTGTGAGAGCTTTGATTTGAGTGCAGGAAAGGAGCTTGCCAAGGGAGACAGAGCTGATTTTCTAATTGAGCTTCATTTTGTTCCTCTTGCAGCAGAGCTGGCTGAGGAGGGGGGGAAGGGAGAAAAAAAAGGATGACTACATTGCTTGGAGCCTCCTGTTATAGCTCAGTGCTTTGCAGAGAACAAAAAGCTTTGGTCTCAAAGGGAGTTCAAAGCACTAGGAAATCCTCATTCCCTTCTTCACTCCCAATACCCAGCTCACAGCACCGATTTGCCTCCAGCAGAGAGAAGCTTGGCTGTGAGGGAACACCCTCAGTGAGGTCAGGGCATCCCTCAGCCCTCCCAGGATAATCACAGAGCTGCCTCTCTGATGCTCAGTTTTGGGCAGCTGGGTGAAGGAGGAGAGGACAAGGACAGGAATTAGTCCTTAATTCAGGCAGGGGACTTGACTTTGTCAAGGAGAAGCCAGAATGAAGAATCAAGACAGTGGAAAAACAGGGAAAAAGACACCAGGTATTAAAACTGGCAACAGGAGACAAGGAGGGAGGGTTGGCATGTGGCTTTCAAAGTGTAAATTCTACAGCTCTCAAAGAAATGGAGAGCAGAGGCATCCCAGAGCAGATCATGGACACAAGGAGCAAGGGCATGGACTAAAACCCTACAGAACTCAAATTTCAAAGTTGATTTTTTTTTTTTAAAGGGTTTACCATTTACTATATTCATGGACCCCAATCTGCCAGAGCTCCAGGAGGGTTTGGACAACACTCTCAGGGAGAGGGTGGGATTTCTGGGGTGTCTATGCAGGACCAGGAGTTGGACTGGATGATCCTTGTGGGTCCCTTCCAGCTCAGGATATTCTGTGGTTCTGTGATACAGCTGTGATAGCAACACATACTAATGGGAATGCAAGCCCAAGGGACTGATCCCCCAGGAAAGATCTGTAAAAGAGTTGCAGGGAGCAGCAGGACCCAGCAGTTTCCAGATGTGGAAGGTGAAATTTGTCCATCCCTGACCCAAAAAGCAGCTGTGCCTGGTTGGGCTGGGCCAGCTGGCACCAAGAACAGCGTGAGGGCGAGGCTGGAATCAAGACAGACCCACCCCATCCCCCAAAGTAAATGACCACTTAGCCTCACTTCTGATAAGTGGCGACTCAGAAAACGAAACCAAGGCAGGATAATTAAAACTAATGGTATGTGAGTGGAAATTACCACTTCTGTGGTAAAAGCACTCAGCTGTAACACACTGAGATCAAACAGGCCAGACAATCTCTACTCTGGAGCAGGTTTCATGAGAAATAGGTTTTTAATTTATTCTTTTTTCTAGGCCTCTGATAAGAATCTGTTGCTCAACTTAGAACAGCAAAAAAGTTGGTCTTAAATAGAAAGCTGTGGCCTGGGCCGGACTTCACATTTGCTTTTGCTTAAAACCAAGAGAATTTAAGCATTTTGCCTTCCCAAAATGCGGTGGAGGATGTTATGGAAGCTCTGAAATAATGGTGCATTTTTCCCACCCTTCGTAATAAGCACCAGGCAGGTCTGAGGCAGTGAATCAGCCTGGATTCTTTGTGGTGGACACATCTGGAAAGACCCGGCCTAAACATCTCCTGAGCTTCCCACAAGGACAAAACCGAAAAAGGCCTTGGCTGACCCTTCCAGAGGAGAATTTGCACTGGAGTGGGTGGAGTTCCTGCAGGGTGCTGGCTGAGGTGACTTCTTTTGGAGCATCCTCCCTGCACTTTCACCCCTCGCGAGTCCTCAGGACGACAGCAAACTCCACAACCACGCAACCCACTGCTCCCAAAGGGCCGGGAAGCCACAAGTGAAACCAAAAGAGATCCAAGACGTCCCCACAGTTCCTACTTACGTCTCATAGATGTGCCCGCTCTCCACCCTCTCCTCCACGTAGGCCAGGGCCCGGACGTGCATCGGGGAGTGCGGGAAGGCCGCGTGGATCCAGGGCAGGCCGAACACGGACAGCCCCGTGTTGATCAGCGCGACGAGCAGGAGGTCCCAGTGATAAGCTGTGCCCTTCACCAGCCTGAAAGGAGGATTTTGTTGACAGTTACACCTGGGGCAAACACCACAGGCCGAGCCTGAGCTCACATGATAACATTCAAGTCACTCAAGGGCTCTTCCACACAGGCAGCGATCTCGCACCTCCTGAGTTATGTGAATGCTAACGGGATAGGCTGCTCCCAAAGCAGTTGTCAGCTGGGAAGGACAACCCTGAGCAGAAAGGCAGCCTGCTAAAATAACAGCCCATGAAAATTTCATCAGCATTTTGCTCATGCACTTATAGCAGTGAAAAATCCACATTTATATTTGTTAGCGGAGTCCATGGAGGGAGCGGTTAAAATCCTTGGCACCAGTTGACAAACTATTGACACTGAAGTTTCTCATCTGTCTTGTTTCTAACCCTGATCTCCCTCCTTCCCCATGAGCAGGACACGTGCTTGAGATGCTGCAGTAATCCCCTAATTATGTAATTGCTACTGCATGATAAGAAAATGGGACAGGAATTCATTAAACTTCAGCTCCTCCTTGGTAGTCACAGAATCATGGAATGGATCACAGAATGGTTTGGGTTGGAAGGGACCTTAAAGATCATCCAGCTCCAAGGGCGGGGACACCTTCCACTAGACCTGGTTGCTCCAAACCCCATCCAATCTGGCCTTAAATGATTCCATCAAGGAAGGTGGTCACATCCCCTTTGCAAGGGCTACGCTCAGAGCAGCACCAACACTGAACTCACATCTAATTTAACCTTGCCATTTTTTGCAAGGTCTGCCCCTTTCCTGAATATTCCCATCTGGTGCCAGATGCTCAGATATTACAAGTAAAGTTCAGAGGAAAGGTTGGGGAAGGATTCAGCTCTCAGACTTTAATACCCAACTGAAAGGTCCAAGGCTGTGTTTCTGCCCAGCCATCCTCACACAACAACAGAGTTCAGCTGAATTGCTCTCTGGGCATCATCAGCTGGAAAGGCAGCACTACTTAGGTGTCCTAATGCCACCCAAACAAGCTCAGTTCAACACCTAAGCACAGACTTGGAGCCATCTAAGATACTCTACGACATGAGGTGCGTGGAGCTGGTAGATCTGACCCAGCACATGGAGATCTGAGGCCAGTATCTACCTCAAAGAGCAGCAGATGCCATTGTTTGGGCAGCAGAAATCTTGGGTGGGGTTCAGTTTTGGAACAAAAGGACTGATCTCACTGGGAGTGCTCACCTCCACTGACGGAGGAGGCCATGGGGTGACCAGGTCAGGTAGATGCCCACACTGCAGTGCCTCTGAGCTGGAAGGTGCTGGCAGGAAGGGTGGGATTGTAAACACACTTCCTGCTTTGAAACCACAGCTCCTGCTCATGTGCTGCTTTCTCAGAGCAAAGGCACCCTCAGCATCCCCAGGGTTATTGTGTCATTGTCCTGTCTGCCCTTTGCAGAGGGCTCCAAGTACAAAGGTTATACAACAACCTGTTGGAGAGAGTCCAGAGGAGGCCACCAAGATGATTAGAGGGATGGAGCACCTCTGCTGTGAGGAAAGGCTGAGAGAACTGGGAATGGTCAGCCTGGAAAAGAGAAGGCTTTGGGGTCAACCTCATTGTGGCCTTCCAGTGCCTGAAGGGAGCCAACAGGAAAGATGGAGAGAGAGTATTTACAAGGGTCTGGAGTGACAGGACAAGGGGGAATGGCTTCAACCCGACAGAGAGCAGGTTAAGATTAGATATCAGGAAGAAACTCTTTACTGTGATGGTGGTGAGCCCCTGGCACAGGTTGCCCAGAGAAACTGTGGCTGCCTCATCCCTGGAAGTGTTCAAGACCAGGTTGGATGGAGTTCTAAGCAACCTGGTCTAGTGGAAGGTGCTAGAAGTGGAGAGTTGGAAGTAGATGATCTTTAAGGTCCCTTCCATACCAAACTACTCTATGATGATCTTCAGGACACTGGACCCAGCACTGTGTGTGTTGTACACTTGCTCTGAGCCATGGACAGGTTTCTCTGAGCTTGTCTAGCTCAAAGATCTGGATGTCTTATCCTTGGTTATCTTTACACTGCTCAAACAGCCCAGTATTCCTTGGACTGTCCTTTACACCTGCTCTGATTGTTGTTCAGCAAAACACATCAGGTACTTTCAGGCAAATATCATCTTTTCCCTGTCTTTTTTTTTTTTTCTACAAAAGGAAACAACTACATCTGATAAGACATCAAGAGCACATTCTCCATTTGGCTGGTACAGACAACAGTATTTTATTCTCTGATGGCACCAACAAACAGAAAGGGTCAAGTTCAAGTTTTTCCATCTCTAAAAACCCCGCCCCAATACTGGATCAGCATCAGTTCAGCCCTGTAAGGAGGCATTCTGAAAAACACCCTGAACAACTCCACACAATATTTCACATTGCTTAAGGACACTCCAGTGGAAAATACCAAAAGTTTAGAAGAAATTCATATTAGCCAAGAGATGACCCACTTACATACAGATTTATGCAACACTTAAAGGGATATAATGGAGATAAGAAGTGGTCAAAGGGAACTAAATTAGTGTAACTGAACTGAAGTTTGTCTCCTCTCCCCTAAGATTGTGTGACTCCAGTACAACATGGAGAATGCTAATGTATATTATGCAAGGAGAGAACCCTCCCACGCATTACATTAACAAAAAACCCTTGGAGACATGGTAGTTTCCCCTGGAAAAAAACTCATACACTATCATTCTTGATATCATATCTGACTGCAGCTGGCACAAAAAACATCAGAGGGAATATTTTAATAGCAACGTCTCAAGTTCGCACATAAATTAAGGCTTATCAGACATAGGACATACTGTTTTATTCCACTTCCACCTTTTTCAGTTGGGAGCTAACAGCTCCAGACACTTCTGGTGCTCAGCTCCTACGACATTCATGTAGGTCATTGACTTCTCATTTTCAACAAATTCTGTGTGCTGCAAGGGCAGTGCAAGTGTCCACACGTGTCAGACACTCCCTAAATATCCAGAGGTACATTCACAGACCTCAACCCATGCAAAATACCTACTTAACATTCACCACACTACACCTTGGCTCCCAAAACTCTTCCTGAAAAACACCTCAAGACTTTTAGGGAGGGAGAAAAAGAATGGTGATGAGCAGAAGGTAAAGAAGAAACGGGCTGAGGTGGTGAGCTCACGGATGCTTTGAGGTTTTGGCTCACTGCCACAACACTGGGGACGGGGAGGAGTCAAGGAGCAGAGCCACTTTCATCTGTGGCAACAGGAGTTCTTGAAAACACGCATTTTGTGATGCTGGGACAAGCTTTGGGTGAGCAGTGCCAGCCCCACACGTTACCTGTTCTCCGGGGCGTTGGTGAGCGAGGCGACGATGTTCTGCTCGATGAAGAAGAGCATGGACAGGAGGAAGCCCAGGCCCATGGCGCTCATCACCGACCCGATGGACAGGGACTGCACAGGGGCCAGCACGAACAAGCTGTCAGCCGTGTCGTACTTGAAACTGGACACTGGAAAGAGGACGGGAACGACGTTAGGAGGCACCTTCTCGTCCAACCATCCGCGCGGACTCCGTGTTTTACCCACACCACAAACTCCTGGGAGCCGGTGCAGCCAACCAGGCGAGATGCTCCGGCATGTGGGAGCCAGAAGGCCATGGAAGACGGCTCCATCTGGCTGTTTTGGTTTATGTTTTTCCTCCATCCACTCAGAACTTGGCTGCCTTCCTGATTTGACAGATCACTGCTAGTTCTAGCGAGGCATTACATGTGGTTGAGCAAAACAAAAGAGGGAAACTTGTTTTCCACAGATGCAAAGTGGTTTTAGATTAGAAAACCTTATTTCTAACTAGCAGCTAATCAACTCAGGCATTTGAAAACTTCCTCATACCCAACAAGCCATTTCAGTATAAAATGCCCCTACTTTCCTGCCATTGGAAGCAATCCACGACTAGGGATAAATCACACATGGTCACACACCATTTTACAATCCAACTGGATGGAATGGCCATCACAGAAAAAACAAAAAGCCATTTCTTATTTGTTTCCATACATTTCCTCACATCACCCACTCACGTCACTGCAGGACAATGCAATTCCTGTCCCCATTATCGCTTCCTGATATGGAAAAGTTGATCTATCTGGCCAATGAATGGTGTCTCATTTTTAGATTTCCTTATGTAGCTTAGAACTGCCCAGATGCTCTGCACCATTTCACCTGAACTGGGAAAATCTAAACTGGAGACAGAGAGGACAGATTGGAACCATCAATTCTATGGTGTGACTGGCAACAACCCTTCCCTGCCTCATAATTACTCCGCCAGAAAATGTTGATCCTCCTTATTGTAAGACATACACACTTTAGGTTCATTGAAAAGACACATTTGGATAATTTTTCTGGAGAAAAAAACTTGACTCAGCCTCCTTTGATATGGGTTTTAAATGAAAGAAATCTCATTGTGAGGAAATCAGAGCTCTTGGAGTGGTGGGAGGTACACACAGGGTTTGTGAAATTATACTAAAGAACTTTGCTATTTTTTAGCAAAACCCCTCTAGGATTTCACTTCTCTTTTTCATAACAAAAATAGAACTTACTTTCAATTTCCTTGAAGATGCAGGAACCCACAACAGAGAAAGTCAGGACTGAAATGGGTAAGGCACAGTCGGACAGAATCTCACGGACTCTCGCGTGCAAATAGGGGCTGCAGTGGAAAGACAGAAGAACTCCATCAACATCACATGGATTGACAATCACTCAATCAATCCAGACAGCATTAATGCTCTAACAAGTGAAAATTCAGTCCCATCTTGCAATTTTAAAGAGACACGTGGAGTGAGGAACTGATCTAATTCAGCCTTTAGTCCTCTGGAATCTACAGCCTTCGAAGGTTGATGAAAGCATAAGCAAAACACCAAGAAACAAAGAACTAAGCTGCAAGTTGGAAAAAAAAAGTCCTCCAAGCACCCATTTGTGTGTCATTTCCACTTTACTTTAATTGCTTACTGCATTTCAAATGAAAAACTTTAAGAGAATCGGAGTAAAACCCAAATCAGAGCTGGGCATTTATCTCCCAAGAGAACATTCCAATAGACCTTCCAGCACCATCAGGGATTTTCTGCCCACCAAAACAGTTCAATGCCTGTTTGGAGGGAGTTACAGGTGAATTACATGGTTCACCCAAAGGTTTTTAGAAAGTCGTTTGTGAGGCCAGTGAGTGAACACCGTGTTCTCTGGCGACACTTTCCAGGTGGTCCCCCGAGTGTCATCTCCGGCTTTGGCTTCCACCATCGTTAACGGAAGAGTTTGGGGGTTACAGGATTAAGATCTAAGCAACAGGTAACATGAAATAATCAGCAGTCTGAGCTCCAAGGCTGAAGCAACTCACCTTTTCTTAAACTGATAGAGCGTATGGCCAAGCCAAAGGGTACCCAACATCAACATGAGACTAAGGACGGCAGTTTCACGTCCATAATGCACACCATGAGTGCATGTCTGATTCTCTAGGGACATGGATCTGCTCACTGATGAATTCATCAAGAAGGTGGTATTGATGCCGAGGCTTGACATAGCATCAGCTCCTTCTTTTCCCAAGTAATTGTCTCCTGTGCTCCCATAGTAGTAATATTTCTTAAAAACTGTACAAACAACCAACAGGCAAGCATTAGGATAGGGTTGTGACAACCAAAGCAAGTAAAATAAAGTGGTTCTTTCTTGCTTGATCATGCAGTATTAACGTTATGCTTCACCAGGTTTACAGCTCTACCTCTCAAAGCAGTGAAAAGAAACCAGAATTGCTTCTCTTACAAAGCCAGCACTTCACAAATGGATTTTTTTTAACTTATTTTACCAGGTAAAAGTTGAATTAATCTATACAGCAACATGTTTCAACCGTAAGGACTTCCAGTGCTAATTATTTATGTGGTTTTGTTCCCAACGCTGGAATCACTGCTCTGAGATAAATGTATTTATATACAGACACCTACTTCCAGCATCCTGCTGAGCAAATTCCATCAGAGCTCTCTGAACACACTAAGAGCAGCCAGGCTGCACTGATCCTGCAGTATATTATAAAGGGTACAGTAATTACCTTTCCTCCAAAGCTAATCCAAATTTTAAAGATAAGTGTTGATGATATGCAAAACCTGGCAGAACATTTAAATTTACACTGCAAATTGAAACAGAATTACAGAGCAACACAAAGTGAACCTGTACGAGCAAAATCCCCAGCAAAGCCCCTGGAACTGTCCATATATGTCTGAGGTTAGCTCAGAGGCTTTTATATGAGTAATCAGCAGTTGTAAAGATACTCTTGCTCTTGAGCATTTAGTTATGTCCCTGTTTCTATGGTATTTTCCAGGTCCAAGTGTATAAAAATGGTTTTGGGATCATTTCACCTCTATGGGGAACAACAGATTGAGGAGTCCCAGGAATAAAGTAAAACCAGAAGATGGGAGTTGGGCTTTGCAGCCTCAGCACTCCTAAGATATGTGTTCAGATGACAACAGACAGCACCCACTCTCCCCATACCAGGGGAAGACAGAGGAGAATGGAAACCACCACATCAGAGCTTTGCAGTCCCTCTACCTTTGTTTTAGCCAAAACACCCCTTCAAACCTCTGATAAGGAAACTCAAAAGTTAAGGACAAAACCATCCCCTTTAGGCAACAATACAATAACCTGAAGCTTAGCCTATAATGCTCCTTCTATAACATTTTCCCCCATCTCCAAATAATAATCAAAGTTCTGAAAGCCTCAAGCACCTCAGCTTTTCTACCTGCAGTAGCAACAGTGAAAGCAGGGAAGACAAACTGTAATTACAGTATTTGAAAACGAGGAAAACAATCTTTGAATGCTCTTGCAAAGCAAGATTGGTGTTTTTGCAACCACTTTGAGTCTGGTTGAAGCACAGTTTGCGTTACTGCTGGTCTGGAGCTCAGCCCAGGGTAAAATACCCCATGATGACACTTTAAATGCAGTAATAATCTTTCTTGCACCATGTTTTAAGAGTTAAAAAGGAGACTGGGGCACTCCACAAGTGGATGGGGTCAGCAGGGCATGTAGGTCATGAGGGAAAAAACCAGTTGCCTCACACTCAGTATGTCTGTATTTAAATTTAAAGATCACAGAAGGTTTACAGTTCAAAATTTAACCACTCAGTTTGCACCAACAGCAGCCAGAAGGGAGAAGATGACCTCTAAAGCAGGAGAAAGGACCCCTCAAGTAAGAAGCAATCTCGTTCCAACCTCCACTAGTGGGGTCACACCCCAATCCTGAGGCACGTTTGGGCCCCTCAGAAGACAATAAGGGCTGGAGCATGTTCAGGGAAGGAGCTGGGAAGGGGCTGGAGCAGCAGGAGCAGCTGAGGGAGCTGGGGGGACTCAGCCTGGAGAAAAGGAGGTTCAGGGGGGACCTTCTGGCTCTGCAACTCCCTGACAGGAGGGGGGAGCTGGGGCAGGTCAGGCTCAAGGTCCCAGGTAACAAGGGACAGGAGGAGAAGGAACGGCCTCAAGCTGTGCCAGGGAAGTTCATATTGGATATTGGGAAAATTTCTTCCTGGAAAAGGCTGCCCAGCCCTGGCACAGCTGCCCAAGGCAGGGGGACAGTTCCCATCCCTGGGGGGATTTAAAAGCCCTGTGGAAGGTCTGTGTGTTCCACATCCCGTGCTACGGAAGAGGCTCTGCTCTCATTTCCTCCCTCCATCCTCACAGCTGTGTCCAGCCCTGGCAGGACACCCTCCACTGCTCTGCAAACAGGTAAACTGAGGCCTCAGCACTGCCCTGACCCACACACTGGCACAGGATGGGTTGTTGGAGGATTTGTACTTTTCAGCTCTGAGCATCGACGGATGCTGTGATTGTGGAAGCATTTCCTGGGAATTAGCAGCTGGCCAGGATGAAAAGCCTGTCCACCATCACAACTGACTAAGGGTTACTGAGGCCTAGAGACATCCACAGTTACTGAGCATCTGAGAACTGAACAGCTCACACCCAGGAACTACACAAAGCCTATTTTTACACCTCTGTATTTAGATCTGAACTGGAACAAACAGGAAACAAGTGACTTTGGTTTGGGTCTTGTGGATCTTCTCAATCTCCCACACTAGTCTATATGGCAATAATATATTTAGGGCTGATCTTTGGTGCCCTGTGTTCAGCTTGAGCACATCATTGCATGCTACCTCTGAGGATGCAATTCAGTCTGTACCCTCACCTCCAAACCAGGCAGGATTACTCCAGTCCATCCTGGATAGAGGAAAAATCTGACCCAGGGCAGTGGTCACAGCACCAAACCTGTCAGAGTTCCAGAAATGTTTAGACAACACTCTCAGGCACATAGTGGGGTTGTTGGGGTGTCCTGTGCAGGGCCAGGAGTTGGACTGGATGATCCTGATGGGTCCCTTCCAGCTCAGGAAATTCTATAATTCTGTGACTACGCTTTATTCTCGTATTTTAATTAAAGCCATGGGAACATGCCAAGCTGGCCAGTGAAGGCCTTCATCCTGCACCACAAACTTGCTACAAAGGATTTGATTCCTGCACATTTCTAGTTTGTTTTTATAGGAGAGCTCAGTGGACCTCGTTGCCAGCATTCAGAGAGAGCAGCGGAGCCGGTGGTGCCCTGGCTGGACCCGAGCCCTTCTCCAGCCTGGCGTGTGCTCATGCTCCCTCCAACAACATGAGCTGGTTTTGTTTTCCTCAGCTGGCTCCCCACTGTTTCCTGCAGAGTGCAGATGTCAAGATCAAACAAACACAGCTTTGGTGGCCGGGCCATGCAGGGAAAACAAGTGTCACCGGGACGGGGCGACTGCTCAGGGCTCGGTTCCTCTGTGCACTGCCACAGCCCTCCCCCTCCTTTCCTGCACATGCACCAGGACCTTCCAAAAAATCAAGGCTGGGACCAGGCTGAGGAAAACATCTGGGAAAAGGTGGCATGTCCCCTGGCACTAAGGAAGCCCCAAAGGTGATGGCAGCTGGATAGCTGCGACATATTTAACAGCATGGAGAAGATCCCGGCTTCATCTTCCTACCTAATTGCTCAGATTTGGGATAGAGCTCAGCCCAGTGTAAAATGCCCCATGTTCAACCATGAGGCCATTTTAAAGGCAGTAATAAACTTTCCTGTACCATCTTTTAAGATTTCAAAAGAGGCTGGGCACTCCACAAGTGGATGAGGTCAGCGGGGCAAGTGGGTCACGAGGGAAAAGACCAGTTGCCTCACACTGAGTATATCTGTATTTAAATTTAAAGATCACAGAAGGTTTACATTTCAAAATCTAGGAAAAAACCCTAGATGCACTGCATTTAAATTGGACTTTTTATTTCACTCAGATTTGAGCAGTTAAGGTTTGAGTGGGAGGAAGAAGTGGCAGCAGCAGCAACCATCACCTCCTGCTACAAAACAGGAGGGGAAGAAGAAAGCCAAACACGGAGCTGGGAGTTGCACTGGTGTCATATCTTTAAATATGAGCTCTAAAAGGGTGAAGGATAAAGTCTGTGCCTGCCAGCACTGGTGTCCTCCTGTGTCTGGGGTCCCATCTGTGGATGCTCTGAACGCTCCCAGATGCCTGAAGCCAACAGGAGCTGGCAAATGAGTGTTGGTTTGACTTTATTACCATCATTCCTATAAACTCAGTCCTTCAAGAGTACAAGGGAGAATTCAACTAATTCACTGATTACACCAACACAGAATCATGGAATGGTTTGGCTGGAAGGGATCTTAAAGACCATCCAGTTCTACCCCCTGCTATGGGCAGGGACACCTTCCACTAGCCCAGGTTGCTCCAAGCCCCCTCCGGCCTGGCCTTGGACACTTCCAGAGATCCAGGGGCAGCCACAGTTTCTCTGGGCAACCTCTGCCAGGGCCTCACCACCCTCAAAGAATTTCTGCTTAATATCTAATCTAAACCTGCCTTCTGTGAGTTTAAGGTCACTCCCCTTCATCATCTTCTGTCCTCACTGCAATATTCTGAGGTATTACTTGCATATTCCTGACAGTCTGGCAGACAAGACCAGTGGATGCTCTGAACAAGTATCCCAGAGCAACTTCTCCCTCACCAAGCTTTATCTAAGCAGGAGATTTAAGAGATGCAGGTGTTCTGCAGAGGAAAAAAAGCCCCTCTGATTGCACAATCAAAGCACACATAGGGCAAATTAAGGATTCCCAATGAAGCAAGGAAAGTATCTCACTTCAAATTGCATCGTAGTGTCCCACCCGCTCTTGGAAGGTGTTCTCCTTGCATGAGAGATACCAAGCCTGAGTATCTTTAAAAACAAGGAATGTGCTTAGATATATCCTGAAGGATTCAAAGGATAGCCCAAACTTAGGGCTGTTGGGCAGTAGGCCATAAAAATCAAAGAATGGGATATTGGTCAACTCCTCACTGAGATGAACAGAAATGGCATTCACGTGATATCTCTGCTAACACAGTTCACCTGCACAAGCACCTCTTGCCAATCCTGGTGGGGAGGAAGGGAGGAATCCGTCAAACCCCAAGGCTTCTCATGCACACTCAGAATTTACCAAAAATGGGGACCAAGTGGCCATAAAGCAGCTTTAGGAGCTTGCTGGAAGGCACTGCCTTTAAAGGCACTGCTGCCATTAAAGAAGGGTCTCGAAGCTCATGTGAAAATGGGAAACCTCAACCCATCTTTCAACTGCCACCCCTGTAGTTTGAGTAATCCACATAGAAAAAAACCCCAGATACACTGCATTTAAATTGGACTTTTTTGTTTTTGCCAGGACCATTCAAAAAGACACTGGTATCCAGGAGAAGACTTTCACATCAATAACTTTATGGTTGCTCCATTTGGTGAACGTTTAGAAACTAAATCTGTCTCTAAAACTGTCTTGAAATTAGAGCTGATGGAAATTCTGCACATCCAGGTAAAAGTGCTGACAAAGGGCTGCTTCAGTCCCTCACACTGATTTCCTTTTTTTTTTTTTTCTCCTGAAGACTTTGAATGAACACAGAACAAGCAAAACATCACACACATTTGCAGCCCTGTATTTCCCTTTGACAAGGAGGCAAAGCAAAGATCTGCACCAAAAAACAGCGTTGCAAGACTTACCTTTTGTAATGCCTTTGATGGCATCAAGCACAAATGTGATGGCTATAAAAAGTGCAATTATTTCTTCTGTTGACCTGTGGAAAAAATCCCAGGAATTAATACAGCTGCGTTCGACTCTGTTCAAAGAAAAAAATCAGCATATTCATCCATTTACATGAAAATACACCCATTTTAGTTGAACTCCAGCTTAGGAAAGAAAACCCAGTGAATCTTTTAGAGCTTCTTTCAAGCTGGAACAATAAGCCAAAATGATACTTGCCTCATCTCAGAAAATACATTTTTGCAGCAAGTTTGTAATTAAGGAGCTTGTGGAATGTATAATTTTTCCATTTGCTGAATAATCTGATCAAAATAAGACCCCTTTGAAAATAGCTACCTTTTAAAGAGCTTCATCAGAAGGCTGAAATTAAAGAGGGAGTACATCACAAGGAAGAAGCTGTTCCACAGTCCAATCCAGGCATAGAAAGCATTGAAATCCAAGTGGTAGTCATCACAGATTCCTCGGATGACTGCAGGAGGGAAGCATCCATGTGTCAGATTAAACTTGTGTCATCACCACCCTGTGATTCCCATCTGCTCCACGGCACAAGGAACCAATTCCAAGCCTTTGCCCCAGTGCACACACACCATTAAACCCCCGTTCCTGCACTCCCAGAGGGACACTGGATCAACCCAAACTGCTCTCCTCTTCCCACTAGGAATGGGGACAAACACCTGGAAAAATATTCTCTCCCACTGCTTAAAGCACCTTTCCTAGGGAAAGTCTCTTATCCTCAAGCTGGTTGAATGCAGCCATATGAGAAAGCCATTAATGAAACAGATTTCCTTGTGGAAGCTGAAAAAAAAAATGCTTATTTTCATGAAGCTTTTTCTATGCAAAAGGGATTTATTTAGAAAACAACTTCAACTAAACTAGGAGTTGGTCTTGATGATCCTTGTGGGTCTCTTCTTTTAGGGAGAAATTTTTTACAGAGAGAGTAATCAAGACATTGGAATGGGTTGCCCAGGGAGGGGGTGGAGTCACCATCCCTGGAGGTGTTTAAGGTGAGACTGGATGTGGCATCAGTGCCATGGGCTGGGAACCACTGTGGAGTTGGATCAAGGGTTGGTCTTTTCCAACCTGGTTGATTCTCTGATTCCAACTCAGGATATTCTGTGATTTGACAAGACTTGAATCAAATTCCTTCCCTCTCCCTCAGCACCCAAATCACAGAATAGCCTGAGTTGGAAAGGACCTACAAGAACCATCCACTCCTGGCTCTGCCCAGGGCACTCCAAGAATCCCCACCCTGTCCCTCAGAGCATTGTCCAAACCCTCCTTGAGCTCTGGCAGGTTGGTGCCATGACCACCTTCCCTGGGGAGCCCGTTCAGTGCCTGACCACCCTCTGGGAGAAGAACCTTTTCCCTTTAATATCCATTTATTAAACAAACACAACTAAAGCTCCAACAGGACTGCAGGGTTCTCATACAAAGCCCCACCCCACCAATGCCACCAGACCCCTCATTTACACCTGGAGTAGACTCACCATTGATGTAGATTGCTAAAGGAGCTGTAGTAAGGAGGACAACCAGAGGTTGCCCTGAGAAGAGGGCGTAGAGCAGCCCCCCAATGGACTGACCCACGATTGTCTTCCTCACATCTGGAAGGAGATAAACAAACAGGGATCTTAATCAACACCCCCCAGTCAAGGAACACTCACAGGGCAGAGAAGCCAACCACTAATTAGTAGGAACAACGTGTAGAGTCTACAGAGAGGTAAGACACTGTGAAAGCAAAAAGTGACTCTTTACTTGTACCAGCATTTAGGCTTCCAGATATTCAGCTAGAATAGGTGACTTTATATATAATAGTGTGGGTTTTGGTTTAGGGTTTTTTTCGGTGTTTGGGTGTTTATGTATATATTGAAATATATTTATTTTATTTTAAACAGCTATAAAACCTAACCAGCGTTTGTGGAGGCCTCCAGGACAAGATTTGGACACAGATTCCTATGAGCTGTGACAGCATCATGAAATGCTTCAGGGCCACAGCTGGGATAAAGGATGATGCTTTTGCTCTATAGCAGTGATCTGGATACTGGCAATCAAATTCAGATCAAAAGTGCAGGAACTTCTACCAGGAAAAATGTGCAGATTAATTACATAGTTCTAAAGCGAGCATAATTTTAAATACAGTAGGATATGTCCATATCAGTCTAAGTCATATGATATTATCCAAAGCAGTGTTCAATTTTCCTGGTCTTCTAAGAAAGTCATGAATTAATCAGAAAACAAACCCCTTCACTCGTGGTTTTAGGTTGGGGTTTTTTTTTCCCCAGTTAATAAAAACTATGAAAACTCTGTGTGTCCGGAGTTTAAACACATGGAATGAGACGCACAGAACTGATCAACTCACCAATAGCTCCTCGTGTATTTTCATCATTGAGTGACCCAAAGGCTATGGATGGAAGGAGGCAGGCAAAGTACAGAAATATCATAGTGGTGATGTATTTTCCTATAGCTTTGTTGTTTCCAATAACACCTAGTGCAAAACACACCAAAACCCACGTTAGTGCAGCCCAAAAAGCACTGAAACCCCACTCACATCAGCCATGTGTTCCACCAGTTCTTTCCATGCTGAAAAGTAGAAATTCAGTCCACACTTTACACATATAAGTAGGTTGTTAACTTCTGATTTTGCACAACCACACTCCTTTATTCACCTGGGACCAGAAGCAGAAGCACCAACGCATCACCAGACATTTTTGGTATCGTCAAAAAAAGGAAATACAAGAAGTTTTTCCCACAGTTTTACCAGTCCCAAAAGCCTGGAAGAGGATCAAGGCAGAAACTGTATGTTTAGGGTTCATAAACCCCCATCTCTGCCTTTTTAACACCAACTTTACAGGTACTCTGGACTGTGTCCCTAATGAGCTTCACGATGATCACTTGTCTTCACAACTCATCATGTCTTGGGCAGGAAAACATGAAGCACTTGGGTTTTTTTTCCCCAGGTTGTAGGTTTGAATCAATAATATGCTACTCTGAGCCAATTAATGGTAGCAGATTACAAAAAGAAGCAGCACAGGAGGGCAGGAATCGAGACACTGAGATTTGCTTTAACAAGCCCTGCTGACAGAACAGCTTCCTTCTTTTCCATCCACTCACCCCCTCTCATCTCCATCGGAAAAAACACACCAGGCCAAAACAAAAAGCAGCCAGAAAGAGAATTAAAGTGTCAGAACATGAATTTAAGGGCCTGTGAAGTAGCTTCGCTTCCCTTTCCTGTTTTCTGGTTGATGTTGCCTCCCCAGTGAGCTCATCTCACACAGGAGAGAGGGAGAGTGAGAGGGGGAGAGTGACAACGGCTGATACTGCTCGAGGAGAACACGAGTTTTCCCACAGAACAGATACACTGGAGAAAGTGTTTTTCCAAGAAAACCTTGCAACAGCCCTGTTTCAAGGTGATCTGCCTGTGCCACCCTCCTTGACGGTGCTCCTGCTGCAAAACACTTGGACAAGCTTAGAGGTGCCCAGTTCTCCTTTCTGGAAGGGTCCAGGGCAGTGAAATCCCACACAGGCTCCTAAATTCCCATCTAAGCTTTCGCAGGATCAGTCCCTTGCTGAGAGAGGTAAAAGCCAAGGAGTTGGATCAGAGAAGGGAGGACTTGGCCTTAGAGGTTATTGGTGCAACACTGAAAATCTCTGTCCCTGGGATGAAACAAAAAAAGGTCTCTCAATGACTTTGGGATCTTATCTAACATCTGCTTTCTGCACCATTTGCAGCGCAGAGATAAGGACAGAAAGAGGATGCAAAACCCAAAAATCAAAGGTGACGTGTAATGAACAGGCAGCCACAGGAATGAAGGACACCTTGTGAGGTTCCTGCTTGCAGGCACAAGAGGAACAGACATAAAGAGGACCTCTGAGCATCCTTAAACTTGAGGCTGAAACTCGACAAGAGACATCTCAAGCACGTAAATATGAGCTTGACCTTCCGGGAGTCATCGGACCAGCTGTTCCCAGGCAAATTCCTTTCCATTTCTTATGAAGATTCAGAAACCACAGGTCACATTCCTGACCACTCCTGGCAACCAAAGGGCCTGAAATCTAATTCTCACAGATGAAGACTTCTCATGTGATCCTGAGCCCAACAGCTGCAGGTCCTACCTCACATTCCAAGCTGCCCGAGGCCTTTGGAGACAAGGAAAGGTTTGGCAGGGATTGAGTGGTGGTTTTATAACCAGAGATGGTCCCATCCTTGTTCAGAGGACTCTGTGTCACTCCAAAATACTGGTTTATGGACAAAGGAATCTTTCCAACAGGAAAAGGTCAGAAAGCAACAATGCCTGGAAGCTTTGAAATCCTAAAGCTTTGCCTTCCTAAAAGGACAAGCAACTGGGACCAGAGAAGCAAATAAATGATTTTTTTTAAAAAGGTTTGGGTAGTTAAACTACAGTAAGAGAGGACAGAAGGAAAGAAGAGGCCTTGAAGAGCATCAACAAAACTCATTCATGGCTTTTGGTTTCAGTTTCAACCCTTGCAAAGCAAGCAGCAGGAATCCTTGCTGGTCACAGAGGTCCTGATGCCACATAAGGATGGGGCCTCAAGGGGAGGTTCAGGTTGGACATCAGGAGGAATTTCTTCCTGGAAGGGGTGGTCAGGCATTGGAAGGGGCTGCCCAGGGAGGTGGTGGAGTCCCCACCCCTGGAGGTGTCCAAGGAATGACTGGACATGGCACTCGCTGCTCTGGGATGGGGGACAAGGTGAGGATCAGGCACAGGACTCAGTGGTCTGGGAGGTCTGTTCCAACCTCAACAACCCTGTGATTCATCCTGGCTGGGTCCAAGACTTCCAGTACTTTCCTTAATCCATAATCAACCAGATGAGATCCAAGGAGCAAAGAATCTTTCTGGTGGGCAGCAAAATTCACTTTGCAATGGAGTCAACTACACCAGATTACATCTACCCTTTCACAGGGATGACTGCTCACAAAAATCTACCCTTTCACAGAGATGACTGCTCACAAAAATCTACCCTTCCACAGGGATGACTGCTCACAAAAATCTACCCTTTCACAGAGATGACTGCTCCCAAAAATCTACCCTTTCACAGGGATGACTGCTCCCAAAAATCTACCTTTCACAGGGATGACTGCTCCCAAAAATCTACCTTTCACAGGGATGACTGCTCCCAAAAATCTACCCTTTCACAGGGATGACTGCTCCCAAAAATCTACCCTTTCACAGGGATGACTGCTCCCAAAAATCTACCCTTTCACAGGGATGATTGCTCACAAAAATCTACCTTTCACAGAGATGACTGCTCACTCTAACTTCAGTTAAAGTGACCAAACACTGCCTCCTTGCACAGACCCACCCATCATAAGCACTAAAATCCAGCCCTAACCACAATTTGCCTTTTGCCTTTTTAAAGTCAACATCTGGCAAAGCATTTTCAGGCTGCATTGGCAGCCCTGGACTGACATGGCTCCACTCAGAAGAAGGTGAGCTGCATTGTGGTGGCATTTCATCTGTGACAGGCTCATAAAGCCACTGAAAAACGTGTCACTCCACCTGCACCATGAACATTTACAGCAGAAAAAATCAGCTCTGGGTCCAGCTGTGAGGTTTGAGTAGCTGACTATTACAGGAGCAATCCCCTGAAATTAAGGTGTATGTCTACACATGGAAATGGGGAGCAATTATATTTTACGTTCATCAGCATGACAGTTCTACTTTACTTGCCTGGATTTCTGAAATGTCACATTTTTTAGAGACAAGGGGAGAGTTTCAGAGAAAACTGCAACATTCCTGGCCTTGCTTTGCCTGGGATTTTACATCAATAAGGAAATGGAGACCCAAAGACTGCACTTAGGGCTCCTTAACTCTACTAATTTTACATTTACTAAATCAAAGTCTTGACTGATGGACATTCTATGAAATGTCCATGTCTGTGTTAATGTTCCTTGCCAATTCTCTGAAATATCCTGTGCAAAACAAGTTTAATTACATTGACCCACAGCATAGCAAAAAGGACATGTCTATTAAAGCTCTAATTAAAAAAAATAATCATATTTTAATGTTAAAAACACTACAAGAATATCTGTTCTTAGGTCTTCAGTCATAAAAACACAAAACTTCTAATGCCCTCAAGCTGGGTTTTCACTTATTTGATGGTTCCTGGACTTTGCCTAATGTTCTGGAGATGAATCTTCCCTCAAGTCCTGTGAAGAGTAAATCACAGCACAAGTGGGACCAGGAACTTCACTGGAAAAGGAAATCCACTCTTACTGATGTTGGAGAAGCCAAGCAAGTGCTCAGAGTAGAGAAGCAGGAAGGAATAAATCAAGGGCTCAGAGCTTTCCCTTCCTCTCTTGCACCTTTCAGCCCATTTCCCATGAAGTGCTGGTCTCTTGGAAGGAAAATCCACAGCCAACACCAGGTGCTTTTGTGCATCTTCAAAGCATTTCTGTCACCACTGAGACAGGGAGAGACTTCAAAGCAACCCAGGTCACGGTGCCCCAAAGCATCCAAGAAATGAGGATGTTCAACTTCAGCCCCCAGGTGATATTTGGGGATGAAGGGATGCACGAGCTCCCTCATACCTAACTCAGGGCAGGAGAGGCATGGAAGAGATTATCTGCAATCCCTTCACTTCTCCTTCCTCAAGAATGGAATCCTGCCAGACAAGGTGGCCAGGCCAGCCAGGTGGGAGAGTCTAAGATCTGGCACATCCAAATCCACAGGCACCATTCCAGCAGGTTTAAGCTCTGAGTTCCGTTAGACAACCAGCAGGACAAGAGTTCCCTTTCAAATCCTGTTTTTCCAGTGCCTTCAAGCCTTCCATCTGAGCATGCCTGCATTACAGGGAGTGCTGAAGATCTCCCTCCTGCAAATACCTTACCAAATTCCAAGGATTCTGCCAGCAGATATGCTGGCCTTAGTCTCAAGAGCTGGTCAGGGACTCTCTGCAGGACCAAGGACAGGGAGAAATCCACATTTCCAGTTGAACTTATCCACCCACCACAGCCATGTACCAAAGACACAGGTCCAGAAAAACAGGGAGAAAGGGAATAATCCTCAGTTCTCCTCTTTCTCCTCCACTCTACCTCCCCTCAACGGGTGAAGGGATATGGCAGAACACAGCAAAGCTCACCAGAAACATCTCTAGCACCTCAAATTTCCCACTGGGCACTTCAGGCACTACATTGGTGTTTATTCCTCTGTGTTGCACCAGAAAAATAGACACTGAAGAATAAAGACAGCAACTTTTAGGAGTGTCAGAAAACTTGTATCTGAGCTTAAGCAGGTTTCCCTCCTCCAGTCAAACCAGCCTGAATACAAAAGAAATTTCAGGAAGCTCCTGTGGCTTGACTGAGATGTAAAAAGTAATAAAATTGATACGTGTTTTGAGCCTCTCTGACAAGATCAGGATGAATGATGATCAGTCAAACTGGTTTTTAAGACAGCAGAATCCTGCATACAAAGGCTGCAGACATTAAGAAGAGAACACGTGCCAAATAGTGCAAATTCCAGTTTAAAGGAAAACTACAGGTGGTTTTCAGCTCAGCATGATCCAACTGTTCATCTTCACGTGCTCCTGCTGTAAGACATCTATTACAAGCACCTATAATGCTAAAATCCTGGACCAAGAGTTTAGAAAACTCTTCCTTGATCTCTGCACGTTCAGTAAGATGCACAAGACTTCAGAAAACAAAGCTGACAGGTTCCTAATCTGGAGTAAGAGGGAAAAAGAAGAGGAAGACTATTCTTTCTTTCCTAAATCATAGTGGTTAAGGATAATTTAATGGCCAGCTTTGTGCAGTGTGTGAAGAGGACCAATCCCACAGAACTCCAACTGACCAAGGATGTGCTGGTCCCACAACAGCCTCAGCATTTATCACCCCGCCCTTCACTGGTTTATCTGTCCAAACCAAACCCCAGGATGCTTCTCAGGTTGAGGATTTAGAGACTCCAACCATTCAAAAAGCAGCATCTGTGCAATTCAGAGCTCTTTGATGATGCACATGTGGCTGTCTGGAGCGCAGATACACTTGGATAGTTCAAATCCCTCATGTTCTGATACTCTGCTGCTTTGAGATGGTCCAGGAATTCCACATTCCTGATCACCTTCAGTCTCGGTGGTTTATGGCAGATGCTTTATTCTCCATCTGGTTTTCATTTCAAGCAGCTCCTTAAAGAATTCATCCTAATTTCTGGCTTCAGGGAAGAAATGGCACATACTAACATACAAGGTTTTCTTTTTTAAATCTCCCTTTCCCTGTATCCTATTTGAAAGGGCACAACTGTTCCTCAGGCCAGAACTTCCCATTTGAGCTGAAGTGGTTCTGGAGTTTCAATGGGGTCTTTTCTGTGTCTCCACAGGTTTTGTAACAATACCCTGACCCTTTTTAACATACAGTTTGCATTTTATACCAGTTTTATATCCACTCTGTGCATCAGTTCATGGAAAGCTTGTGGAGCTGGACTCCCCAGGGCTGAGCCAGCACACACAGGTTAATTTGGATGCATTTTGAGCCAGATCATGGACCCTCAAGTGGGTTTCTGTGGCAGGAAGAATGTAGTAAGGAATTCTTACTACATTCTTCCTGCACAGGTTTCCAAATCTGCTGACAGCCAAAAGTTGGCTGCAGGAGCATTATAGGATTTTGTGGTTGTGAACCTGCTGTGCTCAGGACACAGCCATAGCAGACACTGCCCTGTCTTGAGGTGAACATGGGTCCCCAAAAGATGTTTCTGCAGCAGTTCCCTTCTCAAGTGCCTCAGTATCCCTTTATAATGAAAAATGAGGCTTTGACAACTCTACAAAGCAGCAGCCACAGAGATGAAGTGTCCAGCTTAGGAGCTGAAGTCCCCAACCAGACCTGATGCCAGCAATGCACAGGCCAAGAAATATCTGTTCTGTTTGACCCAAGTCCTTGCTGCTGCCCTGAAAATCATGTCACATCCCCCTTCCTCCTCAACATACCTCAAATCCCCAGAGAAATCAGCATCAGCTTGACTCCACATGGAGCCTGCCTATGGCCCTAAAACTCCTGGGAAGAGTTTCATCCAAAGCAGCTGGAGAAAGCATCCAGCTCTCAACCCCTGTGCCAAGCCAGCAGTTCATCCCATTTTATTCTCTGAGTGGATACCAGTAACTGCTCAACACATTGTGGGGAATGAAGCATTCCTAGCTGAAAAACCTGGATCTCTGTGGGAAGCAACTTCCCAGACGCAGCATCTCCTTCAGCTGAGCATCAACCATTCCTCTGCTGGTGGTGACCATCCTTGTGGGAAGGACACACATCCACAGCCTGGCCACTCTTCTCTCAGGCTTAAGCTGCTGTGGAAGGTGGTTTTGTACTAAAATTCTTTGCAAATTGGGGCTTGGGTGTGCACCTTGTTTTCATGCCTAAGCCAAGGGAGATTGCCCTCAGCAGTGGCTTGAGCTGAGGAGAATTTAACAGCAGGAAGGTGTCTGATAAACCCCCAAGGTTCTCCCTGCCTACACTCCACTTCTTCACTTTATGCAAACTTTCTATATTTGATACCTGAATACACTAACCAGCTCCCCTGTAAGCCAAAAAAACATGTTTTGATGGCAGGCTGGGGCTCTGTAATCAAGGTTTGCCCCAAGGACTTCTCCCAGCCTTCAAGGATCCCTGAAAGTTCGAAATATAAATGGGAAAAAGGGACTCTTAAACCCCACAAGGCCACTGTGGAGCTGCATAAAGCCCAAAACCTGAGGCTCAGTGTAAACAGCGTGTTGCTGCTGCTGTGATCTGGTGAGAGCAGACAAGCTATATCCTGTTTTTCACAACACCAAGCTGTGAAGTTACTGCAGCCCTCACATTTTGCTTAAGCATTTTCAACTCCCACAGCATCACTAGAAATACTGTTGATGCTGGACTGCAAAGACAGAAGAAAGGGTTTATTAGGCCAGTGCTGACTAATTAGGTTGTGATGAGTTGATCTGAGTCTCCACGTGGATGCATTTAATGGCCTCGTTGCTTCATAAAAATTAAAATCCTCATCTACACCCAGTCAGCACCTTAATTAAGGAAACACTGCAAGCTCCTCATCTCCAGTGCACAGCGCTGCCCATTCACAGCCTTTTGTCCGAATATTCTTATTTAAATCAGGAATAAGAGGGCTATTACACATATCAAAGCACACATTCAATGCACACTGTAAACAGGACATCACATCACCCACCAAAAAAAAAAAAAGAATAAATCCCAAGCCAGGCCAAGGCTTTCATAAACATTGGCCAACGTACCATCGGTGAAGTCCAACGCGTACACTGGAAACCTTCGTGCAATGTCATCAGAAATCCCCTTGCCAACATTGAGAAACTCGTGCAGCTAAAGAAAGGAAGGAAGTGCTGTGTCAGAGCAAAGGCTCACGCATTGTTAAAGAGATTAACCTCCTCATTCAGCCCGGAGAGGGGCAGAGCTGCTCGTTTTCAATAGGGCATTCAACTCCCATCTTGTCGTGATAATAAAAATAAACTCGTCGGGCCTCGATTTATATCCTCAACAGCATTGTAAATGAGAAAATATCCCCCCCCAGACCACCCTGTTTTCCTCCCTTCCTTCCCTTTTTTCCCCTCCCATTCCTATCTGCATCCCTGGTTTTGCAGGTGAGGGAGCTGATGATCCCCCGGGATGGTTGGACCTTGGGTACCCTGGGGTTAAACATCACGTCAGAGATGCCAACTTTCTCCTTTAGATTCCAGCACAAAAAACTCTTCCCCCAAATCCACATGAAGGGGATGCCCAGCAAGTGCTCCATCCTTTGGCATTTCCATGGGAAAAGGAGACCTCAGAGAGCTGTAGTAAGGGAATTAAGGCTTTCTGCACCTCAAACTCCACAACCAAAAGGGAACAAGCTTAAATAACTTCCCATAAATCCAAGGTATAAATCTTCCTGTTAAAAGGCAGTAAGAATATTGTGAGAGGGTTCCAAATATCCAACATATTCCCTTTTATTTCTGGTCTGGGGGCCTGAAAGGTGCAGAGCGATTGGTGATATGATCTGATGCTCACCACAGGCAACAAGGAGCTTGTCAGGAATAGGTGACAGCTGCTATTGACTCTCAGCCTCCCAATTCTCACAACTCCATCCTTATGGAAAGCACATGGAAAGACTCAGAGTAGGCAACACTTGCAAATGAGGCACCTGTCAGATTTTTTCCCCTGTTATTCTCAGAGAACACACACACTACTCTGAAAATCCAATGCACCTTTCCAGAGTGATAACAACCCCAGCTGGCTCATTTAAAACTTTTCATATATTTGGTGCAGAATTAGACACAAAAGACTTATAACCTCTGCTAGAGGGTGTAAGGGGGGGGAAATAAAAAAATCACAGATCCAAAATTTACACAGAGAGATGATCTCAAAACAGCAGGGAGCTCTTGCTTTGGTTGGTTTATGTGGAAACTGATAAAAATTAATGCTTTAGAAAGGACTTGATGCTACAGTGCTCATTTAATAGACTACACACAGCTTTACCCTCTCTGCTGGGACTCACCTGTTTGCAGCACCTGGAAGATCAGATAAATAAAACACAGAAAGGCAACTTTTCCTTCAGGAGGAGTGCACTGGGCACAACAAACTCGAGGGTTTGGGGTGTAAAAGACACCTCAGAGGACCAGCTCCTTTATCAGGATATGTTATCTCATATTTCATACTTATTTCTGTTGCAATTTGCCAACATCCCCGTAGAATTTTAGGACAGTTTAAAGCCTAACCTGAAGAATGGAGATGAAAAGACAGATGTTATGCTGGCAGACACCAGCAAAACATCTGCATTTTAAGGATTTCTGAAAAAGCCAAGAGCCTCAACCACATTCAGTGGCGAGGTTGGACATCAAAGCCATATGCACTCAAAAAGCAATTTAATTTTTTCCCCCCAGAAAGAGATTCCTGAAGGCATGAGTCAGCCAGAGAATCACAATGGCTTTAATGACAAGGATGTTTACTTATCATGCTGCACTGAGCACGGGGAAAATGATGCTCAGGGTGTCTCATCTTCCGGGGCAGAGGCACAGGGCAGCTCCTGGGGCAGGCAGGGAAAGGGCACCTGGGCACAAAGCCTGTTTGTGGGGAGCTGTGAGAGGCACTTCCAGGGATCCAGGGGCAGCCACAGCTTCTCTGCCAACCTGTGCCAGGGCCTCACCACACTCACAAGGAACAATTTCCTCCCAGTATCCAACATAAATCTACCCTCCTTTAGCCTAACACCCTTCCCTCTTGTCCTGTCACTCCATGTCCCTGCACAAGTCCCCCTCCAGCCTTCCTGCAGTCCCCTTTAGGCACTGGAAGGCTGCTAAAACACCAAGTTATAAAAGATAAAAAAATATAAAACATAAAAGACCAAGTTTACTGACCTCTGAAGTTGTAGCCCTTTTTGGATTTTGCTTTTACCCCCCAACCTATCCCACCACACACCCTCCCTGTCCAATTCTACTCCAGGCATGTTTCAGTCTGGCTTTTGCCTCCTGCCACGTTCTGTGTTTTCCAAAACCTTGGTAAGGACAGTGCCAACACTTCACTCTTGTCCTTTTTAATCTCCTTTGTACACTCCAGTGCTGGGAATTTCTTGGACTGCTATTCCCTGCTTCTTTCTCCCTCAGTGTCAAGTTTGGTTGGCCCATTGGCTTCCCACTCCCATTCATAATATCACATCTCTCAAGGCTTTGCCACCACTTTTGATTTAACATTCTGACCCCAGGTAGCCTTATCCAGGAGACCAGAGCTTTATCCCTCAAGAACACAAAGCTCAAGGCTTATTAGTTTTAGGAACTGCAGCTCAGGAGTACCAAATCCTCCTTCAGGCTCCTTCTTCTCCTCTTTGCAAGTCCATCCAGTGCTTTTCCCCTGCTGCTCTTCACAGGCAAAGCAGGAAAGAGCAGCAAAGAAGGACACAAAAAAAACCCCCAAACTAGGAGGTCATGAATTATCCACTTTCCATTCTAGGAATCCCTACAATGTCTTGCTTTAGGTCTCTTGCCTTAGGTGACCACCACTTGGGTTGTTGGGAGAGTCTGAGCCAGCACTTAACAGCAGCTAGAAAGCCAAACAGAAAATATCAGCTCCAACAACTCTGACCTCTTCTCAGCCCTCCCCTAAAGTACTGGAGGGCTGAATGAGCGTTTTACACACCAGAGACTCACACTGTATCCTCTCTCCTGCTGATACTGAGCAAGCATAGCCCACCCCCCTCAGCAAATCCACACAGGGCACAAAAATCACAGCCAGGAAACATCACAGCTGTTCAGGGCTCCTCCATGAACGAAATCACAATTAGATGCCTCAGTAACCAAGAGGATTTCAGGCTGACTTAATTATGATTGAGTACATAGCCTTGCCTAAATAATCCTCTGAGATGAGCCAAAGCAGAGTGACAGTGCTGTAGGCACAGCATGGAATGTGACTGGCACATCCCCCTCAGTGTTTTAGCAGAGGTGAAAACAAGCACTTGCAAAAAATCCCACTCATACACAGAATTTAAGGCCCTTTTCTCCCCCCTCACTGCAGGACCAAGGGAAGAAGGGAGGCAGGAGGCAGATTTTCATGTCACCAAGAGACTTCACACCCTCCTGAGAGCTCACTGTAAGAATACAGCAGCTCCAGGGTTTTTATTTCACTGGGGGTAGTTCACAGGTTGAAATTACACCCCTGGTCTCATGTGAGGTTGTGCTGATGTGAAATGCTTCCTCTCCAGGTTACTGCACAGGGGGAGGGGATGCTGCTGGAGGTGGCTCTCAGGAAAAGACACCTCCATCCTGGCTCTCAAGATCTGTGCTGGCAAGGCAGGGTGGGGAAGAGCTTCTTCTAAGGGACATGAGAGAGCAGAATAGGCACTAACCCAAGCTGCACCTCCCAAGGGCTGAAGGATAAAAGGGTTTAAAAAACAACAGTTTACCAACTCCAGACAACTGTCAATGCCAAAAGCAAGAGCTGAAGAAACAAGTGTCACTGTCTACAGCTCTGGCTCAGAGGCATCAAAGCCCTTCCTGGCCAAGGTTGCTCTTCCAACAAGGCTGGTAGGAATCACCAGTGCCAGGGCCAACACAAGCTCAGCGTTGCATCCAGCCCTCCTGCTCACCAAACCAGAGCAGAAACTCCCCCTAGACACCTTTAAAAATGGCCAGTTTTAGCAGAAGACAGAGCCAGACACTTCAACTACTCTAATAAAACATCCTCTGAAAGGCCAAGTGTAAAGGGTTAAACCTACTTTACCCAAATAACTGCTCCAAACATCCCTGCCCTGCACGACCTGGGTTTAAAGAGGGTTTCAGGACTTGTTCTGCAAACTTAAGAGCAGGTATGGGGTCTAGCAAAGTTCAAAGCACTACCTATAAGCAAGGGGATTCTGCAGGGAAAAACATGAGCTTTGCTCATTTCCAGATGTGCAGATCAAACCCCTTAAATCTATCCCAGGGAAAAAAAAAAGAGAGAAGTGATAAGTTAAGCAGCTCCTGCACTGTAGGCAACCCAAAGCTTTCAGGTTATTTGTAATTCAGGGACAGGAGCAGCATGCTGGAGATGGCCCAGTTTGTTTTTCCAGGTATGCTGTCTGCTTAAAGAATGGATTTCTGAAGGGAAAAACAGAGCAATGACCAACACACAGGAAATTCCAGAAAAGAAAGCTGAGTTACAGCATTTCCCCCGAACTTTAAAGCACAGAGCAAGTAATGCTTTACAGAGCCACAGATCAAACAGGGAGAAGCCAGGCCAAATACTGACAGGCAAGTTTTTAAGTGAAATTACTGTGCAGAGATGGCCAAGAAGCCTTTTGGCTGAGGGAAAGACAAGCAGCAGCTTCCTTAGGAGCCTTCTGATTGTAAGGATTAAGTACCTTGGACCAACAACACACAGTGATCCATTAATCCCACCCTTGATTAAGCATCTGGAATCAAAGTCCTGTAACCATTTCACCCCCCTACTGCTCTGCATCCCTTCAGCACCTGCCTCTTTGAAGTGTGTTTTTTTTGGTTTTGTTTTTTTTTTTTAATTTACAGCAGGAGTGAGGAAGGTGGATGGACACCCAGGGAAGCCTCAGTGCTTCCTCAGAGAGTTTCTTGCATCCCCTGGACTCAAGTGCTTCACCTCCTCACCCCAAATCCCCCAGGATTTATGCACCTGGACACAAGTGAAGCAGAGGTGTTGGCCAGCCTTACCTTGAGTGGTTTATGACCGTGTGACTTGTGCCCATCACTCCTCCCTGAGGGCCTCTGGTTCACCACCGTCAGCAAGTGCCGCTGGTGGACTAAGGCCTCCTTGAACTCCTCCTCAGTTTTGGTCTCCAGGAGCTTCTGCCGAAAGGTGATGTCGGAAAACATCGTGGCAAAGGTCCTGCCCACTTCTGTGGCCGTTTTGGTGCTTTTCTGAGCAGAAAAAAAAAAAAATAAATAAAAATAAGAGACAGAAAAAGCACTTGTAAAACGATTTTTCTTTCACTCCTGAAAGATAAACCCACTGGGTTTCCATCTGAAGAGGAAGCTGCCTGGCTTTCAGGATCCCAGAGACACCTGAGGGAGAAGGTGAGGAACATGTGGAAGATGTTGCAGGTGAAATCACCAACCACAGCAGAACCTTGTGAAGCACCACCACGCAGGTCCTGCCGAGAAGCACTGATCACTTTGACTTGATCAACTTCCCGGGACTCAATCCAAAGTTGAATCATGTTGAGCATGCATTTTATCCCTGGTTTCTCTTCAGGGCTGCTAAGAATAGACAAATCCAAGTCTTTGCTATCTCACAGCACCTCAGCATTACTGCTGCTGGGGTGGAAAGGTGCTGTAAGTCAAGGTTCCAGCACGGAGAAGTGTCCTGATGTCTTATCTGAAAGACTGAGATTATTGTGCTCTCCTGTTTCATCAGATATCTATTTTCTGGGGATTAAAACTCAGCTCACTTGGTCACCCTGGGGTAATTCGGGCAGCAGAAGTGGAGATTTAGAGCTCAAAGCTAAAGCAAGTACTGGCACAGAGGGAAGGATGGGAAAGAAGCAGCTGAGCACACACACGAGCAGCATTTGTCCATCTTCACTGAGTATTTGGAAGGGACAGGAAATTTTCAAAACACTTGAGGAAAACGTGCCTTTTGTGGGCTTGAACATTTCTGTGAGCCACAGGCCTCATATTTCAGGGTACAACTTCAAGCAGAATCCAAGCCTGCTTTCCTATTGCGTTGAGCACCTTGGATATTGGATACAAAGGGAACAGCAAAGGAGACTGAGCTCCCCATCCCTGCACAAACCCACCAAACCCAAGCTCTACAAACCCTGATCTGCTCAACAGCTCACACCACTGTGGTCAGGTGAGATAAGACACCTACCAAGGCAAAGTTACACAGAACCAGAGCTCATTAAAAGCTCCCTTTGAGGCAAAGTTTTAACCCACCCACCTTTGCTACTCTCCACACTCATCACGCAGCAGCTACTAAAGACACCCAAACAAACTCCCTTCCTTTGGGCAGCCTCCAAGCTCCTCACACTGCTGTGAAAAGCAGCAGGGAGCATATGTGATTGATCTGAACTGCTTCCCATGATTCATAACACAACAGATGAACAGTTTCTTCATGAACACAACCAAATAATTCAGTGTGGCTCAGTGCAGAGGCACAGACATGTGGGTGGCACCGAGCTGGTCCCAAAATCATCACTGACGTTGTGCTTCTTCCATCACTCCTCCATTTGCCCAGAGAAGCTGTGGCTGCCCCATCCCTGAAGTGTCCAAGGCCAGGTTGGAAAAGGCTTGGAGCAACCTGGGCTAGTGGAAGGTGTTCCTGCCCATGGCAGGGGGTGGAATGAGATGGTCTTTAGGGTCCCCTCCAACCCAAACCATTCTAGGATTCCAACATCATCCCCTCCATCATCAGTGAAGTCCCTGCAGACGTATCTGCCAGGACACGTTCCATTTAAGTTTCTAGGGAAAGGTTTGGATTTAAGGGGAAGATTTGCTCTGGGACTTGCTTTTAGAGTTTGCAAGCCTGGTCCTTTCAGACTGAACCAGCCTGGATTTGCCATCACAGAGGAGGCTCCACCTTTCACCTCTGAGCAGCAGCGACTCTTGGGCAGGAGGCCTCAAGGATTGCTTCAAGATTCCCAACACTGTCCCTGTTCTTTGCTTTCCCAGGGAGATGATGGAACCATTTAGAGGAAGAGCACATATAACTGCAAGAAAAGTCGAGTTTTTTCCATCCTCCATATTAAAAAGGCCGAGGAACTGGGCTGTCAGCACAACAGATGCCCATTTTCTGGGCCTTTTTTCTCCCCTCCCCGTTTAATCGGTCGCTGTCAGCAGGTTAATTATTTTAACTGCTGCACCAGAAATGCGCACTTGGAGCTGGCTGCATCACCTCGTTTCAAATAAAAAGCATATTGGCAGCTGCAGCCCTGGCTTGGCCTCCGCTCCCTTTCCTTAATTTGAGGCTGTCCATTGGAATTGCAAAGGTCCAGGCTCCGAGCGGATGCGGAGCCGTTCGCCGGGTGCTTTGCGCGGAGATAACGAGGCCACACAATGAGGGACCGATCCCCGCCATCCCACACGGGCCCAGCTGTTCTGCCTCCTGCTTTTCCCAAGGAAAGGCAATATGTTTTCAGCCTGTTGGGCTTGGAGGTCTAGTGCCAAAAGCATTGAGTTGGGAAGGATCGGCCAGAAATCCTGGGGAAGAAGGAAACACCAGTATTTCCATTTAAACAAGGGCGGGAGGAGACAGACAGGCCAGAGCAGCAGGTCCCAAGGTCACACCGATAGCATTGGAGAGCAGGAAGCTGAATCAGGACATATCCTGTCCCAGAAAAGGTCTCCAGCCTCTCCAGCACCTCCCAGAAGCACAGACTCAGTAGCCCCAGGGTGTAAAGAGCCAGATTAAGCGTGCAAAGGTCTTGAGCTTTGAACCATTTGGCCATCAGCTGCAAGAACACCCCATCTTGGTCAAGCCAGTGCTTTCTAGGAAGACAGGATGGTGATCCCCAATTAACCTTGATGATATTGAAGTTGGATGATTCTTGTGGGTCCCTTCCAACGCAGGATATTCCATGAGTGGAGTAAATGCGTTCACTGAGCCATTTGTTGGCCTTGTCTACACCAAAGAACCAGTAAGGACACCTGAGTAAGCTTCAATCTTGATGTTTCAAGTGCCAAAAGCTATGAAAACAGATCCCAAAGGACCTCAGGGACACCTTACAAGCACCCCAGCTCCCAAACAGTCTCACTCCTACAGCAATAGAGCCCAAAATTCCATCATCTTCCTCTTGGTTACATCACCTGGAGCTGCTGCATGGGGGTAACTGTGAGCCCCACACCAAGGGAGTGTGTTGGGAAGTAACCCAGAGGAGTACCAGCTGTAGAATCACAAGAGCCTTTCACAAGCAGGGCTTTAACCAGGAACAGCATTTCTCAGCTCTCAAAATAGCAGCTCAAGTGGTAAAGCAGGAGGGGGGGAAGCTGTGGAGTAACAGAGGCACCGCAGGTGTGTATGGAGACTGCAGACACATTGGACCTGTGTCCTCCTCCCCATCAGGCTACAAGGCCATGAGATGAGGACACAGCTGACAAATCCACCCCTCGGGAGAGTATGAATCATCCTGACAACTGCTGAGGAGGTCTCAGGCCTTTTCACATCCCCTCGTGTTTCAAAAGCAGTAGTTATTAACCCCAGGAGGAGACCAAGGAAAAAGCACCTTGGGAGAACCCGACACTCACCATTTTAGGAGGAGCCAGGACCAGTATCACAAATCTCACTTCACAGGAGTTTTCACCCCAATTCTGAGGCCTCTCCAGGCGGCTGATGCAAACGTGACGTCGCTGAAGGGACTTTATAGTGCAACTGGGGGGGAAGAGGGAATTGTTAACACTTGGCACCACAACCCAAGGCCTGCCCTCTCCTGGTGCAGGAGGTTTACAAACACACATTTCAACCCTGAGAAACACAAGATGCTGTTGGTTGTAAAAGGGTCCCTTCTGAAGTCTTAAGAAGTGATTTTAAGTTACTATTACCCAATTCTGCTGGGCTTTTTTCTTCTGTAGAATTTGACATCCATGTTTTCTACGGGAAATAACCTTCACAATCTGAAGGTTTATTCTCTCCCTCTTCCACCACCTGCTTTTTAACAGCCACGGCACCAAATGACAGAGTACAACACACGTAGTATTTGCAGAGCTACAGAAGCTTCTACAAGAAAAGCCTCTTATTAAAAAACATTACTGGAAAGCAGATTACACTTCATTTCACCTGATTTCCCAAAGTGCTTCTGGAAACATCAAGGCAAGGTGCCAAACCAATATATTTCCACTTTTGCCTTGGGTGGATCTCTGTTGTAATGGCTTTCCCCATTTGCTCCCAGCTGTTATTTTTCCCCTTTCTGGTGCACATGTGTTACACAAACCAAGCTGACCTCCTTGCTCAAGATCCACAGAGGCTGCAGCAGGCAGGATTCCTGCTCCCAGGGAAATCCATGGCTGCAATCCAGCCCTGCTGGGCACGGGGTGGCTGTTTGACTCCCCAGACAAAGACTAGCAACAAGCTGTTTGAAATAATCACAGGGATCACCTCTGGAGGCCATGGAAGACCAGGTCTGTCCCCACCCTGGGATGTTTAAACAGAGCTGGGACCTGGTTAGTTGTCATTTTTCCTGCTGGGAAACTCTGGGGCTTGGTGCAGTTGCAGGTGGTGGATAGTTCCAGCCTGGACTGCAGCTCCTCTGCCTTTAAAGCCTCTACTCCTTTCTCAAGCCTCCAGAAAAGCACTGGTGAAATATGTACACAGGGTTTGCCTCTTAACACTGGAAAAGATATGGAAGTGTTTTCCTACCTCACAGTGATTTCCACCCCCCCTCCTCTTTTTTTTCCTGGTTCAAAGTTATTTCAACTGCTTGCTCCCTTTTATTCATCCAGAAAGCACCTATTGTGGTTCTGTGATAGGATTTATTTCTCCTTTAACTTCTCATCCATAATTCCAGCCCACTTCATTCCTTTTAACATGTATTCCCACAGCCATGCACCCTGGAGGCTCTTCCATGAACAGCTCCTGAAGACCTTTGGCTGGAAACACACTAGTCAGGGGAACATTGTATTTTCTACCACATTCTTCATAATTTGCATTCAAAAATAATCACACCACTGAGTATTTTCTGACTGAGTTTGACTTCCTGATCACAGATTGGAAGCAGCCGACTCATATAAATTAATCTGACAAAGGGACTTGTCTGAGAGAAACCAAACAGCTTAATTAGAACAATACAGGTCATGAGAAAGATGACACTGTTTCATTTATTTCCTCCACCACAGCCCCTTGTGTCCTTTTTCTACTCAAATCAGCTTTGGAAGAGACAAATCTCCAGGCAGGTCCAAAGGTGAGGAAATAAATACCTTCTAAAAGTAATTGAAAATAGAGTGCAAGTCTTCTCCTGGACTAAACCAACAGTCTGGATCTGCAACAATCCCTGTCCTTCCTCCCAGGGGATCAAAGGAACACAGACAACACTTGTTTTCACAACTGAATCAAAGCCCTTGGTTGCAATCCAGCTGTGGCTGGAGAGCAGACAATTCTCCTTGTGTTACAGTTCAACAAGCCAAGGGGGAAGGCACAAACCCTGGGATTCAGACCAACTGGAGAACCTTCAAGCGGGTCTGACACCTTCAGTTCTCCCACCTTCACCCACCTGGTCTCCTACAGTGAGTGGCTAATGCACCAGCAGCAAAAATGACCCTTATTTTGAGCTCTCCTCTCCTTATTTTGAGCTCTTTTCAAACCTCAGCTGCTGAGCTCATTGATTTGTTTTGAAAAGGAAGGTTCTTCTGGGCATTTTGAACATCAGTTCTACCCCAGAGATGGCCAAAGCAGGGATTACCTGCCTGTGGCTCACAGAGCTGTGCTAACACTTCCCAGACATCATCTCTTCCCTACCATGTCCATCAGGCAGGACCTGGCCTAGCAAGAAACTACTGAACTACAAAGTTATTTGGAAAAACCTATTATAAAGTGCAATAATTAAGCAAGCCACAGGTTCTCCTGTGGCAAAGCTTTCTCCCTGAAGTGACAGGGTTATGTTTCAGCTCCAGGAACTTGTCTCCAGGGCCATGATTTCCAGAGACAAGAATCTTGCCAACAGTGCCACTCTACAGGGTTACAAACCCCTTCAGCTCAAGAGCTTCTTGAGTATGGAGGGGAAAACTTGATTAAAAAGTTGTTCTTTGTTACTGAATGGCTTTCAAATACACACTAATTCTCATGGCTGGCACACCAAAACCTGGTGTTTTCTTAACTTGAGGGACTGGGAAAGTGTGGAAGCAGCAGCAGCTCTGGAAGATTTAGCAACACTGAGCACATTTACAAGACACCAAGGAAAACACTGTCATTATTAACCTGAAATGATTCTATCCACAGTGCTGGAGTTTGAGGCTTCTCACACCTATAAGAGTTTCTCCCAACTTTTCTGTGAAGAGCTCTTTTGACACTGACACTGCACCTAAATCCCAGTACCATACCAGTAAAGCTGCGTGTGGGCCACTGAAGAATTTCCAGCCTAGTAGGGTCAATGTACACACAGTTTAGGTCAATAATGCCTTCATAAATCAAGTTGGAGTTAATTTAGGGAGGGCAAACCAGATTAAAACCAGTTTTAAGCAGGTGTCACAGAGAAGGTGGGATGTCCCTGAGCCTTTCTGCCTTTGTGCAGAATGCAGCCTCATCTGCACTGGGTCTGGGCTCCCTGTTACATCCATTTATTTGAGGGGGAAAAGTGGTGTCTCAGCACTTTCAGTGCAAGGCCAAGTCACTTCTGCATCATTCTCAAGCTTTTCTTCAAATTCAAGCCATTTTTTAGCTGACTCAAATCCTATTCCTTGGTCTAGCACTTACAGCTCCCACTTTTGATTCCACAATCCAGATGCAAATATAATACAAACCAAAACTGCAGTACCTACTAGACTTGTGCAAATATTTGTAAAGGATAAAAAAAAAAAAAAGTCATTTGGTTCACATGGAGAAAACTCAGCATAGCTCAGGCCAAGAGGAAAGTCACTTCCAAAATGAAACAACTTTTTTCAAGTAGCACTTAAATAAATTCCCACCAAGAGGAAAAAAATCTGAAGGGCAAACAGCCAAAGCCCCTCAAAAAAGCTGAGAACTAGCAAGACATTTTCAGCTGACTCTAAATCAATTCTGGTTTGGCCAAAGCTTTCAGGTTCCTTTTGGGTTTGAGTTGAGCTACATTTGATTCTCCTTTGCTTTGGCCAGAAAGCTGAAAAAAAAAATAATCTATTTTCACCCAGGATTAGTCACACAAGGAAATGCTGGACTGTGATTTAATGAGATGCCAGGTTGAGTTCTCAGCAATTTTATCTTGATCCTCCAATAATTGAGCTCATAAAAAGGGCATTTAAATTATAGCACCAATTCTGCTTTGCTCTCCTCCTCTCTACATCCAGCTGAGTGTGGCTCTGGGATGGTGAGAACTGGCAAGGCTCCCCCAAAAGCCCAGATCCACCGAGTCCCACGTGCCCCAGGTCTGCCCCACACCCAAGATTTTATCAGAGTAATAACACATTTCTCAACCAAATCATACAAAGGGGCAAACTATGGAGACCCAAGAGAAACAGAAACCCTCTTTAAACAGGGCAAGAAAGGAAATTAATTCAGAAACAAATTATCCCTTGCAGTAAGAAAAAGTGTCCAGCAGAGGTAATCAGCCAGCCAGGCTTTTCCTGTCCCCACACAGAACAACAATGACACTTCTTGTTCTTGTCCCGTGCAAATAAATCTTCCTCCATGGAGCAGCTCCAGGCACAAGCCTTCAGAATCCAGACTCTGAAAGTGAGGAATGGAGCTGTGCCCAGCCAGCTCACCCACAGTTTGGCACAGACTTGTTTCAGCCACAAGTTGGATGAGGTTTTGGACTGGTAAAAATCCACGTTTTGCTGGGCTCCAGGAAGACTCATCCCCTCCAGGGGAAAGTATTTCCTACAGGTCAGTGTGTTTTGGGAACTACTTTTCATCACACAGCACCTGCAAGAGCTTCAGCTCTCCTGCCCAAGCAGGGTGGAGAGGCCCTTAAAACAACATTAATTGATTCTCTGAACTCAAAGAACCCTTGGCAGGTGATGGATGTGGCACTTGGGGACATGGTTTAGTGGTGAACACTGCAGTGTTGGTTGGACTTGATGATCCTACAGGTCTTTTCCAACCCTAATGATTCTCTAAGGAGACATCTCCTCCCTGCAGGCACTGGAACAATCCATCTTTCCCCTTCAGGATCGACATTTCTAATGAAGAGTTTGAATTTGAGACTTCATACAACAGCACCTGCAAGAGCTTCAGCTCTCCAGTATAATCTGGGAAAACCCAACTAGGGTGGAGAGGCCCTTAGAAGAAATTATTGGTTCTCTCAACTCAAAGAACCCTTGGCAGGTGATAGATGTGGCACTTGGGGACATGGTTTAGTGGTGAACATCATGGTGTTGGTCAGACTTGATGATCCTACAGCTCTTTACTAACCCTAATGATTCCCTAAGGAGACATCTCCTCCCTGTGAACACCCTACAGGCACTAAAACAATCCATCTTTCTCCTTCAGGACCCACATTCCTAATGCAGGGTTTGAATTTGAGACTTTCTTGTCATACAACAGCACCTGCAAGAGCTTCATCTCTCCAGCATAATCTGGGAAAACCCAACCAGGGTGGAGAGGCCCTTAAAAGAAAATTATGCAGTTCTCTGAGCCTAAAGAACACTTGGGAGAAGAAGTTTGTAAATTCTGGAGAAGAGGCTCTTGTTTACAGGACTCCAAAGCTTGTAATCATTCCTCTAAAGGAAAATATTTGTTTTAAAGAATCAAACTGTTTAATTTCCCGTTTTGCCCTTTAAAAGAAGGGGATAATGTGAGGAATACACAGTAACTGAAGCATCTCTATTGGAAATCTATTCAACAGCTCAATCAGAAACAACATGACTTTTCCATAGACCCACAGACCTCTGGAAAAATCCTTAAACACACAAAATAGGCTTTGCATTACCTCTGTTGAGAGAGACACTGGAAACACCTTTCACACAAACATCAGTTAGACATTAAATCTGGAATTTACTACACAAATTTGACTCTTTTTGAACAGCTTGTTATCCCACATAATCTCACAATACCCATTTCTGAAAGGCTACCTGGGTTTTTCCAAGTTCAAATCCTCCACAGGAATCACTGCCATGACACCACAACATCAGGGTAAGAAATTTTATAGCAACACAGAGCACACAAACCACTAAACCACTCTCTGCTTGCAGAGAGGCTTTTTCCCCCCTCTGCTCTGCCTGTTAAAACAGTTTTAGCAAACAAGTTCAATGCACTGAAAATAAGTCCTTCACCAATCCATGTGCCTTATCCATCCAGCCAAAGGAAATGGTGCTCCAACTGCTCAATCCAGACTCTGAAGCAGCTTGCTTGCATGTTTTCCTAAAGATTCAGCTTTGAAAATAAGCAATTATACTTATCTCCTGGCAAGGAGAATATAGCCTGGAAGCTGTGATGCCTGGGAGTTCCAACTCAGCTCAGAGAGCATTTGCTCCATGACCCACACAGCTGGATTTCTCCTTGGAGGACACCAGGGACAGAGATCCACCAGCACCCAGTCAAGAGTTCCTTTAACATCAGGAATCCTTCACTCCAAGGGAAAACATGAAAATTTAGGCCTTTTCACCTCCATATTTCAGCAGTGGAAGAAGGAAGTGGCTTGTGACAAGAGACACTTGTTCATATTCCCTCCCCTGGATAAGGGAGGGTTTCCTTGGGCTTTTTGAGCCACAGAACTGTGGAACACCAAAACTGGTGGCTCTCACAGGAGTTTCTTCCCCACCCTTCCCAAGCCAGACATGCAAAGCATCCAAGTTTACCCCTGCACGTTCTGGATCATGGCACTGCTGGGTGGTTCATGGGGAATTCTGAGCTCCTTCCTGGCAGTGCCTCTACCTGGTTCAGTCACTTCATGGAGGGGCATCAAAGTATCTCCTGGAGGTCCCACCAACAGCTGAGCTTCCTCATGGATAAATAACCAAGGAAAACAGTTCAGCATCCCTCATTCTGGGACAGGACCTCATCCCAGGTTCTCTAATGAAACAACAACCAGCAGCTTCACAGTGAAGCAGAAAGAGATCTCCATCCCAGTCTGTGCCTTCCTGTTCTGGCAAATGTTATGAATAGGAGGGACAAGAAGAGTTGTGCCCATGGTTTCTGAGGTATGAGAGCACTTCCTGGACTGAGGAAGCTCATCTGTAACCCTGAATATTTGCTTTCTAGTTAGAAAGTCACCACAGACACAAATATGTGGTGATTCTTCAACCTTCATTCTCCCAGAGCTGAACCCTGCTGATCCCTGGGGCAATGCAGGGCTCTGCTACTCCCAGCTCTCATTTTAATGGAAGGATCTCAAGGTTTCCCTAAGTTTTATGTATCCTGGGATGGCTTCAGCAAGATCAGGTTTGGGGCATTCTGGACTAAACCACCCCTAAAGCCAATTATGAATCAGAAAACGCTTTTCCTGGACTTGAGTGGAACATTCAAACCTCGAGATCTTCAATTCCCTGAGGGTTTGTTCTGCCATGAGGATAAAGCCCAGATCCATGTGGTAAACCCAGCCTTGCTGGAGCCTCACTAGACCTGAAACCATCAGGAAAGCACCAATTCCAAAAGAAGCAGAACAGCTATTTCAACCCCACATTTTCCCCACTGCTCTTCCCACTGAGGATAAGTCAGGAGAGAAAGAAGGGCCTCCTTTCCAGCACAGAAGAGAGGGAAACCCGTTTTTATTTCCATTAGGAATGTTCTTCTGCACCACTCAGCAAAAATCCTACACAAGTTCTTTCTCTCTGACTCCAAGCTCACTTCAGCTGTAATTTCCCCTCATAATCAGTGCAGAAGCAACACCACCAAAACCACCTCTCCGAGCTGCTCTTCCTCATTAATAAAATCCCATCACGATACTCTATTTATCTCATCCACTAGGAATAAAATGTTGGTTAAGCTGCACAAACCCAGCAGGGCTGATTTAAAATTTAGCAAAGAGTACAGACTAAATGCAAGGATAAAGAACAGCAAGATATCTTAAAGGTCCTTCCCACTCATACGGAAATTCTTTTTTTTTCAATCAACAAATTCCTTTTACTTCAGAGGTTGGGAAGTTGTTTTGCAATCTGACTTCAAGAAAAATGTAAGACCTAAAAATATGGCTCACAATCTGTTGCACAATAGCTCCAGCAGAAATACAGTGCAATAATTAGATAATTATAGTTAATAACTCATCACTGCTTTCCCACCACTTTCTTCTGCCTCTTCAGAGCAACAAAAGGAAGAAACAAGGAAAGTTTTGCACAAGACACCTTCGGGCTGTGAGCTTATTTTTCAAATCATCTCTTGTCTTGGAAGCCAGGATTACTCACATGGATGCATTTAAAGCTTTGGCTCCCTTTCCACAAGAGGCTGAACCCACCCTTTCCAGTCTCATGTGTGTAACCACAGCCTTTGTATTGAGACCTCTAGAATGCTTTGTCATTAAGTCAACACTCTCCAAACCCCTCCATACAGAGCTGTGTCACATCCCACAGTAGAAAATTCCACCCTCTACATCAGCAGGATGTTCATATCCTTATGGCTGCTCCCCACAGCACCCAAAGTGGAGAAAACTGCTCCAAAGTCCTCCTGGCTGAGGGCATTTTACTTTATAAACTCATTTTCTTTGTGCAAGCTGCTCTGTACATGCCTGGTGTAAAAGTAGAGCACATGGAGCACAGAGATCATCCAGTTCATCACTTATTTCACAGCACACAGCCCTGATATGGAACTGTTTCTTTTTTCACATTGAGATCACATCTTTCTCTTTCATAAGAGATTAAAAACAAGGGTGTTGGTGTTATTTTGGTGTTATTTTGTTTGGGGCTTTTTCGCCTTGTTTTTTTAAATCATCTATTTCCAAGGCAAAATCCTCCCCATTTTTCCCAGCCATAAGCAAAGGGCAGGGGAAGAATTGCCAGTGGAAGGAAAGCTATTGTGACAGTTGTCCCAGCAAACTGGCTGTGAAGGCTCAAACATGTGCCTGCCTTTAGGCACCTCTCCAACATATCCCAGTAATTTCTCTGGGAATTAACATATTTCTTGACAACTTGACTTGGATTCTGCATATGCTTAAAGCAAGAGACAGAGTGAAAATGGCACTGCTTGGGTTGGCTCAGTGAGCCAGGTCCTGGCCTGTCCTTTGTGCAAGGCCAGTCTGGCTCACCCCACATGCCTGACTTTGAAACAATGACTTCAAAACCCAGCTTTGGTCAAGTGGAAGAAGCTGGGGAGAAGCCACCACGCCTCATAAATCCCAGGTGACAGGGTCCCTACTGTCTTAAGGGCCCACTCCAATGTTTAACAGTGTTGACAATTAATCAGCGTCTGAATTAATTGTCAGACAAAGTAATCAGTGTCTAAAGAGCGTGGAATGTCTGACTTCAATTTTCAGTCACAAAGTTTAGATGTTTCCATCAAAGGACCTCAGAAATCTTTTGGTACAAGCTCCCAGACTTTGGCAGGGAAAGCATTCCATGAACCAGTTTGCCTGTCCCTTTGAGAAGCTCCTTTATTAGCGTTTCTCAGTAATTACCATTTTCTGTCTCATTTTTCAGCATTCTTAGCTTGTTAACACCGGATTTCTACAGCATCCAAGAGCTTAATGCCCTGGAGAGACTGTGGTCACCTCTGCCCAGGTTGATTTGCAAAGAGGAGCAGCCTAAAGTTGAGACTGGGATCCCACTGTCAACTGTATTGCTTTCTCTAAGATAACTTAAACACCTTGATGTTTTTTCTGATTCACATCTCATTTAATATTAACTTTATTATCACTACTTTTTTCCCCTGCAGAAAGACACTGTAAGACATGTGCCACCATTCAACCCCTGGATGGATGGAAAAGGCATCACCACCTTAACACAAAAAGGTACATTCTGAACCTCTTATTCTCCCCAAAAGCAGACAAATTTACAAGTTTTGGGCAGCCAGTGGATCTTGTACATCCAGTCCAGGTACTTACATGATACAGAGCCAGGACTGCTGATACTGCACCCCTGTGACTGTCGCTGTGACCCCTTGGATCGTATCTGATAAGAGGTGAACTAGGAAAAGAAGAGAGGGAAGTGTTACAGGCTGTCCAGGCTTGGTTTGTGACTGTAAATAACATCTCCTTTTCAAATGGAAGGACTAATCCCAAGCATTCCTATCTGCACAGTGGATTTAGGCAGGGGTGGGGTGGGGGGGCTGACAGAGAAAAGGTGGAAACATTTGTCCTGCTGCTTTTGAATTCTGTCCCTAAACTATTCATGGCTTGGAAAGGAAGCTGCTTTCTCCTCCCAACATCACCCTACTGCAGCAGTATTAGGTTATTAGATTAGCATTATCCAACACACACACAGAGACAGGACTGGAAGAGGCATGGCCTTCCCAATCCCCTGCCCTCTCTCCCCCTCTTCCCAACTACTGCTCTCACACTATTTCATGGCACTACTTACATTTTTCTCTTTATTGGCAGAAAGCCTAAATTAAAGATTCTAAATGCGAAGCTCTAGGACAGGTAGCAAGAAGTAACCAAAGCATGAACATGCTTACTACATGCTCAGGACTCGACATATCTGTTAAACAAATTCACTCAGGCTGTGACAGTTACATTTGTGGTGCGATGTACATGTTTGTTTATTCATTCCTGTTGACTCTGAAACATCAGGGGTGCCTACAGAGAAACAATGCTCAGTTAAGCTTCTTCACATCTTGGGCTAAAAGGCAGCTATGTTTTAGACTACACTACGACATTTGCTGACAGTTTAAGGTGACACAGGAGCCAACAACTTTGGCCTGGGATGCCCTGAGTGAGTTTCTGGAGGAAAACAAAGTCTTTTGTCTCCTCCAGTGGGCTGGGAGCAACACAAAGGCTCAACCCTCCCCAGAGGCTCATCCAGAGCAGGCCAAATTCCCCAGCCTGTGTGAATTCAGGTGGAGAATCACAAGGCAAAGGAATCATTTCAGAAGAGACACCAGCAAGAGTCTCTTGGCTGAAGAGTAGACACTTGTCTGAGGACAAGCACACCCAAAGGGTCCACACAGACAAGACACTGTGGTGCTGTGGACTTCTCACCCCAGAGAACACCACAATGTGTCATTTTAATGAAACAGGGGGCAGGACTCCACCAAAACACAAAAACCCTGGAGATGTGAGACCCTTCAGTCAGAGTGACATGGAGCAATCAACCCACAGTGTCACATGCAGCATGCAAGCCTGGGGACCACACAGGGAGGGTTCAACACACCACCACAATGCAAAGGATGGCAAACCAACAGCAGCCCACCAGCAGAAGGAAATCAAGGGCTCATTACCGTTGCCTTCCCGTGGGGTCCCTGAATCTGTGAATAAAGTGCTCATGATTTTTTCAAAGTTGCAGCTCGGCTCCATGTTTTCGGGATCCTCGGCGAAGTGTCGCAGCATCTCCCGAAGAACATCGTCCAAGGACGTGGCTGTTTCATCCAGGATGATGCTGGCTCTGGCCAGGAACCCATCCAGGTCTCGCTGGGCTCTGACTTCCTCCTCAAAATTCTTTAATTTCAGGTACTGTGTTAAGGAAAGATCAGAGATCAGACATTGTCCTTCACGAGCAGTTCATGTTACACAAGTAAAATGAGTTTTATGCATTAATGCACTGAAGGTTTGCATTTTCAAAGCTTGTCTTAACAGAGTGCCCATCAGTGAATGCCCAGCTGCCATTTACACCCAGACATAAAAAGCAGAATTTAAAAAAAAAAAATAGGGTTTTTCTTCTGCCTAGGATAAAGCACATAAGTTTGCCAAAAAGCAGAAATGCTTGAGGTAGCATTTGAAATCCTCTGTAGGTTTAAATAATTCAAGAATTTTCAAGAAACATGGGACAGATATTTGGGAGAAATGGACTCCAAGCTCAGCAGCATGAAAAATAACCAGTATGAATCTCAAACTGGGAACCATCTGCTCCCAGTTAGGGAGCCTGAAGTGGGAGGTGGGGAATACCATCCAGTCCATCATCTTTTTTTTTAACACTTCCTAAACTCTTACTGTTCCCATAGCCAAGGAAGTTTTCTTCCTCTGTGCATAACATTTCACTTTGAATCAACATAAATACAATAAAAAGATGGTTGAAACTGTCTCAGCTCTCTGCTGGTTCCTTCTGCTGTCTCAGACTTGTTGGCCTGGAGATGAGACACACAAACATGGTGTATTCCAGAACCTCAACTCCTTTCTGTATTTGTCAGCTGTGAAGTCAATTAATGGAGTGATCAAATTATAGATGTGTCATTCCCATTGCACATCCTTGGAATTCCACACACACAGCACTGGTCAGGAGGGAGTGTCAGTCCTGTCCTCTCCTTCAACGGCTTAAGATTGAGCGAGGAAATGGGAACTGCACTTTGTTATACAGATCTTCCTTCTGATGGGAAAGCAGCCAGGCTTGACTCCATGATGCTGGGAACCAGATTGTCAGGATACATTTAAACCCTCGGTTCTCTTTAAGCTCAGCAAGAATCAAGCTCTGAATTGCCATCACAAATCTGACACCGAGCTGCCTCCCCAGCCAGGACCATGGCACATTGTCCCCCAAGGTACAGGGCCATCCCAGAGCTTGACTCATGGATCCCCTCCTTCCATGCACACTCTCCCTACCTTTTCCATTTATAGCCTAGACACAGGGGAAAAAAATGCTGCCATCTCCCTAATTACTGTAATTATCACAGCAACTATCAAGTTGTCAGTACACATCCATCGCAATTAGCACTGTTTTACTTTGCATCAATCACTCCTTACACAGCATTTGAGAGGGAGGATGCTCTGAAGGATTTCAGCTCCCACTCCCCCCAAGGCTTTGTAACCATCTGCTCGTCAGAGAGGAGACAGTGACACAGCTACAACTCCACCTAAGAGGTGCAAGCAGTTGGGTCTGTCTCGAATTATCATGGCAAGAGAGCAGATTAAAACACCCATCACCACCTCTGTGACACAGGGTGTTCATGGGGGCACCACAGGACCAGCAACCACCTCCCAAAAACAACTTGTTTCAGCCTCTCTGGCAGAGGCCAACCCAGGAGGCAATTCCTGGGCCAAATGACCCAGACAGGATTTCACAGGCTGGATGGAAGGGGTGTGAGGAAGGCTGAGGGCATCAGGAGTGAAGCTGAAGAGTGGAAGGAGGAAGCTGAGGGGCAGCTGAGGGACAGGAAGAATTAGTCAAAGGCATTCACGTGGCTTATCTGCCCACATCATCTCAATCAACACTGATCCTGCAGCGAGCTGTGCGTGACAGCACCATCAGCAGCTTACTGCAAGTCAGAAGGATTCAGCTCCAGCTCTGCCACAGGCTTCAGGCAATGCCTTGGCAAAGTAATTTTCCATGCCTCAGCCCTATTTGATTCCCCTGCTCCTGGTCATTACAAGAAATAGGGGCACTATCCCTCCTTATTATCGCTCCCATAACATTAGGGAAGATATCATGGAACCACAGCATGCTTTGGATTGAAAGGGTTCCTAAAGATCATCTCATTCCAACCCCCTGCCATGGGCAGGGACACCTTCCATTAGTCCAGGTCGCTCCAAGCCCTGTTCAACCTGGCCTTGGATACTTCCAGGGATTCAGGGGCAGCCACAATTTCTCTGGGGAACCAATGCCAGGGCCTCAACCCCTCAGCCAAGAACCCCTTCCTAACATCCAACCTAAACTTTCCATCTGTCAGCTTGAAAAGGGTTTTGCACATTAAACATCACAAGGCAAGTAGCCAGTGTGAAAGGACAGAAATCCATCACTCCCTGAGACACCCCAAAATCAAATTAGAGGAAGCAGTGGCACAGCAAAGCCTCTGCAACAGCTCAGACAGAACTGTTCCAGTCAGGACACCCGCTGGTTTCAGGAGAGATTAATGATTGCTCCTTCCCTAATATTTTTAGCCAGATAGTCAAGTCACACCAGGATATTTGATGCTGGAAACTCGATGCTGGAAACTGCTCAGCAAGAAACCTAAGCCAGCTACCCAATCTCCAGTTTAATATCATCAGGTAGCCTTGATTGCAAAGCTGCACCGTGGCAGGAACATAGGCTCTCGTTCCAAGAAAAAAAAAAGGGAGGGGGGAAGAAACAGCCTCCCCTGACTTCAGGCAGGTCTCCTGGCCTATGTTGCACACTCTAACTTCATCAACAAGGGCCAAAATGCAAGAACTCTCCTGGCTGTCTGCTCTGGAGAACACCTCCACTTACAGCCCCTGCAATAGCCTCACAATGGCTGTCCAAAAAGCACGTTCTCCTGAGCAAACACCTACTGCTGCCATGGTCCCTTGGGCCAATTCCCTCAAAACCACACCATGATGGTGATTAAATAGTTCAAACCATGTCAAGGAGCTTCTCCTTATTTATGTCAAGTTGTCCAGATAACGACTTGCCCAAGGTCCAGACTGACCTTCCAGCACTTCTCAAGCAACCCAAGAACCACAGGAACCCACCAGAGACAGGGACACCACACAGAGAAGCACCTCCACATAAAACTTCTGTCCCAACCACTTCTCTGCTGGTGATTCCCCCTCCCCAGACACTTGGAGGCATCTCCTCCATGAGTCAGGTCTCAATTTCCTTTGCATTTGAAGCACAAAATTTCCACTCATCCTCCCTGGAGGCAAAATCTGGCAGTAGTATCTTTTCTCAAGCCCTGCTAAAGCCCTCTGGTATTTGTGGCTCAACGGCAAGTTAAAATGCTCAAGCATGAACCACAGGCCAGAAAAAGCAGGAATTCTACAGCTCTGAAAAGGAAAAACAAAACAGGAGAGACACTTATGTGCTGGCAGTTCCCAACTATTTCTTATCAGAGGCAGATCCTGCATTTGGGCTTAGAATTTGCACTTTAAGTGATTAAGTTCTTAGGTTACTCTCAGTCAAGTGGATACAACTGAGAACCCTGGCACCAGTTTTAGACAAGACAAATTATTGATCAAGACATTTCCATTCCTGAGCATGGAATAGCTTAGTTTAACTTCTGTGATTCTGTATCAAACAATGTTTAATTTTTTTTGGTAGTGGTGGGGGGTTTTTGGGTAGTGTTTTCTTTGGTTTCTATTTGCTTTGGGTATTTTTAACTTGAGAGAAAGGTTTCTAAAGCTATCACACATTTTCCTCCCACTACCCAATTCAGCCTCCAGGAATATCTTTTCAGGATTTGAGCTGTCTTAGAGGTCTAAAGCAAAGCAGAATTACAGGGCTCTCTGGGATTCCCCAAAAAGCCCCCAAGGTTTTTGTGCACAGATTAAAACCTCAAGTGCAATCCATGATCTCAGGCATTGGAAGAGGCTGCCCAGGTCTGTGTGGAGTCACCAAGCCATGGAGGGATTTAAAAGCCAAGTGGCACTTGGGGACATGATTTAGGTGGTGGGTTTGGCAGTAGGGTTGGACTTGGTGATTTTGGAGGGCTTTTCCAACATAAATGATTCTATGATTTACCAGGATCAGTGATCCAAGTTTCCATGCACACAGTCAGTCCCTCCAAACAGCAGAGTCAAGATAACTTAAAGCACCATGAGCCTCACAACCCTAAAGACCAAACTTTGGGTGGTGTTAAATACAGAATCATACAATGGTTTGGGTTGGAAGGGACTTAAACATCCTCCAGTTCTACACCTTGCCATGGGCAGTGACACATTCCACTAGCCCAGGTTGCTCCAAGCCCCATCCAACCTGGCCTTGGACACTTCCAGGGATCCAGGGGCAGCCACAGCTTCTCTGGGCAACCTGTGCCAGGGCCTCACCACCCTCACAAGGGAGATACCAAAATATCAACCTAATTCCTCCCTGTGCTCTCCCCTAGCAGGAGGTTTGCAGTAACAGCCTATATGAGGGGTTTCTGCACTTCCAGCTTATTGAGTTACGGCCTCAAGACCAGTGTAAACTAAGTGTAGTCCCCTAATCATCCTCCCCAGCCTGCTTGTTTCCAGGTATTTCACTTCTGCTGAAGCTCCTGAAGGCAGAGCTGATTAGCTGGAATAAACAGGAAACCAAATCCCAGCAATGTCTACTGGGTGTCTCTGCTTTCAGCTCCAGAGGAGCTCAGCAGCCTGAACCTCGTCCTCTTGGATCCCTGTGCAGGCACTGTAGGAGGAAAAGTGATAAATTAACATGTCAAGGAATTGTCTGGGACAAAAAGAAGCAGAAATATCAGAATTAAGGGGAAATTGTTCGGAGAACAATCAGCACGTGGCTTTTCAGGTTTTAAAAGGCAGAGGAATTAAAGGAAAGAAGAAGTCAGGAAAGGAATTATTTATGTCTTGCTCAGGCCAGCAACAAACAGCCCCACAGGGTGTTTCAAGATCCTTTTCTGTACTTCTAGATAATGAAAAAACAACAATTTGAACACACAGTGTTCCTACTTACCTTCCTTGATGTGTGCAGTAACACGCAGCCAGCACTTTCACTTTCAGCTGGAAAGAGGGGAAAAAAAAAAACCCAATCAGAAAAGTGTTACTGTCACAGGTACCTGAGAGGCAGCAGGAGCTGAGCAGAAGGCTCAGGACGAGGTGAAGCATCACTCTCTTGGCAGAGGATGATCTCTACAGAAAAGCAGAGATTCAATTTCTACAACATCTCCCATTTTGGAAGCGTGAACAGAGCCCAGAACTGGCATTATCTGATCAGCTGGGGATTGTGTCTTGCAGCTTTTTTTGGCTGTGTTTTTGCCCTTTTTTTTTTCCTTTTTTTAAATTCAGATTCCCTATGTATTTTTACTCTTTTCTCCTACCTCCCCAAAAAACTAACTCCTAATCTTTTTAAGTAATCATTTAATCCAGTGCATTGCTGTTTGATAGATTGAGGCTAAGATTGCATGAGTCACCCTCGTTTGGAAACCCTTCTTGTCCTCGTTAAGGAGTCAACAATGACACCCAGGCACTTCCAAGGGAGGGGGCTGAGGGATCACACTCGCTCCAAGACGAGCACATTAACGTCCTGTCAACTCATCACGCTGCCTCCATAAATCTAAGGGTAAAGAAACAGCCCTTGGGAAAGAAAACTGCTCTTCACAGACTATAAATGTCACTTAATACGCAGCCGAGATCCAGGGATGGGGGAAACCCGGGAAATTCCCGGTTCCAACTTCCAAGTGCCAACACTAACATTTTCTTAGAGTATCTATGGAGCATTTTTTTGGGGTACAAGCCACAGAACCAAATAAAACCCAGCTGTATTTGCCACGAGCCCATTCCCAACTCTTTGCTTCCAAAGCAGCTTCCCTGTAGCATCAGTTGTACCACAGGCACTGTCTGTGCAAACAATCATGGAATTGTTTGTGTTGGAAGGGACCTTAAAGACCATCTCGTTGACCTTCCACTGGACCAGGTTGCTCCAATCCCCATCCAATCTGGCCTTGAACTCTTCCAGCCTGGCATCCTTCTTAAATTCTCATTTTCACACTGTCCAAAAAATCCCTGAGACTGAGCTGCTACCAAAATTATTCATGAAACACATGAACAGTTTTAATTGAAATGAGCAGTAGAGGCAGCATGGAAAAATCCCACTGAAGACCAAAACTTTTCCAGAGGCCAAGCTGTGGAAAAGTACAGACATATAACACAATTACAGCTCTTCAGATGACACTTTTGCTTCCTTTCCAGACTTGGACTTCCAAATCCTGTAAGAACTGCTGCAATCCCATGTCACAGACTGACCACATGCCTTCAAGCCCAGCCCGGCTACTCCACAAAAATTAAGCTGAGGATGCAACTCCCATGAAAACACCAGAACTCCAAAAAAAAAAAAAAAAAAAAGGCAATTAGTTTTTGCACACAAAAAGCTGCTTTAGCCAAAATCCTCCTTGATCAAACAGAAATTCAAGCCTGATGGGGTTAAAAGACCCAACTCAAAACTGGGAACAGAGCTGACCACAGCAGAAAAGAAAAAGGATTGCCTTCATCTCGCCCTAAACAAACTAGGATGGTTCAGGGGCCTTGGTTACATCACCCAACTTCTCCCAAAGTTCACTTGGATGCTGTACACGTGATTAAAAGCATCCCTTAACTAGATAAGTCTGCTGGTGCAACAGTCCCAGTTATTACTGCCTTTTGACACGTCTTTTTGGAAAACACAAGCTGTTTCATCTCAAAAAGTGCAATTCATTATTAAAAAGCAAGCACCCAAATAAACCAGAAACATCAAGCCTTTTCCCCAGGCTCTTACATTTGTAGTTCTCCAACGCTCAGTTACTCAACTGGCAGCCTAATTATGCAGGCACAAGTATGCAGGGAGATTTGGGGGCCATAAATATTCATCGAGGAGAAAACATGTTTTGGTTTATCTGCCTTTGCAAAGAAATAGTTCTGGAGAGACAAGAAACCACCCACAACCCCGAACAGCGGCAAGCACATGGTAAAGGGAGGTCTGCAGCCTGTCCTTGTGGATGCATGGAAGTGCTGCAGAAATTCATGTTGTCCTTTTATCAGGCAGCTCCTGGTTCCTCTTATCAGCTTCAAGGTGTATTTACAAGGATTGTAAATCCATCTTTGCTGACAGCTCTCTCAGGTACTCAGCTGGAATGAGCACCAAGCGCTGCCTTATCGACACGAGCCAAAACATCTAATTACATCTGTTGGACCAGGAACTTTCCAACTTCTCAAAAAAAAAGCTGCTCTGGGTAGGGAAGTGACGCTTTGGAAGGCCCAGAGCCTCATCCATCATTCATCCAAGCGACACTTCGGCTCAGATTTAATCCAGGATGAGAGATGGATGGATATGACCATCCCAGTTCTGGGCTGGTATCTTAAATGGCCACTGGAGTGCTGAAATAGCACTCAGGGATAGCAGCAAATCCACTGGAACGTGAAAAATGGGGGGGGGGGGAATGCACAGAGACTTCTCAAGTGCTCTTCTGCCTTGCTTATATTAAATATCCATTTATTTACTGCAGGGCAATGTGGAATCAACACCCCCGTGAGGTTGCCCAAGTCATATCCATCGAGAGACAGCTTGGCCAAAGCTCAAGACCAACCACCATCAGTTTCCACCCATTTTCTCCTCCTCTGGCACTATCACTAAGGGGGGTGAAAAGATTCCACACCCTTGACCCTTGCACCTCCCCAGAGAAGCCCTTCATGGAGACAAAATGGATACAGAAAACTAGGGATTCACCCTAGAATTTACCCATCAACCACAGCAGTTATGTCTCACTGACAGGAGTGATAAGTAGGTTTCACACCTGGATGTCAGGATTAAACACATTTAAATAGAAACAGGAGCTCAGGGCCACGTAAAATCTTCTATTTTTGTGGCCCTCCTTGCTCGACAAAAACAGGCTGCAAAAGCCTATTTTAGGCAAGCAAGCGAGCGAGCCACGGGCATTGTCCTCTGTCCTCACACACAGTTAAAGCAGAGCTGCCAGGGGTGGCCGACCTTATCTGTTGGGCTCCGCTCCAGGTCCTGCCCAGGGGAAAACCAAAAAGTCATCTCCGACATCCCCTGGCAGCCACATCAAGGCGACGCATATCCCGAATTTCTGGGAGGCGTGCACACAGGCACGCAGCACTATCCCCAACTCCTGGGATGCAGGCACGCAGCACTGGCCCAAACTTCTAGGATGCAGGCATGCAGCACTATCCCCAACTCCTAGGATGCAGGCACACAGCACTATCCTCAGTTCCTAGGATGCAGGCACGCAGCACTATCCTCAGTTCCTAGGATGCAGGCACACAGCACTATCCCCAGTTCCTAGGATGCAGGCACACAGCACTATCCCCAACTCCTGGGATGCAGGCACGCAGCACTATCCCCAATTCCTAGGATACAGGCACACAGCACTATCCCCAACTCCTGGGATGCAGGCACACAGCACTATCCCCAACTCCTGGGATGCAGGCACACAGCACTATCCCCAACTCCTGGGATGCAGGCACGCAGCACTATCCCCAATTCCTAGGATGCAGGCACACAGCCTCACTGAGCACCCAAGTGACTCCCTGGGAGGCCACTTCACTTTGGACAACCCCAAGGAATTGCCAACAGCAGACTCTTCCCGTGGCCCCGTGCTGGCACATCCAGGGTGCTGTGGAGCCCCCCTGGGTTTTTATTTCCCTCCGTTTTCAGAACAGGACCCATCCAACTTCAACATGGACGAGGAGATTTAATACTCAGAAGTTTATTTGCTGTTCTCCAGGGCAGTTTCATCCCAGCTGCCCTAATGACATCCCTGCGAAACAAAATTCCCTCTCATTGCTTCCCCCTCCGCCCCCTGCTTAGCTAATGACACGTGCCCTGCAAAGACAGCCCTGAAAACAACCCCTGAAAAGTCAGATACCAAAGGTTAAGACTTTTCACCTCCTGCCTTAGAGATTTCCTTTCACTTGGGATCCCCTTTCCCTCATACAGGTCCCCAGTGCTGCCCTTAACACCTGAAAAGACCCAAAAACCTTTGGAGCGAAGCCACCACTGGAAGCCTGCAGCATCTTAGGACAATATTTTCCTTTGAGATAAAAGGAGTGGAAATTGGAGAGCAGGAACTTTTTTGGCTGTGCACATTTCTTTAGATCTACATAGACTCCCCAGTGCATTTGCATGTTTTATATATATATATGGTACAGTAAAATAAATCAGAGCAGAATACTATATGAGCATTCCGTGATTTTCTCTGAAAAATATCAAGGATCTGGTGTAGGTAAAAGTATTTAAAGTTTGGAGGGGGGGCTTATCATTAAAGAAAAGCTATTTTATCCTTGTTTTTTTATCAGGGGTCTGTGCAAATCTAAGCCTCGACCGCTTGTGTTGAACCACACTGTGAGCAGCAAAAGCTGTTCTGCTTTTAGAATCTGCCTTCAAAATATATAAATAAAACCACATCAGCACATGGCATGACAGGAGCTTGTTAGGAGCAGAGGAGATACCTCAAACTCATCACTGGCGGTGAAGGATTGCACAAGTAGGATCTCAAAGGGATTCTTTGCTTTGCTGTCCTGTCATAGCTGTGCCAAGTCTGGGCTAATCCCCACCAGATTTCAGTAATTTTGGTTAAATACTGTTAGATAAATAATTGTGCCTTAATTACCTCACATTCCCACGACAGGGTGATGGGCTGAGCTGCAGCAGAAAGCCTGAAGTCAGTGGGTTCATCCCTCAAACTGACATGCATGTTAAAGGCAGGTGGGAATAAACAACCAGCTGCAGGATTGTGGAGCAGCAACAACACCTGGGCAGGTGAAGGACCAGCCCCTCACACTTCCCTGTGGAGGAACTGGAAAGAGAGGGGACTCCAGGGAATGACTAAGGCTCTTGTACAGAGCCAGAGGAAGAAGAGGGACAGGCACTGATCTCTCCTTTGCGGGGCCAAGTGACAGGACCCGAGGGAATGGCCTGAAGTTGTGTCAGGGGAGGTTTAGGTGGATCTCAGGGAAAGGGGTGTATACATGTATACATGCTTCCCTCAGAGGCTGGTTGGGCACTGCCCAGGTGGTTGGGCAGCCCCAAGGCTGCCAGAGCTCCAGGAGGGTTTGGATGATCCTCTGGGGTACAGGGTGTAACTCCTGGGGATGGGCTCGTGCAGGGCTGAGGGTTGGACTGGATGATCCTTGTGGGTCCCTTCCAACTCTGCATATTCTGGGATTCTGGGAAGGTAAGACTGCCAAGCACGGTGCCACCTGTGGCACCTACACGCTACAAAAGCAAAATGTTTTATGAAAAAAACCCACAGCGGGTTTTGTCACTAAATTTATGGGGGGAAAGGTGCCTTTTCCATGCCAATTAGAAGGACAGGGCACTCCAAATCCCACGGAGAGCTGCTCTGAACAGCAAGGTGAAGTGCACCCAAGGGAAAGCGCTGCCTCCGTGCAGCACCACCCCAACCCCCCCAAACACACACCTCCCTCGGCTTCCTAAGCAGCGCTTTGAAAACACCCTCCTCAGGAAACTCGGAGGGAGGCCGTCCCTCCCCCGCCACACAATCGGTATATCCACTTTCCATTAGAGTATAGGAAGCCTTCGGGAGCCCAACATCCCAGTCTGACATCAAACTGCTAAAACAGGAGTTATCAGATGGAACGCGTGGGTCAGCATTGTGCCTCGGGACATAAAAAGGACCTTGGTATTAATGTGAGGAAATGTGACTATTGTGTGCAGAGTGATACCCATTCAGGTCCAGACCACTTGTCTCGGGACGCTACTCTCCCTGGAATATCCTTGGCGCCAGCATCCAGCTTTTCTCCTCGTCCCCTTAAAAGAAAAAAAAAGTCATCTGGGCAGGGGCTGGGCCGGGGCTTGGCTGCCGTGTTTTTTTTCGGGAGCAGCAGCAGCGCCGGGCGTGCACGTGTGTGCCTTTGGAGCAGATTACAGGAAACTGGTGATTCTCTGTATCTAGGGATGATCAATTGTGCACAGGGTGGAACAGGCTTTAATTTCTCCTGAAGCATAAATTGTGTTCCGTTCCTTCCCCCCCCCTCCACACACACACACACCCCGACAAAGCCACATCCTGCTTCCCAATTGGCTTTTCCCTGCCTTATTCTCCCCCAAAACTGCTTCAGGCACCTCTAAACCCACCAGTCTGAGCATCAGCCCTAAGTGGGAAAAGTTGAGCAGCTGCAGCTCCACAAATCCTTGATAAATTGTGCTTGAGTTGAGGGGGAAAAAAAATCCTGCGCAAACCCCTCTGCTGCAATTCGGGGAAGGAGAAGATGAATTGTTTTAGAGCCCCAACCTGCAAAAACAAAGTCCCAATGATGAAAATACATGCCTGGCTGATTTAAGGGAGCTGCCAAGAAGGTAAGGACGCTGTGACTGATGGCAAGGATGTGTCCCCCACACACTTCCCAGGCTCACTTGCATCACCTGCCCACAGATTTAAGGCTCAGCCTAAATCAAACTGCTGTATTTATTTGCAGAGATTCAATTCCAGGTGTGCTGCAGATAAAGCAGCAAGTGGTTGAATCCCCTGGCTTCTGTTATCCCGACAAGGAACGTAGGTGTGTAGACCTGTAGCCAGGCTCCCAAGGGATTTATGGAAAAATCCTTATATAAAACACACCAAAACCCCCCCAAAATGCCCTCTGGATGTGAGTTTGACTAAGACTGAAGTGTTACTGCACTTCTATCTAGGTGAGAGAATAGGAAATGCATGGGCCTGCAAGCCACCAGACAGCAAATCCGGGAGCTGTGCAATAAGCAGAGATTGTAGCCCATGGATCTGGAGAGGGAAGAAGTTCTTCCCCACTGCACACCACTCTCACTGATGCTCTTCATCCTCTCTAGATTAAATTACCAGAGAACAAAGCATCAAGTTTTCCACCTGTAGCACAGGAAAGGTAACAGCCCTGCTCCTGTTGTGTTCAGCCTGGAAAACAGAAGGCTCCAGGGAGACCTTGGGGCCCCTTCCAGTGCCTAAGGGGCTCCAAGAGAGCTGGAGAGGGACTTTGGACAAGGGATGGAGTGACAGGACAAGTAGGGATGCCTTCAAATCAAAAGAGGATTGATACAGATTAGATCTGAGGAAGTTCTTTTACAATGAGGGTGGTGAGATCCTGGCACAGGTTGCCCACAGAAGCTGTGGTTGCCTCATCCCTGGAAGTGTCTAAGGCCAGGTTGGACGGGGCTTGGAGCAACCTGGGCTACTGGAAGACATTCCTGCTCACTGCAGAGGGGTTGGACTACATGACCTTTAAAAGGTCCCTTCTCATCCAAACCATTCTGTGATTTTACTTGCACACATTTACTGTGACTTCAGAACAAGTCACAGCCTAAAAACCACCCTGATCTTCCTCCAAAAAATGCAGATCCCAGGTCCAAAAGCCTCCAACTTCAGATAAAGCCCTACATTCACGTTACACCTGCTAACATTTGCTGAAAACAAATCTTACCACCAAAGCCTAAGTTGTAAGGATGAAAAGCAGAACAGAATAATAATAATAAAAAAGCCTTTTTTCAGGTACCACAAGGAAGCACTAAAACACCCAGGAGAAGGGACCCAAAAGTCACTACTGGGCAGCATTTTAGTGCTTTGACATCTGCACTGGTTTGGGCTCAATATTCCATGCCAGGGCAGCCAGTATTAATTAAAAGTGAGACAGGCCATACCTTAAACCCCACATTTCTTCAAGCCATCCTTTTCCATACACATCCGTGTGCACAGCCCAGCATTTCATGCCAATGGTTAATTATTGGAGTTTTACAAGGCCGTGCCATGTTTTGTTGGCTCAAACCTTAATCCCACACAGGGATCTTTTTAAAACAGAATTATAGTGAAGTGCATCCAATTATGCTCATGGAGAGCTGCACATACATGGAGACCAACAGGATGATGCAGAGCTGTCACTGCATCTGTAATTCCACTTAGTTGCCTGCCAGCACCTGGAACCTGGGGTCCAGCTCATCCCCAGATGGGAATTTTGGATGTTTTAGCCCCATACAAAGGTGGGCAGCAACCTCACAGCAGCTCACCCAAAAAAGTCTCCAGCAGGAGAGAATCTGGACACCATGTTCAGCCAAGAGACCAATCTGTGACGACCAGAACATGTTCTGAGGCTCACAGACATCACAGCAGGGCTGTTTATCTTGTTCCAAGTCACCTCAGAGGTTTTCCCTGCTAGAAATTAGGCAAGTGTATTTTCTCATCATTTGGGTTGGAAGGGACCTTCAAGATCATCCAGTTCCAAGCCCCTGCCACTGGCAGGAACACCTTCCACTAGCCCAGGTTGCTCCAAGCCCCGTCCAACCTGGCCTTGGACACTTCCAGGCATCCAGGGGCATCCACAGCTTCTCTGGGAAACCTGTGCCAGGGCCTCCTCACCCTCACAGGGAAGAATTTCTTCCTAATATCCCACATTTTATGCAGCAAGTGCACCTGACACCACAAAGCAACTGGACCCAGGCAGTCCTGGAGAACCCTTTTAGTGCAAGATGGTCCTTGGTCAGTCCCTCTTGACCCCAGCAGTGCTGCCAAGAGAGCACAGTTAATCCCTCTGGCAAAAGGAATCATTTCAGCCCAACAAAGGTCTCACCCAGCCTGGGGAAAGCAAGAAAATAAGACTAGGATGCAGAGATGTCATTCCCACACTTGGTTTTCCTCTGTGTTCACAGAGCACCAGAGGATCTTGTATGATCCTGGTGCACTGGGCTCCCTTGGGGTTGGAAATGAGGTGTTTGGGTCATTTGACATTTCCTAAACCCCTGCTTTTTTCCCCCCACATCAGCTTCTCTTGCTGGAGACAATTCCTGCAAGTGCTCAACTCCACAGTTTTGTACTAGGAAATCAAAGCTTGAGCATCAAAAAAACCCCAAAACACCACACAAAAAACCCCCCAACAAACAAATAAAAACAAACATCACCCCCCAAACCCCTAAAAACAAACAAAAAAACCACACCAAAAACCCAAACTCCAAAACCAAACAAACACCAAAAAACAAACAACAAAAAATACAAAAACCCAAAACAAACAGAATCCCCCAAAAAACCCAAACAAATTCCCAAAAAAAAACTTCCAAAGAGTGGTAGCAACGAAAGGGAATTTCTGAAGAGTTCCCTTGCAGAGGGGACCAGGGAACAGCTCAGTCCCAGACATACCTTGGCCACAGCATAATTAAACCTCATTTTGGGATTAGGGTATTTTTTTTTCAGCAGTTCAGGCTCTTTTTCTTAGGAGAGGTTAAGGGGCTCCTCTCAGCCACCTTCAAGCACCCAGTGAGTCAGCCCTCCAGGAGGATCAGCCATGCCCTCTGCAGCCACAGACTTACTGGGTATGGATAAAACCCACCCTGGAAGATGCTTCTGAGAAAGAGCTGATAGCCCAGATGACCCCAACAGTTGGAGTCTGAGCAATCCTATGCCTAATAGAGAAAAACTTGGATTTTGGCTCCCTGGACCACTTTGATTTTACCATGGAGAAAAAAAAATAAAAATCTCCCTTCACACCTGCCCTTAAAGTCTGGACTTTTTTTCAGCCTAAAGCCCATTTTTCAAACCTCCATCCTTGAATTTGAAATGTGACCCAGCACATCAGAAGTCCAGTTTTCCTTAAAAATCCTGAACATCTCAGCTAAAAAAAAAATAAAAATAAAAAAAGGATACAACTAATACCACCATCACAAACATCATTGCTTCAGGGAAATAAGGAAGCCTTTTTTGTTCTGTTTTGAATTGAAGGGAAAACACTTATAAAAAGCCCAGGAGGACACACAAGGAAAGGGAACTTCAGATGCAGAAGAATCCACAGCACTTGCATTCCTCATCCCCAAACAATGCACCCCACGGCATTAAGCCCAGACTTGTCATAGCAAAGCACAGTTCCCTTAAATCTTTCAATTAAGATGGCATTTGTAAAATTGCAGGCTTGGAAATTGCTAGATATTATTCCCTAAATTAAAGTCATTGCTCAGAGTCAAAAAGCAGAACTTTGATTATCTTGAACAGGGGTCCAGGCCATAAATGTTCTGCATCACCATTCCCAATAATTGCTCCCTGCAGATCGACTGGGATTTGCATGTAATCTAAAAATAACTTAGAACAAACTTAAAGGACTCTCCGATACTGTGACACCAAGGATAATCCAGAGCCTGTGCATTTAATCCCCAAAATAGTCAGTGCCCATGCATGCAGGCTCCAGGATGCCTCCAGCTGCTGGGACAAAGTGCAGGCTGCTGCCCTGTCCAAGAGCTGCTTTTCCTCAGCATATCCCATGAAAGCCAGCTTTGCCAGCCCTCATCCCGCCCCATTTAGCACATGCAGTACAGAAGATATTAAAACAATGTCCCAGAGGCAAAAAATTCGTGGCCTGGCTGGACGGAGCCTGGAGTAACCTGGTCCAGTGAAAAGTGCCCAAGCACAGATCCCACCAAAGCACATTTGGGTGGAATTTGGCCCTTGGGCCCTCACCTGGAGCAGGCAGCTTGTATTCACAAACAGAGCACACACACAACCCTGCTTCTCAATACTGCGGGCTGTGAGGGCCTGACCCCCATCAGAGGTGTCCAACAGGTTGATTTTCTCCTCATTTTTACTCTCTGCCTCCACACACAGCAGGTACAAGGATTGCCTGCCCTCAGCCACGATGATTAACCCCAAAGGGGCACGCAGGGCCAAGCCCAAAGAGGCACGTGTCTCCAACCCCAAAGGTCCCTCTGCGCTCTTTTATTTTACAATGAGGGTGGTAAAACATCGGAGCAGTTGCCCAGAAAAGCTGTGGCTGCCTCATCCCTGGAAATCTTCAAAGGCCTGGATGGACAGGGCTTGGAGCAATCTTGTCTAGTGGAAACCCTGCCCTCAGCAGGAGGTGGAACGAGATGGCCTTTAAGTTCCCTCCCCACCCAAAGCACCACGATTCCATGAAATTCCACCGACAGCCACATCCCACGGCCCCAGTTGTGTTTTTTGGAAGGTGGGTGTCACTCACCGGTGGCCCGGGGAGCTCCCTCGAGGTTGACGTTGACAAAGAAGCGGATGCTGTCGGCGGAGACGATGGTGGAGTTCACGGTGTCGTAGAGCTCCTCGCTGGCCGTCTCCTCCTTCGCCTCGGGGCCATCGTCGGTGTGGCACTTGAGGTACCCTGAGGGAGAGACAAAGAAGTGGCGAGGGGGTTTCAGGGTGTTCTGGGACCGCAGGGTGTCCTGGGACTCCAGGGTGTCCTCGGACTGCAGGGTTTCCTGGTGGTCCGGGGCGGGGGGAGAGCCATCGGCCATGGCTGTGGGGCCTCCGCAGCACCGCGGCCTCTGAGGGGCTTCTCCACCGCCCGCGGCCGGTGAGGGCTGGGAGGGTGAGGACAGGACTCCCGCGTGTTTTGGGTGAGATCACCGGCCCCGCACACCGCCCAGCAGCAAACCCAGCGACAGCACCGAGTTCCTCTCAGGTTAAAAAAAAAAATACAGGGTGAAAACCAACTGGAAACCATAAAAACATCGAGCCCGCGGCAAGAGCTGCGTCACGGCCCACCCCAAACCCAGCGCCTTCACCGGCCACCTTGCGAAGGCAGCGCCCTTCATTGACAATCCAGCAATTTGAAACTACGGGGCAAAAATTAAGAAGTTAAAAATGAAAAGATATCAGGAGACACCTGATATCGAGAGAGACCCACAGGTCCCCACAGGGCAGAGGGAGCAGGTCGCTGGAGGTGGCAGCACCCAGAAAGCGAGACAACTTTCTTAATTACAGCAGACAACTCCTTAGCCTTTAGCAAGGCTTTAATTAGAGTTTAACCTGGCCCCATCCAACAGAAAGCTGGTCCCTGCAACATCTCATTACCAAGCAGCTGGAGAGCTCTTGTAGCACACTCATGTATCATGTTTAATTAGGAGAATTAGGGACATTATAGAATGTCGATTTTTACATTACCAGGATTATTCAGCAGCTTCTCCTCGTCTTCTGACAACTCTTTTATGCCTAATTTGAAGCAGGAGGGATATATTTCATTAGCTGGCTTTAGGCACTACACTGGAATGAAAAGGGGGAGCTTCAAGGCGGAGGCTTGAATGGAAACTAAAATATTGATGGCTTTTAAAGCCTCGTATAAGCAAATGTAGAGGCGGCAGCTGAAAGCAGTACATGCTGTCTCTGAGGGATCCAGCCAAGAGTTCTCCACCACAAAACCCAAACTAGGGGAGTGAGGCCACAAACAGGAACTCAGTGACACAGGACAGGGTCTGCAGCGCTTCCTGCCACGAGCTGATGGAGCTCAGAGGTGCAAGGGGCTTCAAACCTTTAGGTGACTTCCAAACTGCTTATCCAAGGCATGGGAAACCTGACAAACTCCCTTAGATTAATCCCTCTCTCCTTCCCCTGCCTGCTTGACAGGAATAAATGTGAATTGGTCCTTTCAGAACTGCTCTGAAGGCTTCAAAAAGCATCCAAGGTGCTGCTGTTCCCATCCAGCAAAGGTCACTCAGGATTCCATATTCCATCCTCTGCTGCTGGTGAAGCTCAGGCTGTTTGCAACCCTGCACGATGGAAACTTGTCTGAGAAAGGGAGGTGAGGAGAGTACAGGAAACACCTGAACCCAGGTTTGATGGCACTGTGGACACCACCAGGTATGAAACACTGCCAGGAGATATGGCAGGTTGAGGGGCAGCCTATGTCCTGAAGGGATGGGCAACAGCCAGACAGGGTGACTGCTGGCACCAGAAGCATTACACAGTCCTGTGCAAGCATGTCAATCCCAAATTAAGTGCCAAACTTGGAGTCTGGTTCCTCTAAATGCATGAGGGACACCATAATCTCTCCTCAAAGCAGAGGACCCACCACAGCTGACCTTCCTCCCAGTGCCAGGAGAGCTTGGACAGCTCTGCAAAGACACAACCAGCCTGAGGGAGGCTCAAATCCATGATCCTGGCTTTTCCACATCACCAGATCCAGGATTGCAGCCTCAGGGAAGTTGTCACAAGAGGTTCTTCTCCAACCTTCCCAGACGGTGGGTCAGATGGGAGGTACCTGAGGGCAAGATGGTCTGAGCACCCATCTCAGAGAACAGAGGTGAGCTTTTCCTCACTGTCCTAATACAATCAGAGACACAGATGGGTAAACAGGGAAAACCCAGCAGGAAAAACTATTTATTCCCCTCATGAGCCCACTGAAACTAGTCTGATAAGAGTGGGGCAGCAGTGGCTCCTGAAAATGGAGAGGGCTGGAGACGGGAGAAGCAGCCCAGGAGCTGGAAGAAGGGCAAGGGTGGAGTAGGATCAGAGGGTTGGGCAGAGGTCAGCGAGGACTCTGGCAAGGGAAGCATCCTCTGTTCCTCCCTCTTTAGGGGAGGAAAGAGCAGAACAAAAGGCAGCCGAGCCTCGTGTCCCTTGGGCAAGGGATGGACAAAACACTCGGCTTGCAAATAACCCCAAACCTGGGCTGGACAGGAACTGCACCCCTCGGCAGGTGTCTGCTTTGTCACTAAACCACCTCGGGGCTTCAAACCATTCCTGTTTGGGATCCTTCAGCCCATTAGTCTGCCAGGAGTTTTAACCCACGAGCAGCTCACGCCTGTCAAAGGCAGGGTCACCTTGAGGTGAGACGGGCTCTGTGCGTGGCAGATGCACCTTCCCCCTGAGCAGAGCTCAGTTGCTGCCTCCAGCCCTGGCAGCTGCTTCCCACCCCATTCCACAATGCTCCCTAAGTGCCAACCCCGCTGACTGAAGGGCAGAGGATGCCACAAGGGACAGCTCTTCCTTCAGAAGTCTGATGGGTGTTCTGCAGAAGTTCAGAGCAGGATCTGATGGGGGTGTTGCAGAGTTTGGGTAAATATCAGTCACGTTTCCATATGGAACCACAGTCCCGGTAACATTTGACAGCCTGTTCTGTGAGAAGTTGCTTCAGTGAGGCAGAAGGCAGAGTTAAATACCTTTTCATTGCCATCAGACAGACTGGAGAGGAGTTTAAGACCTCCAGATTGGTGCCTCCCCATCTCCATCACGGCAGATTGCCACCTTCAGATGATGGCAGTGTTTGCTGAAGTGGCACGAGCCACACAACAGGGCAACTCAGAGTTCTGAGCACAGCAAGTGACACTTCAGCCCAAAACATGGTCTAAAAGCACTGGAGCAAAGAGGTTTGGCTGAGTAAGAGGCCAGACCTGAGAACTGAGTTAAGGCTGGCTGAGATAGGTGCAGCCCTCCTGCACCACAAAGAACATGTGGTCAGGACAATCCTGACCCTGTAGGACCCATCTCATGGCAAAGGGGAATGGAAAAGCATGGAAAGAGCCAGAGACCAAAGGGTGCAAGCACCATCCTTTGGTGCTGCAGGAACAAGCCCCACTCCTCACCCTCTGCAGCCAGAGGCAGCAGATACCTTTACTCTAAGTCTTCCTTTACCTCAGCTCAGCCTGTTCAACATGAAAATAAGCCATTCCCCCATTTTATGGAGGTGCTGAGAAGAAAAGAAAAAGAATAAATACGGTTCCTCTAGCCATTCCCCTCCAAAGCATCACCCCTTCCCCTGCAGCTCATGCCTGGCCCTGCTCTAATATCCCAATATCCATCCAAGGCCAGGCTGGATGGGGCTCTGAGCATCCTGGTCCAGTGGAAGGTGTCCCTGCCCAGGCAGGGTTGAAAATAAATGATCTTTAAGGTCCCTTCCAACACAAATCATTTTGTGATTCTAAGATTCCATCCACAGCCTCCTCTCTTTCCTCTCATTGCCTCCTCAAATCCACTTCCTCTCCAGGCTCCTGCTGCCATCAGCCCTCTCCCAGCTCTGACAAGGTGCCTGCCCTGCAGCTCTTTCACTTTTGAGCTGGGTTTTAAGAGCCCAGCAGTGACTTGAGCTGCAGCAGAGGTGGCACTGCCTCTCCCACAGCAGCTCTAGTGGCACCTGGCAGCTGCAACCTGGGGTAATAACAGCAGCAGAGTGGGAGTTTGCAGGAAGCAGAGCTTCAGCCACATCAGATATGTTCCCTAGAAAAGCTTAATTGCTCCGTGGGAGCAGCACTCACAGCCCAGGGGCTGCAGATTTCTCCAAAAAAGCAAAGAAAAACAAACAAAAAAATCTTAATCAGGCTCAATTTCCTGGGAGAAAAGCAGCAATATTACTAAAAACATCACCTCACACCCCGGGTGAAGAGACTTATTCCAGCCACAGCCCCTGCACATCCTCTCATTGTGTCTCAGAGGTGACAAAGCCCATTGTGGTGTTTTAACCAACACCCCCAGGCAGGAGCCACTGACTCAAAGCAGTTTTTCTGGAAACACCTGATTTTCACCCTGGGCTTCCAAGGCAGTGTCCCCTCCAAGCCTGGAAAAATTGTTCTCACTTATAGCACCTGTTGGCACAGCAGTGCCTATTCCCTCAGCCAAAAACCCAAGCCCCAGCTTCTGGAATCATGGAATAGCATCTCCTCTTCTTCACACAAGTGGTAGTTGCCCCCTCCTCCCAAGAAAGTCTCTTCAAAAAGCCAGGAAGTTAAAAGCTGCATTAAAAGAGGTTTTTTGAGCTGTGACTGGCACTCCAACACTCTCAGCTAGTCGTGTTAAAAGCCATTTCGGATTTCTGAAGTGAGTTTTTAGGCAGAGGAGGCAGCAAATTGTTTTGGAAGAACTATTTTTGCATCCATTTTCTCAGAAGAATTACAGGCCTAGTACAGAAGGACAATAAAATTAATAATAATAACATAAAACTTTTAAAGGTAAAGGAGCATCAACAGGGACATGGGCATTACCCTAAAATCCAGTCTGGCACTTTGAGCATCCCCAGTGCTCAGCTGTAACATGTTAAACTCAAGAGAGATTTAAGCCCTGCATCAACCTAAAAACTAGTCATGATAGTGGCATTAAGCTCAAAAAAAGTCAGTTCATCTAATTTTTCCATTCAAGGATTTTTCAACTTGCTCTGGCCAACAGCACACACTAATTCTCAAGCAGGGCATGAAGTTTTAATCAAGCTGAGGTGAAGTGATCAGCCTGAGCTTTAAGCCATCAGAGGGGGGGTTTGCTTTGTTCCCTGAGTGTTGCAGGTTCTCAGATTTGCTGCATCACTCGGAAAATACCCAAATCCCCAACTTTGGGTGCAAAAGGAAACAATTAATAATGAAGCCTCCACCTCCATTCTGACCTTTACACTCTGCACAGAAACACGGGTTCCTGTTGCCTCCATAGGTTAGGTAACCTTAGAGTTAGTTAATATTGGCAGGGATAAAGCAATTGAAGGATTCAGGAGAGACTTGGAAGAACTTTAAGGGTTATCAGAACATTAGTCTAGAAAAAAAAGGGTTTAAACAGTACTCTACTCACACATGAACCAAAGCAAGTTTTTGGCCACACATCATATGCTGATTCCAGCACAATCATCATTTACCCAAATAAGCCTCTATTATTTTTCAGATAAAATGAGAGCAATTGTATTGATAAACAGCATTTTTCAGGTAAATATTTGCCTAAATTTTACACATTCCTGCTGAAGTTCAACGTTAGGGGGTTACTTATCGCTTTGCATCACAAGAGTCGTGAAAAAAATCCCTTCCTTCCTGACAAATTGCTCCACTTCACAGGCAAGAAGGGCTGCAGGGCTGCAGCCACCCAGCAACACCCTCCCCAGGGCTGCTTCTCCAGTCACATCCCGCAAAGCTGTTCTCCCTCTAAATTAAAAATTTAAGCCAGGCTGATTAAATAAAGCAGTTCTGCATACAGCTAGATGCTCCCTAGAATTTTAAGCTCTCCCTTTGGTTCACAGCTCAGAGAGTCCCTTGGCAGAGCTCACTGGTTTTGTCCTAAGGAGATTTGCCCGTCGTGTGGCAGCCACGTGGACCCCGGTGGTGCCAGCCTAGGAGACCACTGGGGGGGCTGGGGGTGTCCACAGACCTTGTTGTTGCTGACAACTAACTGGGAAGGGCCCAGAGTTTATCCTGCTTTGTTTAGAAGAACTCCTTTATCAAGTTTCCCAGAGAAGCTGTGGCTGCCCCTGGATCCCTGGAAGTGTCCAAAGCCGGGTTGGACAGGGCTTGGAGCAACCTGGGCCAGTGGAAGGTGTCCCTGCCCATGGCAGAGGGTGGAATGAGATGAGCTTTGAGGGCCCTTCCAACTCAAGCCACACCAAATAATTTGGGGTGGCACAAATAGATCACCTAGACAGGATTTAGAGGAGTGTCCTCCAATCCCAGCCCTTCCACGGGTCCCTGAAGGGGCAGAAGAGCCAGGGAAGTGTTGGGTGGTGGTTCCTGTCCCTTCATCAGTCACTGGGAGCCCATCAGAGATGGGTGTGCAGCCTTTTGGAGCAATCACCTACTGTGATGATGTCAATCCATTACCTAAACCCTCAGAGGGCTTCAAAAGCACAGATTAAACACCACCCTCCTCATGTAAAGAAAAATAAGAATCCAAAGCAGAAGTAGAAAGCATAGAGCAGGTGAGTCACCAGGACCAGACCTGTATCCTCCAACATCCCTCCACTCCTGGCTGACCATAACCTCCCAACCCTACTTTGAATCAGTCTTTTGTCATGAAGAGCCAGAGGAGAACATCAAGTTTCCACTGCCACTTCAGTGATAATTCGTAACAGAACTGAAAAGAACTGATCTGCTACAAAAAAAAAAAAAATTAAATAAACAACACCCAGGCACTGTTGAATTAATTCCAGTATTGTATTTTGCAGCCAGATTTCTAGGAAATGTTGTGAATAATCCAAGTAATTCAGTGGAGTGTTTTTATTTTTTTGTTGTTGTTGTTGTTTTTACAAAACACAGCAGCACGTGGAGTTTCAGCTCTGCAGCAGAACCCTCAGAAATCAGGAGGGTTCATTTTATTACAGGCCTCCTGATAGTTTTCAGAAATGAAAACCTGCAGGAGACCTGGGAGCCACCCCTCTTCTGCTCTCAGGTTGCAGCATCTCCTGCTGGAAAACTGGACATCTCGTGGGGGAAAACCCATTGCAAAAGGATTCATTTCACAAAGACATTGAGATTAATCTCCTAGTTAAGCAAACAATTCCAAGACAGATAAAGTCAAATATAAAAAAAAAGAAAAAAAGAAAAAAAAAAAAGGAAAAAACCCCCACAGCACACATACCAGGCTGAACTGCAAACTGAAAAACAAAAACAAGCAGCTAAAATATATCCAAACATCCCAAGTCAGACTGGGGCCTTGGGGCCCTTCAACACAACTGCAATTTACTGTGCCAGCAAAACCAATTAATAAGTCAAAGGAGACCAAGCACTGAGGGATTTGCTCTGGAAGACAAAAAAAAAAAAAAAAAAAAAAAAAATGATGCTGCAGGATTTGTTGAGCCAGCTCTAAAACAATGCTCCAGTTCAGAGATCCCCAGCATGATACTGGGACTCCTTCCTGTGGGTTTTGCAAGAGGAACTAGAAAACCTCTGGGTTTGCATCTTATCAGGAAAAGTTCTTGGCTCAATTAAAAACCTCATCATATACTGGCTGAATTTAATCACTTGCAGGTAATACCTGTGACTTTGGGGCTAATCCACCTGCAGCAGGCACTGGATATTCCTCCACCTCCACACAGGGTGCAGGATTTTTGGCAGCCAAGAAAAAACGTGGGGCTCAATCTGAGTTATTGATAATGAGCCCTGATTGCTGAGCTGCATTTCATCAGGACTCCAGTTATCCTCAGGTTTGGATTGGGCCTCCACAGTCACCTCATTGCTCCCTTAAATTTGCCAGGAAGAGAACTCATTTGTCAGAACAACCTTCCGGGAAAATTTAGGTGAGTTAAAAACCACACATGGGGCGGGGAGGAGGACACCAATTATCACCAGGGCCTGCCAGCTTTGCTCCTGCAAGAGGCTTGTTCCACAAACCAAAAAAAAAAGAGTAAAAGATGGATTTTCCTCAGCAAGGTGACAGAGGACAGTTATAAAAACTGACAATGCACATGGGTTGAAAACAGACCGTGGCCAACAGCTCCCATCCCTCTCTCCATCAGAAACCTCCAGCTGGGCAGGAATAAATTTATGTCCTTATTTTTCCTCTTGATATTGCCTCTATAGAGCGAGCTACTAACCTGACTTTCCATCCCCACCACCCAGTTACATTGCAAGAATTTACCTTCTTCAAGGCACTAAAAGCCACAGAAGTGGCTCTCAGGCAAGTTTTTCCACTACCACAGAAAAATCAGAGTATGCTGCAAACTGGAACTTGTAGCTGAAGGCACAGGCTCCTTTGAAAACTTCTTAACTGGTTAAAAATTTGGGAAGTTCATCAAACAAGATGCTACATGGCTGAGACCACAACAACCCTCTGAACTTCCCAAACACTCATATATTAGTTCACTAGAAAATCCTTCTGGGTTTTTCCTCAGCTCCTGAGTAATTAACAGAGCTACAAATTATTAAAAACTTGAAGTTTTTACGAACAGCAAATATCCAAGAGGCTCTTATGAAGCTCTGCTACGGTGCTGCAGCCAAGATCCTCCTCACTGCAACACTTAAACTAAAACTGAAGCCTCAGCTTTTAAGTTTTAACATTGCTGCAGCTGCTTTGAGAACACAAGAATAAAGACAAAAACAAACAAACAAAAAAAAGTTACCTCTGGCAAAAGACAGACCCGGGCTCTGAACAGAGCCTCAGATATTCTCAGAAACAAAAACATCCTAATTACTAAGGATACAGAAAGCCATATGTATATGCAAGATCTCAGAAGGAGATAAGGGAAGAGCTCCACTCTGCACAGAGCAAGAGTATCAAAAGATGTTTCTCTACTGAGAAAGGGGAAAAAAGTACCACAAAAAAAAGAAAAGAATCAAACAAGATGTTAATTTTTCTTTGCCCTTCCCATCACAGAGCTCAGGGGACTGCTTTTTCTGTTTTAAAGGTGGGGCAAGAGCATCTCTGGGTGCCCACAGCGAACTGGAAGATCCCAACAAGTGGTGCCAAGAAGCAGCTTAAGGATTATGGAGCTAAACATCAAAATGGCTCGTTTTAAAACTGTGTGGAAAGGTAACTTCTTTATCTGTGGTTTCCTCTGGCCCTGATGAAGTTTTGGGTAAGACTTAGGGAATCTGAGCATATGGAACTCAGGAAGCACCAAAGCAGTGGGAATATTCCCTCCTGGCACCCTGCAAGATGTGCTGCCCATCTGCTCCGAGCGGGAGCACGAACCCTCCGTCAAATCAGGCAGCACGAGGTGACTCATCACCCAACTGCAACTGAACCCTTGGAAAAGGTCAGTTTGTGATGAGGAACAAGAGCAGCAGCAGCAGATCTGAGCGTGACATAACCAAGAAATCCGCTGTATTTCCAGTGGCTGGTAACGCAGCGCTCGGTGCTGCTTGTGGGATGAGCAGGAACTTGCAACATCCCCCCTCTTTCCCCTAAACCACCCAAGAACGGAACAGGAAAGCATCACACACAGGGGCATGAAGCCCTCACTGGCAGCTCTGAGGTGCTGCCTCCTTAAGACAAAGGAGGAAGCTGAGTAATAACACAAACAGAGGGCAGAAATGCCAATTACCACGGCACCAAAAAAAAAAAAAGAGTTGAACAAGGGATGCCACAACTACAAACATGTGCTCTAAAAACATTCAGAGATCTGCTCTTGGATTGTCTTTTTTTAATTTGGATAGTTCAAGGAAGATAAGACTGAGTCCTGGAAGGGGACATGTAGGGCTCCATAAAATGCCAGGACAGAGAGCTGTGCTTGTGTTCCCTGGGGCAGGAAGGGTTGGGATGAACTGAGTGGCTGCAGAAGACACACAGCTTTGTCCTGCACCTCCAAAACCAGCAGTGTTTCCTCACCAAACCCTTACAATGCTTTCAGCCAGAAGCTGGAGGCTTAGTCACCTCTCCAGGTCCCAATCTGGATCACCCCCTCAAGAAAGTCCTCAAGAAAGGGGAGTCCAGTCCTCAAGAAAGCCCTAATCACATCCCAAGGGGCGACGAGCGAGGTGGAAGGAAGGAGCAGGGCTACCAAGACCTCCTGCCCCACATACCCTCAGAAAACCTCCCCGAGGTCAGGCATTAATTTCTGCCCTTCTGCAACTCAGAAAAGATCTCCCACTAGATATGAGAGGACTTGCTTCCAGTTTCATCCTTTGAGTCCCAAAAGTTGACTCCATATAACGCTTTCAGAGAAAACAAGTGAGCCAGTGCCAAAGGAATCGCTGCCGCCAGCAGTGCTGGATTCTCTGCAGGTGACACCTGGCAGACATTCAGCTTCTCCTTCCACATCTTAACTCAAGGCTTGGCTCCCTGGAACAGGAAGGATGAGCCCTGTGACAGCTACAAGCATCTCCAGGCCTAAATAACTGGAGAGTTTTAGTCTTTTCCTCTCACCATTTGGAAGTCCTGGACGCTCCAAGCACTTCCAAGGACAAGAAGCCCCAGGCTCTGAGGGACTGGATTCTAAAGGGGCTGGAGTGGAGTGGAACTCCCAAGAAGATCTCTCCCTAATACCCTACACGTGCTATTTTGGGAGAAACACATGGCAGGGGGTTGGAACTAAATGATCTTTAAGGCCTCTTCCACCCAAAATTATCCCCCAAAATCAGAAGCTGGGGCTTCACTGCACTTCAAGTTTGATTGCAGGATGCTTTGTCCCTTTATTAGTTGAGCATCTCCAAGATCTCAGTCACCTTCGTTGAGGCAGATGATACAAGTTTTGAAATTCCACCACTGAATCTTGCTTCAAAGAACAACAAAAAAAAATAAAAATCTTTGTGCTAAAAGCTGCATCTGCCAGAGCCATCCAACATTTACCACCAACATGCTCCGTGGCAGGACGTCCCCAAAGGGATCCAACACCTACGCACGATCCCCACTCCAGAAAAAGAGATGAGCCAATACACCTGCCAGGCTGTATGACAGGAAAACATCATGAAAGGACTTGAAAAACAAGGAGCCACCCAGAATAGTCACTGATGACAATGTGGAGATGATTATTTACTGCTTGACTATCTCAAACATCTACAGGATTTGAAAACACGGAGTCTGCTCCCAGTATGAGATGACACAACCACCACACGAGACTGTTTTCACACCACACTCAAAAGCTAAGTGGATTCTCTCTCCCCCAGTTCAAGTTCTCAGCTCCTCCTGTAGTGCAGCTCTCCCTCCAACAAGGTGGAATTGTGGACAAAAAAGTCAAATAATACTTGCCACTCTCTTCAAAGAAGTATCCATTTCTTGACATCGCTGCTGGTGGGGACTCTGGAAAAAAAAAGGTAGAAAAAAAGGAAACATAAGAATCATCAAAATTCTGGATGTTTTCACCTTCCTGCTAAACTCACTGTAAACCTGGATTACAGCAGAAAGTCACTCCCAAAATACTGCAGACATCAGAATGTCCCAACTTTAACCTTTTAATAAACTAAGTTGATTGACTTTAGTATTTACCAGAACTTTCCGGTACAGCCACAGGCAGCACTTGAAAAAAGTTAAGTCTCAGGTATCTTGGACTGGGACCACAAAACATAAGACAAAATTTCAGGATAAGCCTGATCATCTCAGTATCTATCAAACCTGAATAAATATGGCAAAAAAAATACAAGCTAATAATCTAAAAAGTTTTTATAAAAAAAAATACAAACCATAACAAAGTCCAGGTTGTACCTTACACTCCAATAAAATAAACAATTTTAAACGTGGGAAAAAAAAGTCAATTTAGATGAGAATTTAGACTTCACATCCTATTCTGCTGCTCCTAATCAATAGGATATCCCCAAAACAGTGCTTGGCACTTGGAGATAAGCCCCAGAACACTTCAGCCTTCCTTGGCCCACTTCCTGACTGGGGTCCTGCAGCAACACCATCTGCACCAAGAGGGTCTCACAAGGAAGCCAAATTGGGAAATGACACTGACCAAGAGTGAAGCCACAAACACAAGAGCACCAGGAACGAATCCCCACAGCTTAATGTGGAACAAGCTTTTTGTCAGCAAGTCAGTCCTGCAGGACACTGCTGGCCAGGTGGGTACTGAACATCTCTGGGTGATAAAACAGCACAGGAGCATCTGCTTTCGGGTGTGATCAAAGCCTGGTACCCAAACCCAGCCTGGCTGCTCTGAACACTGACAGCCTGGCACAGCTCAGCCTGCATGGGCAGAAGCACCAGGTTTCCCTTACAGGTGCATGGCCCATTTTCCAGTGAGAGAACAGAGCTCTGGATTCCAAGCCTTGAGCGAGAGTCACCCAGGCGGTCCCTCAGAAACCTGCTGCTCAATGCTGCCTCTTTACACACTTCTTCCCGGCCAAAATGCAATCAGACAGAGGAATAGGCTTGCTCTGTCTTTCCCCACTTCATCAGGCTAATCAAACATTACCTACGCAAGCCTGGGATGAATTTGGGCCAACAAGGAAAGAGGCTTTGCCTGCCTTATTGTTCTGCAGATTAGGCTTCCTGCTTTCCCTTTGAGGTACGAGGCTTGTTTCCCAAAGCCCCTTCTTTCTCTACCCCCTAACTTTTGGCTGATAGATAGCAGGTTTTTTTATTCCCTTTTACAGTGGTGCCCCGTTTGGAAGCATCATAATTCATCCCAGTCCCCCGGGAGCCTTTGTGCACCAGGCGGATACAAGTCACGCCACTGACTGACGGCAGCACCTTCCAGCCCTTGTGACACTTGTCACCACTGACAGCACTTGGCTGGGCAGGTTCCTGAAGGGACACCCTGATGACCATTAAAGAGAGAGCCAGCACATAAACCAGAGGGCAATTCAAGTGTCTGGTCCACGGGAGAAACACAATGTTCCAAAGTTCATCCCAGAACAATGGGGGCCGGAGGAACAAAGGCACCGAAACTGTGGCCAAGGGGCACCCATTACACGAGTCAATTGTTTCCCTCCACCTGGAAGGGAAGGAGAAGATCCATCCAGACTGATTAGCATGCTAATGATCAAAGGAAAGTTCTTTAAAGAGGCTCTTATTGTGTAATGATTGCATTTACGTATTTCAGGGAAACAAACAAATGGATTACCCAAGGAACAGACATTCCCACCAGGATGGTATATCCATTTCTCCCTCCTGTTATGGCTTCTGAGGGAGCCTGGAGTAACATGTTCATCCTTCACTGGGTAAAATTAGACACTTGGCTTTTCCTTTAACTGAACACAGCTATTCCTACAGGTTGATGATGTCTAATGATCAGGAATTGCTTGGTTTATTCCTTGGAAATTTCTTCCACATTGCAGCATTGCCTGGGGTTGACATGGCTGATAAAGCAAAACACTTCAGTCTCTGAGCAAGAAGTCACCACAAAAACCACCATAACCACCTTTACTTTGGTGGCTGCTTGGACTGGGCATGAAAAGGGCAAGGCTGGGGTGTTAGAGCAGGCAGTGCCATTTCATTAGGTGGCACTTGTCCCTCTGAGTCACTAATGAGCAACAGTCCCCCAGGCAACACGCTCGGGCAATTATGTTGGAGGTGCTGTTTTTTCAGATGAGTCATAAAACAGAGGTCTTAACCTTGTAATTAAAGATGCAATGGCACGTTTGGGAAAGGAAAAAAAAAAAAAGAGAGAGAGTCAGGTGTTCGCCCTACTATGTCCTGGCAGAAATCCAGCCCTGGCAATTTGTCTTCTCCCAACATAATGCTGTCCCACAGCACCAACCCAACTCAGACTTCCAAAACAGCCTCGTTGGCGCCTTTGGAAAAGCTGTTACACCCCTCCCCACGGAAGGGGCTACGCACTGAACAGCAGGAACCTGCCCAGGAGGGAAAAGGTGATGGGGTGTTTACACAGCCCAGACACAGGCAGGGAGGGATGGGACTGGCTGAAAGGTCAAGGGATTCAGCAGGAGAGTGGGAGGTAGGAAGGGTGAACTGGGGGCTACATCGTCTGCTCCTTCCCTGAGAATACAGAGAACACAACACCCACCCAAGTTTTTCATAGAATAATTCGGGTTGGAAGGGATTTCTAAAGGTTATCAAGTCCCACTCCCCTGCCATGGGCAGGGATGTGTTCAACTCTATCAGGCTGCTCAGTGCTCTGTCCAATCTGATCTAGAATATTTCCAGGGATGGGGCATCCACCACCTCTCTGAGCAATCTGTGTCAGTGCCTCACCACCCTCACTGTACGAAATTTTCTTATCTGTAATCTACATTGACCCTCTTTTAATTTAAAACCATCACCCCTTGTCTTATCACAACAAGCCCCTCTAAAAACTCTTGCCTCCATCCTTCTTCTAGGCTCCCTTTAAGCATTAAAATCTCACAGTAAGGTCTCCCCAGAGCCTTCTCTTCTCTCCAGGCTGAACAACCTCAAGTTTTTAACCAAGCAGAACGATGGAGACAGATCTCAGGGGGGATTTCAATGAATATCTTCTTTCCTCCTTTCACATCAATCCCTTTTTTCTCACCATATTTCCCAGAGTTCAGCAGAAGTAAGCATTCCTTATGCTAATGGATGCTACCTAAGGCCAAGGCCAGCTAGGCTGTGCTTAAGTGCAGGCTCAGTAGCAGCCAGCAAGACAAACACATCAGCAGCTCCATCTGCCTCCTCTCTCACGAGGCTTATGAGATTTAATATCCAAGGTCTTGACTCCTTAGCCATGTTTTGCTGGAGACAGGAGCAATGGGTTTGAGTTGTGCAGAGCCCTCTTTTCTCCAGCAATCAGGTCCATACCCACCTGACCACACACCAACCTGCATTTCCTCTCCCCACCTCACCTCCACTTTGGAAATTAGAAGAGTTCGACCACGGGGCAGTTATAAAACACCACAGTCATGGATGCGAGTGTTCAGCTTTGGGAAGCTTGGGCAGGAATACAAATCTCCCAGTTCATCAGGGATCAACATGATAACGGCTCCAGGGTTTGCCTGAAGTTCCACGAGCGTTTCCATGAAGAATAAATCTTCCTCCAGCCCGCAAAGGCTGAGGAGTTCCCCCTCTCCACCTTCACACCGCGTCCCTCAGACCCACCAAAGCCACCCTGTTGGTTCCTTCAGCCAGGTTTTCTTTCAAAGACTTCAACAATTAAAAAAAAAGAAAAAAATCCAAGCAAAGCAATTTCAGCAAGGTCAAGCTTCTAGAGACAAAGCTAGAAAGCATTACCTCAAGGAACTGAGATGTACAGCACTCTCATTCCTGTGCCCTCAGCATCTCTCACCATGTCCTCGTTCTCCAGACTCTTTCACTCAACACCAAGAAGGACAACCAGACTCTCCACCTGCTCTCCCTCCAAAAGCAGAACAAGATGCCACCTTCCACTATCTGCCAAAAAGCACAATTTTAAGCTCTTTTGACAATTTAAGCCGTGCTCTTCATTTTCAAGAGTTAATTTACTCCAGCAAATAAAGTTTCTACTGCCACCCCACTTTATTCCCTGCAGGGATGTCTATTAAATGAGACTAAATTGGAAAGGCACAGTGTCACTACTTAGTTTCTTCTTCAAAAGGAAAATTTCTGAGCTTTCTGAGCACTGAACTCAAAGGTAGAAGTGACGACCTGAAGCGCTGCAGAAGAGAAAACAAAGCTTATTTCTTCAGACTCAAGGATTCAGCTTAAGATTTCCTGAGTAAGCAACTCCCCTTGGAGCTGAGGCAGTGGCAGTGACCCCAAGAGCCACCAGGGCAGAGGTATTTCAGACTCACAGAATGGTCTGGGCTGGAAGGGAGCTAAAAGACCATCTCATTCCAAACCCCTGCCATGGGCAGGGACACCTCCCACCAGACCTACATATGAAGTTTACTTTTCAACTGGTAGCACAGTCGAGTTTGCTGTTTGTTTAAGGTGCTTTGTCGTAGGTCTGGGACAACACCAGATGATCCACCGTGGGAAGCAGCAGACAAGAAGTGGGTATATTTCCTGATTTCTGACATTCTTATCATTTTTACATTTACATTGAACAACAAAGCCCCAACCCTGCCATCCTCCATTATTAAATTCCTGTGGGCACTGTGTCTCAGATCTAATAACCCATTTCAACTCTCTTGTTTTAAAGTTAGTAATAAGTTCTTCTCTTGAGCCTTGCAATATTAGTTGGATTATGAATAAAAACACATTCTCTGGATACTTGGGTAACTCAATTACAATGTTCTGCTGCTTCCATCTTCCAAGTAAACAGCCCTCTGCAGCACAAGCCTTATATTGAAGTAAAACACAGCTCTGCAACAGGCTTTCTATCAGTAGTACCACAGCCTTTGGCTTTTAGGGTTTCTCTACAGTAAATCTCTCACAGTTTTGGTGGTTTGATATTTAATTGGAGTTTACCTCGAGACAACACCAGTTCGAGAGGGTTATTGGAATGGTACTTTTTTGTTTGCAGACTCCTTAATACTGGCAGCTCTCAGGCTGTACATCTGGAGAATTTGGTTACCCCACAAGTACTGATCAGAAAACATCAGGTACCTTCATCACCCCTTACTCAGGGTGAGCTCCAATGTCCCAATTTCACAGAATTTGCATCAGAAGGGACCTTAAAGCCCATCCAGTTCCACCCCCTGCCATGGGCAGAGACACCTTCCACTACCACAGGTTGCTCCAAGCCCCATCCAACCTGGCCTTGGACACTTCCAGGGATGGGGTAGCCACTACTTTCCCCACAAATTCCATTTCCACATCTTCAAAATCATTTTACTGGAGCTCTCAGGAAGTTCATCAAAAACTCATCAGCATGTGCAATGTCCTGCCTTAAAGCTGATAAAGCAAAACATTTCAGTGTCCAAGAGAGAAGTCACCACAAAAAAAAAAAATCTCTTATTCAGCTGAAAAAGCCTTTAGACTTTCCCCATTTCCTTCCAGGAAGAATTACCAGTTCTCACTGTGACAGAATGAACCTGGATGGATAACTGGAAAGAAATCTACTTCCCAGAAGACATTCAGGGCTTTAGCTTTGAAGTAAAGTTTTGGCTACTTCAAGCTGATTTCCAGGAGTTTGTCAGCCAGTGTCCATCAGACAGCTGGGCACCCAATTGCACAGTGGGCAGTGTTGCAGTTTTGCATCCCCTCAAACAGATCCAGGTCCAATTCCAGGTTGGACAAATGCATTGTCTCATCCAAGGTTTTGATCCCAGTGGGAAATGATGCAGTTTCCCCTGTGCAAGGCTCCACCAGACCTGGTGTTCAATATTAAACTCTGAGATCACTTCTTATTCTTTGTTCTCTCCACTCCAGCATTAATTAACATCCCAGGACAAGGCACCAGGCAGCTGCACTCAGGTTCCTGCAGTTTGGGGCAGGGGGGAGAGCCCCAATTTATGTGCTTTAAATACCCAATAACCAAAGGATGCTGCTCCCCTCCACCTTCCCCAGTCAGCACAAGCACAGACAGACTTGAGAGAAAAATCGCACACATGAGAAATAATATCCCAGGGGAAACCTGCAAGAGAGGAGGACTTTTTTTTTTTTAATTATGTGGAGCAGTGACTGAAAGGAGCCTGCAACTGAGCTTAAAAATATCTGTGTGCAGCAAGAGCTCAACTGGAGGAGGATGAGGAAGCCTCAAACTCCTTTAATAACACAACTGTATCACAGCAGAACAGGACAAGAGCTTGACAAGCAGCAAATCTGATAACACTGACGAGATGATCAGCTCCAAATATATCAAAACTACAGTGGTTTTTCCCCACAGAGCCTCTCTTGTGCTCTTAAAACATGAGATTCTGGGAGTTTTCAGGGAAGAACCAAGCAGTGTGGTCTCTTGGTGGAGACATTCCCTGCAAATTATTTAAAACCAGTCAAGTCAGCAAGAAAGAATGGACAGCAGCACATGAAAAGCTATTCTGCCTCAAGTTGCCACTTCTCATTTCTATCTACACCTCCAACAGCTGATTCCTCCCCACAGGCCCTGGATATTTCAGCTGGAGAACACTGGTGAAAGCACAGCTCATGCTGGCTGTGAGATAAGAATATGCCCCTGTGCTGCTGTTCTGGGCAGTCACAACCAACAGACAGGGCAAGAGCTGGAGATTTGACTTGTTTTTTCTCTACACCCTGACAAAAAAAAACCAAACCAAAACAAAAAACCCCCACCAAAAACAAAGAAAAGTAACCACAGAAATCAGGGTTTCAAAACTGATGGCTGTAATTCAAGGAAGTGTAAGATGAGTAAGGGATGACTGTTAATACTCAGGCAGGAAAATGCCTGGTAAATAGTGGATGATGTTGCCTGTGGCAAGCCCAAACACTGCCCTCTCCCCAGAACATATTGATAATGGCAAAGGAAAACAGAACAGAAATTACTCAAGAGGGGTAAAAAGACCTTTTGTAAGTGATTAAATGGGAAATATCAGCACTGGGAGTTCCAGGGAGTTTTTTTCCTCGAAGGGCTGAGTCAAAAATCAGCTCAGGGACAGCTCTTCACTGCAGAGTTGTCCCTTTCTCAGTGCAGACACACATCCAGCCCCAGCAGAGCCTGATGGGGGATAACCCCCTTCCTTCCCAAGGCACAGCAGAGCCCTGTCCCTCCTCCATTTATCCTTTCTCCCCCTCGGTGGCAGGGCTGCAGGGAAGGGCTCTGGAAGGACAGGTTGCAGGGAAGGGCTCTGGAAGGACAGGCTGCCCAGCTCCACAGAGCACCAGCTGTGGTCCCTCCTCCCCCCTGTTACATCCACATCCCCACCACAGATGCCTCAATATCTCCCCAAGACCGTTTTTTACAGCACCAGTAGAGGAGCAGAGAGTCAGTGATGTATCAGTCAGCACGTTAAAAGCCCGAGGGCACATTCCAGCTGGTCCCCACTGGAAGGACAGGCTCCCCTCTGCCCACACCTGCTGCTCCCCACTTCCCTCAGCTCATCCTCCTCCTCGTGAAGCTGCCAAGCCACTGCCAGGCTCGTCCCCTGAAGGAAGGATGGACAGCCTGCCTGGAGATTTAGCACAGGCAGCAGGATGGGGCACCAGCAGGTGCTGGCACTGCTCAGCAATAAAACTGGTGCTGGTACCGCTTGGCAATAAAAAAGGGATATTTACTGGAGACTTTTACCTAAATGGGTCCATTAAAACATCGTCTGCATGCAAATACCTACGAGAAATCAACTTCTAAACTGCTTTCAAGAGGCTCAGAAGATGGTCACGCCCCAGGAAGATTTAAAGCTACCCCAAAGCCTCTTCAGTAAGCTTGTAGAAGACAGTGTTGCTCAGAGCAGACACAGAGGAGGAAGGTGCTTTTAAGCAGCCCAGTCCAATGGCAAATTGGTGCTTTATCCAAGAGACTCAGACCTGCAGGGACATAGGTTTTGCCCTCCTTATGTACAAACATGTCCTCTAGCAAACCTTACAGGAGAGGATGTTTCTGTCAAAGGCAGTTTTAAAGAATTATTCATGTTTAACACACTCCTCTTGCCACAGAATTGCACAGATGCTGTGCAAAGCCAATACCTTCTTCCCCCTGCATTCCAACTCAAAACATCCCTAAAAGATTATCACTATTTCTTTGCTTCCCACGAGGGTTTCATTGCCCAAAAATACACATTTTTAAGGCTAAGAGGTCTGGATTATCAAAACTAAACACCACACCCCTTGGAAGCATCCCATTTCTCTGAATTTTGGAGAACACAGCACCAGTTCCTTTGTCATTCCCAGGGTTATCCCAAGGTGCACAAGTCACCTGGATATAAAGTTTTGCTCCATGGATGTATCTAAACAGTGTCCCCCATCACAGTGTGACCTCCCCAACACCCCAGCCCTGATCCAGGCAGAAAACACAACTTTTTACAGCTCTGAGGCTCAGCAGGCACTAAAGGAATCAAATCATGGATTGTGTGCAAGGAGCTGGATATTCCCCTGAGGAAGGGAAATGGTGTGAGGAGGTCTTAAGTTATGCCACGGCCACTCTGGCAGATGAAACCCCAGAACTCATTTTCACAGTGGCTGCCTGTGAAAATAAAGCATCATATTGGAAGGATAAAGCAGGAAGCATCCTCCTGCCTGCTCCCTCCCAGGCAAACACACACCCACACACAGGCTCAGGGATCACAAATGCCTGCTCTCAAAACCTTTTCCTGGCTGCACCGAACAGTTCCCTCCCGCCCTCATCCCCTCCCTGGCTCCCTCCAGAACAGCCAGTGCAATAAAACCACGGAATAAAAAGTCACTGGGTGCAGCAGTGACAGCTCCCAGAGACCTTCCCCTGACAGAACCACCCCATCCACACTCGGGTTTGGATTTTCCAGGAGCAGCCTACCGCCCAGGTTGACTCATCAAAATTTAGCCCACCCAAACAATTAATATCCGAGGGTGCCTCCCAGAGGTGAGCTGCAAGAGGAAGCCACCCTGTAAATCCAGAGTCATGAAGCTGCTTTCCTAACACAGGATCTCTAATCCCCATCCAGTGGATTTCTTGGCCAGCAGGACAATTTGAGCAGCAAGGGAACAACAACCCTTTGGGATTCAGCTGGCAGACTACTGAGCTGTTCTCCCCTTTTTTCTTTTTTGAGGTTGAAGAGGTTTTGTTTTGTTGGACCCTCTAAAAAAAGTGATTTAAGGCTCGCAAGGATTTCTTGCCTCGGTGCTACATGGAGAGGAGTGAAAGCCAATACCTCCAGAGATCCCACAAGCTGGCAAAGGCCCAAGAACAGACCAGTTGAGACTCCTCAGCAGACTTTTCCTGAAACATTTAAATAATTTAGAAAGCATTAACTCTTACTGACAGCTCCTTCCCTTGCAGGGCCGTATCAGAAACCTCATCACTCTTAATCCAAAAGGATAGACACTGCAATAGCCCCAAATCTTGGTCAGGGTTGAATATGGCTTTGAAAAGGTGCCTGGGGTATTTTTTTCTTTGCTCAAACGCCTTCCTTGCACAGGCAGGTCTTTCAGAGACCACCACCTGCCACTTATCTGCAGTGGCACTGTGTAAAACATGCAAAAATGGTTAAGAGACAGCCTGTCAACGTTTTCCTTGCTTGGGGCTATTCAGAGGAAGGGAGCTGTTCCCTGGAGTGGTTCGACTGTGTAAATACTGTAAAAATTAAGCAGCACTGAGGTGTAAACTAGTAGCTCTAAGCCCTTCTTTGGGGTCAAGTAGAAGAGATGCTGCAGCACCACCAGTCTCACACCATAGCATCTTCCCCCCAGGGTGCCAGGGTCATGTTTTGGAACAAAGTGCATTTTCATAAAGTTTTTCTCCCCCTCTATCTTATCACCAACAGAGATAAAAATGGCTGGTAAAGATGCAGCAGTGGCTGCTCCAAGCTCTTCCAGCAAAGTTATTTCTGTGCCCCTTCCCACCACCACTCCTGAAAAGGCAGCTGGATGGAACAGGGGACCAGCTCTAACCCCCACAAAACCAGGAGTTAGGCCAAACCCAAGATCTCTACTAGAAATGGAAGCAGAGCACTGAGCCCAAGCCACCTGATCAACAAACACATTTTCAGTTGTGGTTCCAATCAAGACACAGAAAGAAAGAGAAAGATTTCTCCTCCTGCCATGGAAAATGAGAACAGCCCAAAGGAGACCCAAATGGCAACACAGCTGCATTCCACAGCCCCAACCATCCCCTCAAAACCAAGGCTTGCAATTCCCAGCAGGTTCAGCAGGATAACACCAATCACCCCACACAGTTTTCCATGTTTAGCAGCCATGAAACAACATCAGTGACCACAGGAACACAGGTGGGGGCAGAGGCAGCAGCACCAGATCCCATTTTGCCGTCCATCATCAATCCAAAACAAAAAATGCCCCAGTCCAGTGATGAAATAATTGCAGATTGGCACTCCAGGAGATAATGCCACTCATTAGGACATTGTTTATGGTTCATCTACGTGGCTCCCATGGCTACAGCAACAGGGATGATGTTTGTGAGCATTTAAGAGACATTATAAACATGCATTTTGTCTTCACTCAGTTTTCCCCAAGTGAAACATCACCATGTAAAGCCTCACAGACAGGGATGTTTCAGCATTAATTAAGAGGGGAAAAAAAGCAGAAACAGGTAAGCAGCTCTCCTGTGCTCACCTCGAAACTGAATTCCAACCCTGAAATCCAGCACTCTGGTGAATGTAAATGGAATTCAGGAGGTATCCTCCATCCTTAAACACAGCAGACACCCAGCACAGGCAACACATATCATCACTAAGCAGCAAAGCCCATTGAAAACGCATCAAGCCCTGCCTTACTTTAGCGAATTTAATAATTCAACAGCTGGAAGGGCTGGTTTGTTTTTTGTTGTTTTTTTTTTTTTAGATTTCCTGTCCAAACGCATCGCCCAGCAACAGAGTAGTGCTTCAGTTTGAGGAGGTTCTCTGTAAGACCACAACTTACCTGCACTACTCCTTTAACAGAGATGCTGCTCCAGTCCCCTCCCGGCCGCTCCCCCCCGGGATCCACCACACTTGTTCCCAAATCCCACTCGCTCAGGTGGCCGAGGCAGCGGCGGCGGCTCGTGCTTTTCCTATGGCTCCAGCGTTAATCCATCCAGGGCATCTTTCCCCCTCACTTCCAATTGGCGAGCGGCGGATGGGTGGAGTGAGAGCGCGACCCATTAGCTCCCAGATGGGCTCCTCGATCCCGGCTCTCTCCAAGCCGGGAGCCGCTAATTCCACACACCTGCACGGCAACCTCTGCACATGCCACCGACCGCCCCGAGAGCCGGGATTTGGGATTTCTCCTCCAGCCAACCCAGATCCCGCCGCCTCCCGGAGCTCTTCGCCTCTGCCAGCGAGGAGGAAAAGCAGGATAATTAAAGTGACCAAGCGGTTGGGAGCCGCAGAGTTTTGCTGGATGCTGTAGGGAGAAAGCTCCTGTTCCTCCTTAAAAAAAACCCGCCAGCTTTGTGGCAGCCAGGCTCAACTGAAGTGAGAAGATGCTGTACCTTACAGAGAGAAGTACAGGGAAAGCCAGAGGATGTGAAGATGCACGAAGAAGAGGGGGGGGGGGTGAAACCTGCTGCTCAAAGGTAGATACAGCAAATTTCTTAAAGATACAGCTGCCTGCCCGACTGCTGGGCTCTGGTGGTTTATCCAGGCAGCAGTGCAAGGGTTACTGCATGAATTCAATGAGCAGCCTGCCTATGGGAATGAGAAACAGGGCACTAAGTCTGTGCTCTAACTCCTAGAAAATAAAGCTGAAAGACCTCACCTCATCCGAGGAGACTTGTATCCAAAACTCTCAGCCCAGCACTGGACCTAAAAAGCTTTGGAGGGAAGATGCCACATCCTCTCCCCTCTGCTCCAGCCTATTCTACTGCTTCACTTTCCTTACAATTCAAGATTTTCATCACAATAAACCAAGGCTCCCCCAGCTGAATATTTAAAACCCGGAGGAACGGTCTATGCTGGCCAAAAAAAAACAACAACAAACAACCAGAAGGAAAAAACCCCCAAACTCCCCAAAGCAAGGTCAATTCAGCCTTAGAAAAGGCAGAACCCTAAAAGAATAAGACAGAAATAAATTGGTGCATTATCCAAATGTTGGCAAGGCTGGCTTGCTCCCCTACAGTAACTCTGACAATTACTGTGACTTCAGTAAAAAAAAAAAAATTCCCAGAGATATTTACCAGGAGGCAGGAAACGTTTCCCGGAGCAAAGCAAGGAGAGGCAGGACCCGGCTGGGGAAGGGGCATCACTTCCAGCAGAGGGATTCAGTCAGAGCCTCATACCCCCATCTCCAGTCCCTGCCACAGACTTGTTTCCGCTGCACGAAACCACAGGCAATGCATGTTTTTAAACACCTCCCACGCATTTTCCCTGCCGAGACTGCTCATCCAGTCTCCTCCATTTTTTTTTTGCATGCCACCTGACGAGCTTTTCCAGGTGAGACCCATCACATTCCAACTGGCAATACGATGCAAAGGAAGCACAGCGTGGTTCATGAAGTGTTGAGGGTGGAAGAGACCCTGGGAGGTCTCTATTCCCAATCCCTGCTCCAGGAAAAACCACCTTTAAAGAGAAATCAGGCTGCTCAGGACTTCACCTCATTGAGCCTGATGCCCTCACCCAAAAAGTTTTATGGGAAGTCCAGACTCCCATCCTTAGGATCAGCACTTACAGCAGAGCTCGGCTCCTAAACCAGCAGGATTTACCAAGTATCCCCATATAGATTCTTTTACATTAAAGAAAAATTTGAACCAAACTGACATTTTAAGGTAATTCCTTGTAATGAGACACATCAGCATTAGAAAAACCTTAATACCTTCCTCTGTGCCCACACTTGATACCTTTAACAACAGTCTAAAGGCCAGAGCTGACAGCATCCCAACCCTGAAGGTGAAACGAGCCTCCAGCAGGTATTTCAGGTTTCAAACACTGCCGGATTCATTTCAGCAAGTGAACCAGCTTATGAAACAAAAGACTGGCTCAGATCAGTTTCTATTTTTATTTTTCCCCCGTGCTGAGGTTGTTTATCAGCCCTCCCTGGCCAGCCTGGGTGTAGCAGGGACCGGAGCTTGGTGGAGTTGGCAGTGACAAGCTGTTGGACCAGGAGAGGTCCGAGAGGGGAGTGCACGGACACAACCACACCAGTTCATCCAGAGCCCTACCTGCACCAACACAACCACACCAGTTCATCCAGAGCCCTACCCGCACTGACACAACCACACCAACCCACTGAGTCCTGCCTGCACCGACACAATCACACCAATTCATCCATCAAGTCCTACCTGCACCGACACAATCACACGAGTTCATCCAGAGCCCTACCTGCACCGACACAACC
>NW_021940696.1:1382092-1385311 GCF_001715985.3 Manacus vitellinus
TCAAATCCATCTCACCATGGGATGCTCCCAGGGCAGCCACAGCCCCACAAACCCTTCTTGTTGCCACTTGCTTCAGGCCCTTCAAACCCAGGGAACCCAAAAGCACATATGGGGAAGGAATGTTCTCACCCAACACAAAAATAAAAAAGAGTCAGTGTTGCCCACTCCAGTGGCCAGGTTTTCATGCTTTTCTCCCCATCTTCTTGCAGTTTTTCAGCAGGGCATCTCTGAGGATTGAAACGGGACTCTTCCCTCTGCTCCTTACCCAAATCACAGCTCCCACTGGTTCATCGGAGCTTGCAGACCTTTCTTCAGCAACAGAGGAAGACTGAAGTCCTCAGCACTGCTGGTTTTAATTGCAAGTCAGAGCCAGGGATGAATTTAGAAAGAGGGAAGAGCAAAACCCATGGAGTTCTAAGTGACAGCAAAGCTCTTTGATATCAAAGCCAGCACTGACAGATGCAGGAGCCCGCAGTGCTCTGCCCTGGGCCAGCATGTCACCGTGCTCTGCAGAAAGGCTTTATGAGGAGCTTAGCCCAGATCATATTTAGAAAGTTATACTGCAGTAAAATTAAAAGGGAAAAAAAAAAACCAAACCACCTAAGAGTTTTTCAGCGTCACCGGGTCCCAGCACAAACTCCTGCAGGAGCTGCTGCTTGGCAGACTTCGTGATCTCAGACCCCAATTAGGATAGACTTTGAAGAATTGCCTCAGCATTCCCAGTTTTTAACCACACTGTATCCTTCACAGCAGGCTCCCCACCCAGCTTTGGAGGCGAAAGCACGGTGCTGGCTGCAAAGGTAAGGAGGATTTAACACATGCTGGATGTCTGCTGGGGTGCTTGGCAGGGATTTGCATATTTAGAGGGTAGATGATGGTTTCATGATGATGAGTCATTAAAGTGTCCCGAGTGTTGTTTACTCCCAGAGCAATCCTACATAAGGAAACAGGACTTTTCCAGAAGTGGTTCCTCATTAGGAGGGGATAATTCGAGTGCCACTCAGACCTACAGCTATAGAAAGGTTTTGGGCAGCAACGACTGTGGCTTCCCAGAGACATCTAAATCACAACACAGTATTAGAATTTCTAAAAAAAACACCAAAACAGTTTTCTGCCAGGTAATGCAATTTAGTACCTGTCTTTAGATATAAGTACCTAATGCAGAGCATCACCACAGTTCTGCAAGGACAAAATCTGAGGTTTGTCTTATACAGGCAAATAAAACAGCACCAGGTTAAGCCTGACAGCTCTGGATTAAATTCCAACTTGGCAACTAAAACTCAACCTTGACTCTAATTCTTACCTCAGGCCCTTCTGCAAGAAATACCAAGCTCAAGAACAAACAAGCAAATTAAACAGCACCAGGCTGTCTGATAATTATGGATTAAATTCCAACTTTTCAGCTAAAATCTGACCTCTTACCTCAAGCTCCCTTCAGCTGAAATATCCAACTCCCCACGGATACTTTTCTTTAGGCCAATACAGAAGACTTTCATTGTGGATCCTTTTCCTTTTAAACCCAAAGACATCTTTGCTTTCACACTGACTCAACACGGAGCTAAATCTTGTTTTAATAACTGTTTACAGCCTTAAATGATTTACTACAGCTTTACTAGAAGTCAAGGCACTACGAGTTTATACAGAGAGATCTTATGCCACGGGGTGAGTGAAGCGAGGGCTCCGCTTAAAACCCCAACTGGCGTTTTTCTGTGTGCATTTATTCAAACAAGCTGAAGCATTCCAAGTGCCAGGGAACACCAGGAGAGCCCGAGAGGAACTTCCTCTGCGGTCCATCATCCTCACAGAGCGGCAACTGTTCAAAAGCCACAGATGTCTCCAAACTAGAGGACCCTGGCTGAGATGGGTTAGCCAGCGCATCCCGAGGATAGCAGGGAAGCGGCGGCTCACAGGGGTGGTAGCAATGACTGAGGTCGCTGTGCAGACAGGACTGGAGGGTTAACATCCCTCCCAGCCTCCTAAAAAAACAGCCACAAAACCGACAAGAGCAACCCAGGTGAGAAGGGTGAAATCCCAGGTCAAGGAGTTGCTTCAGCTCCAGCACTTGAGGGGCTGGAAGTTGGCAGAGGAGAGACAAGGCTACGCTCACACCTACTGCAAATCCACGAGAAAGTCCTGCAAATATGGAAACAACTTAAGGAAAAAGGTATATATTCCCTGGAGATTGTTCACACGCATATTTGCACAGAGAAGCTGTGGGTGCCCCATCTCTGCAAGTGTCCAAGGCCAGGTTGGACGGGGCTTGGAGCCACCTGGGATAGTAGAAAGTGTCCCTGCCCACGGCAGGGGGATGGAATGAGACGGTCTTTAGGGTCCCTTCCAGCCCAAACCATTCCATGATTTTACATTGCTGCTGGACAGCCAGTGGCACCGTCAGGACTCAAGAGCGAGAACAACCGCCATAGACACGAAAAAGCGGCAAAGCAAAGCTTTAAGGAAGAACCGACCTAAAGCAAAAACTTTTCCGCTAAACTGGGAATGGGAAGGGAAGAGATCCGAAGGCGCGATCCTTGCCGAGAACAGATCCACAGGAGCTGTTCCAGGACAGCCTCCCGCTCGGCAAAGCTGCTGTGCCACCTACAGTTACTTCGGGTCCAGAACAAAACCCTTTTCCTACGCGACCCCAAGTCCCTGTCACCGCTCCGAGTGTCACCCGGCGCTGCCGCGGCCATGCCGGTTAAGGAAGCGCTTCCTTTGGCAAGGCACGGGGGGGGAGGCACCGCAGAAAAGAACTTTTCAAGTTCATCGTAAATCAGAAAGCGAGTTTCCGAGCGCATTAAACCCAACCCTCCGACTACATTTCGAATAAACTCACTGCTGAGGTCTTCCCCAACGCACACCACCGCCTAAACTCTTTACACGAGTTCAGCCTGAGACGTAAAAAGTTTCGCTTTTTTTTTTTCTTTTCTCCTTTTTTTTTACTGCGGCTTTTACACCAGCACAGTCAGGCAACCGCATCCGCGAGCACCGGAGCGGAGCTGAACACCGCGGCGTGCCCTCCACCCCTTCTCGGGTGTAAACAAGCCCAAGTGGGGGGATAAAGCACCCCCAGAACATCCAGCCCCGAAGCCTCCATCGCTCCTCCATCCCCCCCGCTCCTCCCCGTCCCCCAGCATCCCCGCTCCCGGGGCTGGGACCGAGGAGCCAGCTTTGGAGGGGGTGTCACGAAACCTTCAGCAAGGGCACAAAGCGAACGTTCCC
>NW_021940696.1:1386310-1403092 GCF_001715985.3 Manacus vitellinus
TTCTCTGGGCAACCTGTGCCAGGACCACACTTACTGGAAACACCTCACTTCCTTATATCTAACCTAAATCGACCCTCCTTCAGTTTAAAACCATCGCCCCTCAACCCATTACAACAGGCCCTGTATTGAGGCTCTTCCCTTCAATTAAAAAAAAGAAATCAGTTTTCCCTTTTCCAGAGATGCAAGAAGCATTACCAGGCAAGACGATACTCAAAACTTCAGGGAAAAAGCATTAGATTGACAAATCTGCCTTCTCTCACCCAAGTGTGTTCATGAACAACATGAGGTCCCATCATCCTGACTGTTCTTCTCTGCCCCTTCAAATATTGCTCTGAAATAACCTGACATAGGCACTTTTCAGTCCAAACCCAGCCTGCTGGGGGTCAAAATAAATCCCTGGGGGCACAGCACAAGTGATGAACCCTGAGGTTCTTTACAAAACCAAGCAGCAGCAACAACAAAGCTTGAAAATGAGGTGCACAGGGATGGTTCCCAACCTGCAGCCTTCGCTTTAGGAAAAAAACAGGCACATTTCTAAAGTTCTTATACCATAAACATTAGACTGTATTGTTTTTCTCTTTCCTGATCCTCCCTCCAGAAGGGTCTGAGCTGATCCAGCCCCAGCAAGAAATCTTGGAATCAGAATGGCTTGGGTTGGGAGGGACCTTAAAGACCATCTTGTTCCACCTCCCTGCCAGGGTTAGAGATGCCATTCACTAGGTCAGGTTGCTCATCCAACCTGGCCTTAAACACTTCCAGGGATGGAGAATCCACAAAATTTGGATATTTGCAAATGAGGGGTGAAGGAGATTTAAAGAAATCTTGGCTATTGATTGCTACAGATTCTTGGTGTCAAGACAGCATATCCAGAGTGAACCTTCCCAATCCTCTAAATCTGCAAACCACATCCAGAAGAAAAACCAAAAACCACAAACGGAAAAAACCTCCCAAAAAACAACAACAAAACCAAAAAAATCCCACAACCTGCCCAAAAAAACTAACAAGTCATCTAGAAAAGCATTTAACACCATTTTAACCAGAGGTGAGAAACCCCCTGCCAAAATTTGAAGTCTTAAGCTATTATTCCAACATTATTCTGATACCAAATCCAAAACACAGCATTGTACCAGGTACTGAGAAAAACAAATTAACTCTATCCCAGTCAAAATCAGGACATCACCCAAAACAAGGAAAAGAGGGGGGAGATTTGGTGTTAATTCAGTTATGCTGTTTTGGAAGGTGCAGACATTGTGGAACTGAATCCTTGGTTTAATGGTTTAAACTGTAGGCATTTAATACCACATTTAACTCCTTGAACACGTGGCATCCAGTTACAGGTGACTGGGAGCTCAGTCTCTCCTGGTGGTGACCTTGCCAGCTCCTCCTGGAAGATGACCAGGAAGGAGGAGAGTATGGAATACACAGGAGAGCATGCAAGGATGACTTTACAGAGCTTAATTCTCTTCCAGGGATTTTGAGACTCCTTCCAGACCTACATCCTATGAGAACAGAGTGGAAAACTGGGCCCCATATTAACTCCCTTTCATACATCAAACCATATTTCCCCATTACAATAAGTTATTATAGCAGGTGTCCCATGCTGGAAATTTTAGCCCCACCAGCAGTCCAGCTTTCTGGAGGATATCAGCTTATCTGAAGTGATTCCAGGCACCAGAGAGGACATCAAATACCTCCTTGTCTGGCGCTATCTGGTCTATCCCAGTGTCTCCAGACCTGCTCTTTGCAAACACTGTCCACTGTCACAGCTAAGCACAGTCCCCCAGAGGCAGCTGGACCCATGGAGCAGGAGTTACACCCTTCCCTGAGCCCATCAGCTTCTGAGGAGCCTCATTCCCCTCCAGCAGGTTCCTAACTCGATGCACAAAGACAGCCTCCCTCCCAGGCAGAAGTTCATTTTCCTCCCTTACTGACTGACTGGTTGGCATTAGGCAGCTCTTTGTAGCCAGGCTGGTTTGTGGCTGGAAACCAGCGGGAAGTGGATTTTTGCTTGTCTTCACAACCAGATCATACAGGACCTGATTGCCTGGTCCAGCAGGATCAGCTGAGTATCCAAGCAGAAGATACTTGGGCTCCCTCCAAGCCAGGGACAGATGCCAGGTGTGTTTGCTTTTTAGCAGGATGCTTTTGCCAGGACTCTGATTTTTCTGGTGGGCTCACATTGGAGGCTGCAGGAGTCTGGACCCAGAAAGTAACACTAGGTGGACCCAAGCATTGCAGAGAAACCCTTATCCCAGTCCTCAGGAAGCAGCACTCGGACTCCCATGCCTGTGACACAGCCAAGACTTTAAACAAAAGCAAAGAAGTTGCTTAGAGGATCAAAATAAATAATTAAAAAAAAAATTAAGTACTACATACCTGCTGTCTGAGTAGTTTTATTCTGTTTTAATAATGAATTCCTCAAATCCCCCCACACACCTCCTGCTGCTTTGACTGTAACTCAAGGGAAACACCAGTTCAGCTTCCCGGCTCCTGTTGTGCATCCTGCTCCATGCCATCCATCACCTGCAGGACACTGCAACAGGCAGCACAGCAGAGGGAGCAGCGACCTGCTGGGAACCCCCAGGGAACACCTGCCTTGGAGTTCTTGCCCTTTAGGAGGCGTTTTAAGTGTTTATCCCACCACCGTTCGCTTCAGTGCTCGCAGGCTTCACCCCTGGAGCTGAATCCCACCAAATCCCAAGGGCAGCGCTGAGGATCCCGCTTCAGGAAACGCATTTTAGGCTGCTCTAAAGAGACCCAGGCTGGTTTGAGGCACCGGGTTGGCTTTTAAGAGTCAAAGAAATGAAGTTTAGAGGCCAGGGTAACTAGTGAGCTCGATTTTAGTACTGCAGGTTGAGACTTTGAGGTGAGTTTAGCAACTGTCATCATCTTTTTGGTGCCTGTCCTGCAGCCCAAGGGCACAAATAAGTATTACACAGCACATCCAGATGGAAGGAAGCAAATCTCAAGCCCTCCTTTAATAGTCAAATCTTCTAGGGTTGCCCCCACCTGAGAAGCTCAGTCAAATAAGAGAGAGAGGACCTCAAACAGTCACAAAACAACTCCAGGAAAAGACACAACAATCCATTTAATAAAAAGGGAGGGGGGGGTCAGGAGAGATTAAGAGGCAGCAGCACAAGGAGCTGACCTAGCAGCCTTATGCTTTAAGGCAAAGAATATTTTGCTCCTCCTTGCTCATTCTCACAACCAAAAAGGGGAGAGTCACGTCCCACAAAAGGAAAAATGAGTTGTATTTGATTAACAGGTACCTAAATACTCATTCCTTTGTCTCCCTCCTGTAGATTCTTTTTCCTGAGCAAGGAAAGAAGCCAGCAAGGGCCAGAGCTGGTGTTCAACCAAGAGCTGCTGGGAAGGTCAGGCTCCTTTAGACGCAGATTGCACCCAGATGGTGATTTCCTCCTGGCAGTGGCAGGACTCAGGGAAGGCAGCCAGTCTCCAGCTTGCTCTGCCAGAGCCAGAGGCAGAAAATCCCTGGCCAAAGCCATGGCAGCACACAGATTTTATTAGGCCAGGACCACGCAGCCAACTTGTGCTGCCACCAGCGAGAGCAGGGAGATGCAAACAGGACTGAGGGCTCAACCATTCTAAGGGTGTTCACCCCACAGCCCTTACCCTAAAACACAGCCCCTCCCCAAGCCCCAAAACAGGATTTACTTTCTTGTTTACTCTCACATCCAGGAGGTGTTCAAGGGTCCCCTGCAAGCAAAGAAGGGGAGCAACTCCAACTCAACCATTGCCTTCTTGGAAAGGAGCCAGAGGGAACTACACCTTGGAGAGGATCATGGAATCACAGAATGGTTTGGGTTGGAAGGGACCTAAAAGACCATCTCATTCCACCCCCTGCCATGGGCAGGAACACCTTCCACTAGCCCACGTTGCTCCAACCTGGCCTTGGACACTTTCAGGGATCCAGGGGCAGCCACAGCTTCTCTGCCCAACCTATGCCAGGGCCTCCCCACCCTCACAGCCAACAATTCCTTCCCAATATCCCATCTAATCCTGCCCTCTGGCACTGGGAAGCCATTCCCTGTGTCCTGTTCCTCCATCCCTTGTCCCCAGTCCCTCTCCAGCTCTCCTGGAGCCCCTTTAGGCCCTGCCAGGGGCTCTCAGCTCTCCCTGGAGCCTTCTCTTCTCCAGGGGAACGCCCCCAGCTCTCCCAACCTGGCTCCAGAGCAGAGGGGCTCCAGCCCTGGCAGCATCTCTGGGGCCTCCTCTGGACTCTGTCTCCTGAGCACAGTCCATCTGAGGGCAAAATCTTACCCAGAGTTTGAAGGCACAATGCTTGGGGTTATTTTGGTATAAAGGAAAAAAGTTATTTGTAAGGGAGTGTGGGATTGAAAATCCATCTCCCAACCAGCAGCTTAAGCTCTACCCTGACACATCAATACCTGAGGGTCAGTTCACCTTTCTGTTGCTACAGACAGGGGATTTCTCTGTGGAGCTTGTCAGAGCACATCCCCATTTCATGGCTCAGTAACAGGACACAGGGGCTGTGTCACACACATCCCTGGACCCTGCAGCCACACTCAGCCAAGGACCAGAGAGACCAGGCTGCCTCTCCCTCCTGCCAGCACATCCTGAGATCTGACACATCATTACAGGACACACTATATGGTAGAATCATGAAATATCCCAAAAGTTGGAAGACAACCACAAGGATCAAAGCCCAGCTCCTGGCCCTGCACAGGGCACCCCAACAATCCCACCCTGTCCCTGAGAGTGTTCTCCAAACACTCCTGGAACTCTGGCAGCCTTGGGGTTGTGCCCACTGCCCTGGGGAGCCTGGGCAGTGCCCAACCACCCTCTGGGCAAAGAACCTGTTCCCAATATCCAACCTAAACCTGCCCTGGCACAGTTCCAATCGTTCCCTGAGTCCTGTCCCTGCTCACAGATAGCAGAGATCAGAGCTGCCCCTCCACTCCAGCACAGTGGGATTGCTGAAACCCAGCCACTGAAGTCACCTAAGAGCTGACATTCAGCAGAAGATGATTTTCCTTTCCTTTGGTTCCTGTGTGGGTAAAATCCTGGGAAAAGCCTCCCCTTAAATGATGTTACAGCCACACAAAGAGTCCTGCTGCCTAACGAGTACATCTCAGGCAGAGATAAACACAATGGATTTGCACAGAGCCACAGCTGAATAGCTGACTTCAGCCTCAGTTTAGCCTCAGAGCATTCAGGGATTGTTGATTCCAGTAGAAAACACACTTGCCAGCCTCTTTTTGTGCAAGAGTACAATTTAAAGGGGGGGGGAATCCTCAGTAAGTACTCCAGCCACCCATCCCCTCTCCAACAGTCAGCAGAGACCCAATGTGAATATTTTCACTGCTGCTGGAGGCAACGTGCTGGTGATGGGGATTTAGCATGGTGTTTATTTATTTTCAGAACTCTAATGGATTTAGTAATAAATTACACTCCTTAGCCAAGACTCAGCTGAAGATGTTATGAAGCTCAAAAGCACAGAGCAGCAGCCCCAGATGATGTCATGTAATAGTGCAATAAGGAATTACACAACTGAGAGCAGCAGATAAAAAACAGGAACACTCAGCAACATCTGAAGATGAGGAATAACCTGAAAATCCCAGCTGTGCACACTTGCAGAGGCCCCTTGCCCAACACATGCAGTCAGATCACGACATCCATGGACATAAATGTTTACCTGAAACCTTCAGGATGAGGGCACCGGGCAGCAGAGAGGTTTCATCCCGACCAAAATCACAGGGGAAGCGGCAAAGACAAAACCAAGCCTAACAAAGACCAGCATTTCCCAGGCAAAGAGTAGATTTTGACTCGGCAGCAGGTTCACGAGGACTCACAGCACTCAGAGGAGCTGAGAGTCAGGAGCAGCTCTAACAGCTTCCAGACAAGCTAAAACTCCCACTTTTAACACAAAAAAAAGGGATCTGGGATGCGGTTGTGAAGATTCTTCACACTCTGGGATGATGACTTTCATCTCACTGAGCACATACAATTGCTGGCAGCAAACACACAAAACCAGAAGAGGGAGGGAAAAAAGAAAGCCCCTCAAGTTCCACAAGCAGCTTCAAAGCCCAGCTTGCTGCTAGAACAGATTGGTTGTGCTTGCTTAACTCTTGAGTTCCATGAAAAGCCTCTTGTTTTTCTCTCCTTGAAGTGCCCAGTGAATGGGACAGAGGGGACAAGTGGCAGGGATGCACTGTGCAAGGAAAAGCCACTACAACTTCCTAATTCTGACACAGCAGACTGGGATCAGAACTGGATATTTGCTGGAAGGACATGGTGAAAGAGGCATTTCAGGAGATATGTCAGGTCCAAGTAGTTAAAGAGTTACTTGAGTGTGAGAAATGCAGCATCCCTGGTCAGGTCCTCTTGGGGAAGGGCCATTGCCCTCCTCTGGGGGTCCACCATGAGCAGGGGGTCTCCAAAACCCATGGGATGCCACACCTGCTCAGCTTTGAAAGCCCATCCCCCTCAAAACCATCTAAATTTTAAGGAGACACCTGCTCTCTGAAACAAGGGACAGTGAAAATTAGTGCAACAGCACAACCAGCAGTGGAACTGAGTTACTCTCCTACTGCCAGGTTAACCAAAACTAAGCTCTTTTCATGTTATTAGCCCAGCACTTGTTCTTAAAACTGGTTTGGATCAGCAGCATTCCCACCACCTGGAGAACTGGATGAATAAAAGCCCTGGATGCCATTATGAAGCAGTTCAATACCTGTATAATTACATTTTTGCATTAAATGCCACAGATTATTGGTGCCATGAGGTTTATCAACTCCCCCTGAACAGGGACAAAGGAAAGTCTGAAAGCAGTGTTTTCTCCCTCCCTCTTTAACACCAGCCACACACCTCCAGTTTCCATGGGAGGGAAGAAAGAATCAACAGCTGGACAAGCTGTTGAGTTCTTGAGTTAGTAGAATATTGTTAAATTAGTAGAATATTTTCACTAGAAAGGGACCTACAATGATCTAGACCAACTGTGAGAGGATTATTAGATCTGCTTTCTGCAACCCTTTGTAGACAGGAAAAACTGTTTCAGAGGAATCTGGAGTCTTGTATCTTCCTTTTCAGTCTTTAAGAGCCAGAAAGGGAAACTTTTAAGCATTTGATACCCGAGCAAGAAGCTTGAAATCATCTACCAGTCTACAAAGGAGTCAAGGAGAAACTGTTCCATGAAAAATTCCATGCAGAGCAGGAGGTTTTGCCATGTTTTACTGCCATGAGGCAGAGGAACTGGAAAGGACCAGTGCAAGGTAATTTTGACTGCCTAGCAGGAAAGTTTTCCAATATTAAGCCCCTTAGACTGAAGTCTCATCATCCTCTCCTGGGAGATTATTCTTCCTGCACAAAGTGGAAAACCACAAAGGTTGCCATATTACAAACAAGGGTGGGGTGGGTTTTTTTGGTGGGTTTTATTCTTTTTTAATAGAAGAGAGTTGGAAGAAAAACAAGAGCTCAGTGTCTTACTCTCAACCCTGTGCCATAATATAAAATTACTTCCTTGCCACAGGAAAGATCCCCACATGCAAAGGGGATGCAAGATACTCAGTGTGAGATTCATTTCTGGAACACTGCAGCTGCATAACCCTATCCAGTTCCACAGACAAGCTCTTTGGGAAGAGATTCTTACCTAGAGAAGAATTTTCAACCCATCCAGATAGTTTCAACTCCTGCAGATGAGAGTGGGCACAACCGGCCTCAGAGCATGAACATAAAACCCACAGAGTACCCAGCCAAGCTTAAAGGTTCAATTTAATATCTCCAGGACTCCATCACTTCATTTTTATTAATTTTTTAGATACCCTGTCTATCCTCCCCTTCCTTCCCTCTTCCCTGGAGGTTGCAGAACTACATGAAATGTTTCCAAGCCCTGTTGTTGAGCAGAACCAAGTTTCAAACACCAAAACTGGCCAAACCCAACCATGATTTGCTGCTTTGGAGAGCTGCAATTCAGACTCCTTCACTTGGGCATCCAAGGCTGCAGATCCTGTTCTGCTGTAATTACCACACCTACCCACCCCCCTCCCTCCCTGTCCTTCACTTCTGGGTTTTATTTTTTGGGTGTCCCAGGCTGAAGGTAATGAGGAGACTTCAAAGAGCCACCTACAGAAGTGCTGGCACGCTCCCACCCATTCAGGTGGTTTTCCTCTCACAGACAGGCTGGCTCCTGGCTAGGAATCCTGAGGAAGTAGGTAGAAATGACTGGAATTAAAGCAGAGAGTAAACTGGAGTGTAATTTCCTTCTCTGGGGAGCTCCCACATGCCCTGCCCTTTCCCAAGCCTCAAGTCCTAGGATGTGGCAAGTCATTACACCCTAAGAGAGCAAAGCCTGTCAGGAGCATAATTCCTTCATTACATTATGTCCTTACTTATTTTTATTTTTTTTTTCTGGGTGGTCCATATCCACAAGAGCTCGAGCAGTTTGAAATATCCACAAGGATGGGCTTGGAGAAGGAGCCTTGATATAATTTCTGAGCTCTTGGCACCAGGAAACCAGAACTAGGGTTTTTCTGACAAAGGGAACAAGCCAGTGCACTCCCTTGCAGTGGTTTAACACCCACTGCGGAACATTTGGCCTCTAAAATGAAACTAAACACTCTTGGTAGTCCAAGGGCTTTGCTTCATCACCAATGGAGAAGGAAAAAAAAAAAAAAGAGAGAAAAGTCATGCATTTCAAATCCTCTGAAAACCTCTAATGTCAGAGAAACTCCAACAGACTGACAGGAAGAGAGGCAGCTCGATCCAGCTCAGACTGGCCTGCGATTCCTGTTCCCACATCAGAGTATTTTTACACCCTGATAAGCTGGATAAGTTTGATTTTGGAAACATTTTAGTTCCAGAGCTAGAAACAACTCTTCCATTCACAGCGTTTTCTCTGCCCAAGACAGCACCAGGCTCAGATCATTTTGTCTCTGAACACTGAAGCCTGCTGGGAACCAGATAAGTAGCCAGAACTGGGGTCAGAGGTGATATTATTCCGCCAGCTAATGCCTGATGCTGCTGAGAGGAGGGATCCCCCAGGGATCAGGTTTACTCTAGCTCCACACAGGTCTAAGCTTTAGGGGAAGCAGAGGTCCAGTGATGCCTTTTCTTGAGCAACCCTCCTGCAGAGCAGGAAAAGGTTGACCTTCCATCCCCTTCCCAGGTACCAAATATGATAATCCACAAAAAACCACTTTATAAAAAACTCCTACAAGTGTATTTCAAAGAATCACAGACTGGTTTGGGTTGGAAGGGATATTAAAAGACCATCTCATTCCACCCCCTGCCATGGGCAGGGACACCTTCCACTAGCCCAGGTTGCTCCAAGCCCCATCCAACCTGGCCTGGGACACTTGATATATTTGCCTTTATACACAAACATGCCAAGCCCTCATGTTGTATGTTATATCAAGCATTAAGTATATTCAATGTTTTTCCCTAAGTATGTTAAACGTTCTTCCCTAAAACAAAGCAAAAACATCAGTTGAGTAATAAGTTGGCAGAACTTGCAGCTGATTTCAGTCTCTATCAAAATCATCCCTGCCCAGACCTGGTGTGGGCTGGGTCACCAGACTCCATCCAGCCTCGCTCATTAAAAGGGTTGAAATCAGTAAGTACCAACATCCCCATCACACAAAACATTCTGCAGTGCTGAGGGCACCATCCTGGCTGGGTTCAAGGTTATTATCTGGCTTTGTGAAAGATTAAGAGGTTCACCTGGTGCACTTCCCCTGCAAGGAGGGTTGTGATCATCAGAGAGCAACAGAAACTATGAGGAAAGAGTTTAGCAAGGCCTGTGAAAACAGAAGGAACAGCTCAGTAAGAGCAGGAAGAGAGCAGGATGCAGACAGCTCAAGGCTCAGCCCATCTCCTTGCAACATCCACCCAGAGTGAGTGTTCCTGGCCACAAATCCCACACAAACATCCCACTGAGGTTTGGGTTCTGCAGAGAAAGCGAAGGCCTGGAGCTCTGGTGCCATGAGCACATGGCCTTTGGACACAACAGGAACTGCTGGGCATGGGAATGGTGGGGGGAGAGGGCATCAAAAGGGCTTAAAAACAGCTCCTTCCACTGACCATTGAATCTGCATCCAGCCTAATAACCTGGATTGGATAACACCTCCCAGCAGATACCTTGACCAGAGCTTTAATACCAGCCCAGCCTATGGGGAGGCTTCCTAGGGCATCCTCCAAGTCTGGAGACCGAGGATTTGGGCAGTTAAGGGTGGGTCTCTGCAGCACATCTCCCTTCCACAGGACCCACCCTCTGCCTTCACCTGCATTTCAGCACCTCCAAAAATCCTGCAGCAGTGACATCTACATTGTGGCACAGTAATAGTTATCTTTTGCTAGATTTTTAAGAGAAAAAAAAAAAAATCTACATATTTTGTCCCCCCCCCCCTTTTGTCCACATTCTTCAGTCTCTTCCCTCGTGACCTTTTGCAGGTTGGACATAACTTAGTATTATTCCCATGATTTGTCTGGGTAAGCCAGAAACTTCTCCCTGTGCTTCCAGTAACCAGAGGACCCTAAACCCAAGGAAGATCAGCTCATACACAGCCATCGAGATCTTCAGCAGCACAAACAGAATTAAACAGTGGCCTGGAGGAAAACAACCTTGACAGGCTATTTTAGGGAGATTAAGCAAATTTGGCTGCACAACACAAGTTTATGTTGCACTTCCCCGTGTAAATCATGCCCCGGTAATGACGCTGGAGCACAGTTTAAAGAAGACAGAGTTGATTAAGCAGAGCCCACAAAACTAAGTAGAAGTTAAATAATTGCCCGGTCATTATCCTGGCGGAATACTTGTGGCCAACACAAAACGTTTCCAAAGGTTTGGTGCTTGGTGAAGCAATTAGCACCTCTGCTCCTGCAAAGGGAGGGGATTTCCACAGTGATTTCAGCCATATGGAAGAGGTTTTGTTTTTTTTTTGGAGGGGAGGCACAAAGCGTGGCAGCCCAGAGGAACAGGACAGGGAGCTCTGGGGGAAGCAGCTGAGATGCTCTGAAGCAGGTAAAGGCTTCCCTTCTACAGGGAGAGAAACACAGACATCCTTCCAATCAACCATCCCTGAAAACAGGATGATTGGGAGTAGGATCAGGACGTGAGAAGGAAAAATCCCCCCCTCCAGCCTGTACAACTGCTACACTTTACAGCCAGGATTTTCATGTTCTCTGAGCAAACACTGCCCTCAGGGTGGCATTCCCACTGCCAGGGTGAGATGGGGACTGGAATCCTGGGAAGTGGCTGGGGACACCAGAGATGATCAGGTAGCCCCCAATATCCAGGAGATCCCAAGGCTGCCAAAACCTCCTCTTAAATACTATTACAATCTTGGAACACAGTTTATTGGCACAGGAAAATGGGAAAGCAAACCCTTTTCCTCCTGCATCCCTCGGAGCCAGCTCCTCAGAGCTGGAAGCTCTCCATAAGCTTGAGACCAGCAATTTTTGGGTAGGTTCCAAGTACTTTTCATGAACAGCTCCTGGCCAGTCCAAACTTCTGAGAGCTGGGGAGCCCAGCCATGGCCAACTTGGGCTGCTGCCTGTGCACCTGAACCAGGAGCGTGAATGATGCTGCAAGGACCAGCCAGCTCTGGAGCTATCCAGGGTATTCCCAAATCCCTCCACCTCCTCTTTCATCCACTCTGGGGCTCTGCAGGGCAGAGACACCTCATCCCTAACTGCACTCCCGACCACAGGTCCCCCACCTGACCCACCAGTCAGACAAAACAGGAAATGAGACATCCCTTGGGTCACACCAGCTGTGACTTTGGAAGCAACAAGAGCCAACTCACACTTGGACAAACCTTCCATCTGCTCCACAGGGCCTCTCTTCCCAAAGGGGAGGCAGGGAGGCACAAACTAAGCAGATTTCCTATTTCCAGCCTTGTCTCCAGCCCTGCCATCCCCACCCCAGCTGGGGGAGGCAGAGCAACGCCACGGGCACTTCCACTGCCTCGTCACCCCCTTTGCTGCTGCTCCATCCTAACCCAGAAAGGGCTTTTTCCCCCTCTCCACCACAGCAGCCCAAGGCTGGACCGATGCTGCAAGAATTATACAGGGCTGTGGTGCACAGATCCTCAAAATATAGAGGGGAAAGGGCTGGCATTCCATGCAGGAAGGCCCGGAAGGAGCTTCGAGGGGAAGCGCTCGCTCGGCAGCTTCCTGGCTCACCCATCCAGGGAATCTGTTTGTGCTGCCAAGCCCCAGCCACTGCACTTCACCCCAGCTTCCAGCAGTTCCCCCTGTCCCAGGACAGCCCTGGGGGCAGCAGGAACAAAGCCACAGGAGCAGATGGGAGCATCCAAAAGGAGCTCGTCCTTTCAGCATCTCCTAAGGAAGCGCCCCAGGTCCTGCATGGGCTCCCCCTTATCCCCAAGCTTCCCAGAAAAAAAGGTTTGGAGGAGATTGAGACAGAGATAAAGCCCAAGTTCAAGAGAGGAACAGAACAACTGGAGCAAAATTTAGGTGCCTTCAGTCCCAGCAGTGCATCTGGATGATTTTTTCCTCCTCTTCTCAATGCCCTGTGGCTCATTCCATTCTTGGATAAGCCCAACACCCCCATCCCTGTTCCTTTATTGCCCACAGAGGACAACTGTTGCTTGGACAGCAGCTTTCCTACCAGGAGCATCAGGGAAGAAATCTACAGCTGAGAACAGCACATCCACTTTAATCTTCCTGCTCATGACGATGGGGAGGGGAATAATAATAAAAATAAAAGTAGTTAAGAGCTCTGCACAAGAAATGCTGTTGTTTATTGCAAAAACAAGTTTGTCTATAAGGCAAATGCCAATTAAGGCTGTCACTTCTGAGTGTCACAATATTCCCAACACAAACACATTCTGCTCACATGTAATTCCTGGAAATATTGCAGTAGCTGGGATGGGAGGAGGCAGGAGGCCCTCGGAGCCTCCTCTCAAGGCTTTCAGCTCTCTGAGCTGAGCAAAAGGCACAGGAAGTGAAAGCATCTGCTGCTTTTAAACATGTATATCATAGAATCAGAGAGTGCACTGGGTTGGAAGGGACCTTGAAGATCATCTCATTCCAACCCCTGCCATGGGCAGGGACACCTTCCACTAGCCCAGGTTGCTCCACTCCCTGTCCAGCCTGGCCTTGGACACTTCAGGGATCCAGGGGCAGCCACAGCTTCTCTGGGCAACCTGTGCCAGGGCCTCACCACCCTCACGGTCAAGAATTTCTTCCTAATTTACAATCAGAAACACTTTCTATCCATAGTAGACTTTAAGATGTCAAATAAAAGCAATCTGAGTGATCTTTCCCAAAATGTTTCCTAGATCCTAAGAAACCTAAGCAGGTGTGGACAAAAGTACTCTGCAGAAAAGCCCCTGCAGCTAATTCATCTTTGAATTCAATATTCCAATATCAATAATTCAGAACAGTTCTCCAGATTTGCCCCAATTTCTGTAGCCTTTAGCCCAACAGCACAGCACTAAGATGGGATTTGGGGTTGACCCTGACTGGATTCCAGGTGCCCACCTAAGCAGCTTTCTCAGTCCCCTCCTCAGCTTGGCAAGGGAGAGGAAAATACAACAAAAGGCTCCTGGGTTGAAATCAGGGCAGGGAGGGATCACTCACCAGTTCCTGTCATGGGCAAAACCAGACTTGACTTAGGGAAGTGAGTTCATTTATAACCAATTAAATCAGAGTGGGGCAATTAGAAGTGAAAACCAAATCTTAAAAGCACCTTCCCCCCACCCCTCCCTTCTTTCTGGGCTAAGCTGGTTCCATTTTGGAGCCAGGGGAAGCTTCCAGAAGCAACCAACCCCTGTAGCCCCTGACTCCCAAAACTTCCCCACCCAAACCCAGCACAGGCCTTTCCCTCATCTCCTCAAGGGCAAAGGACACCAGGGCCACACCACCACTGCTGGTGACAGCCCTGCCTCTGGAGAGGTCCTCACCTGCCTCTCCTGGCACTTCACTCCTCCAGCTTGAGCCAAACAAGCCAGCTGGTTATTTCCCTCTTGGTGAGGTCTCCAAGGGAAACCAGGAGGCTCTCAGACAACCCAGGATTGGGGTTTTTTTTTCCTAGTGCTAGGAACCAACATGCAGCCAAGTTTGGCCCCCTCACTTTTTTGCAGGGACAGGGACCCTGGGCATGTAAGACCCCTGTGACCCCCAACATCCAGGGCCATGGGTTGCCCATCAGCAGGAAACACAGGGCACAGAGGGAGAGGTGGCCTGAAGGGACAGGGACCCCCTGCCCACTCCATCCTGGCACACAGATCCCTGCTCCTGGGATGGTGACCAAGGTCATTTCAGCAGGAAACTGCACTTTAATGCAGTTTGCAGTGAGGCCACACTCTACAAGACATCTTGAATTTGTCAAAGTGGACTTTGCTACATCCAAAAGACCCCCTAGGGCAGGAGAAGAGTTTTTTTCTCCTTAGGGACAGGCACTCTGCAAAAACCACCAGGAGAACCACCATTTAGCAAATGGGTTTTTATGGTGCACTCAGGGCAGTGATTCTGCCGAGCCAGGCTGGTTTTGTGCTGCAAACTTAACTCCTCCACACAAAAGAGGGAGCACTGAGTGGGTCATGACTTCCTCCTGGGAAGTCATTTAACAGGAAAGGAAGCCCCAGCAGAACACAGAGCACAGCATGTCCTGCTTTGTCCTGCACCCTAGGATTCCTGTCCTGCACATCTTGAATTGACTGAGCTGTAGAGTTCTGCTTTTTCTCCTAAAAGAACATTTTTGAGGGCTGACATCCCCCAGCATGAGCGTCAGAGGCTTTTCTGGACATGGAGTGTTTGTACAGATGGAAGAGCCAAGGGCAGCACACGGAAGAAAACCAACCACCAGGCCAACAAAATGAAGTCCAGAATAGGTACAGAATCATTTACGCTGGAAAAGACCTCCAACATCAGGTCCAGCCTTTAACCCTATGGTACATATGGACTGCTCTGCTCCGTCCTGCCCAACATCCCTCTCTTGGCTTGGCCATGACATCTTTTGTTCCACAGCAAAGCCCCCTGTGGGATGACACACAGGATTTAGCCCTTGCAGCCTCGCCAGCCTCACACATCATTATCACAACCACTTCTCATGCCACCCCTGCACCACCTTAGCCTACAGGCTTGCAGCACAATTTGGCCTTCAAACCCATAATCAGGACTAAAAAGCCCTCTGAAGTGGTCCTGAACTCCTGCCCTTTTGGGTTGAGGATGGATAAATCTGAGTTTGTTTTCACACACTCCCAGTTAAAAGCCCCTCAGATGTGAAACTGGACATTTAGCCAAGAAGAGTTGCCTGAGCCCCAAGTTCAAAAGACTCTCAGATCTGCTATAAATTGCTGAGCTGTGTCTCCAGGGGGAGAGTCTGGAGAGATTAAACACTCAGTGCCTCAGAAAAAGATAAATTTGGTCTCCAGTTTTAACATGGGGTGTCATCCCAGGGGTTAATTTTAGATTTTTAATAGGCAGAAATTACTCACATGGCAGACTTCTCGGGCAGGGGGGGGTTGCAGACACAGTCCTATCTTGCAATCCAGCCCGACTTCTGCAGCACTTTAAACTTAAGAAGCTTTGATTTCAAAGACCTGTTTTGCATTTTTCATCTCCAAGTTCATCTGGTCTGAAAGAAGCACCAGGGCCAGAGAAGATGGAAGGAATGCTTCAGGCTGAAACATCCCGGTGCATTCATTAAGTGGAGGCTCATCAAGATGTGCCACTGCAGAGAGCTCATCCCTCAAACGCTGGGAAGGGGATGCCCTGTGACAGAAAACTCAAAAACTCTTCCTTCCTGCAGTTCTCCTCCCTCATTTTGCAGGCAAAGGGGGCTCACAGAGCATCCCAAAGCCACACCAGCACTGCCAGGGGAGAGGGAAACAGGGAACCCCCTCTGCCCTGCAACATCACAGCACCTACAGTGCACAGGCCATGAGGTTCATCTCTTCTCCCCCAGCTTCCCAGACAGTCATAGAGTCCCTGAAGCTGGAAAAGTCCTCCAAGATCAAGTCCAACCATTCCTAGCACTGCCAAGGCCACCACTGACCCATGTCCCCAAGTGTCACATCCACATGGCATTTAAATCCCTCCAGGGATGGGGACTCCACCCCTGCCCTGGGCAGCTGTGCCAGGGCTGGACAACCCTGTGGGTGAAGGAAATTTCCTTAATATCCAACCTAAACCTCCCCTGGGGCAACTTGAGGCTGTTTCCTCTTGTCCTGTCACTTGTTACCTGGGAGAAGAGCCCGACCTGGCTCCATCCTCCTGTCAGAAATCCATCCATACTATCCAAGAGGAAAGCCCCAGATGTCCAGGGACACCCAGGGAAGGGCTGATTTCAGTGGATCAGGCTGGTTTTTGCCCAGCAGATTCCAGCTGCAGCAACCCAGGGGATGAGCCAAAGGCTCAGCTGCCCACAGGGGATTTCAGTTACCTGAGAGAGGTTATTTGGAGTGCCATGTAATGGAGATATGACCTTACCCCGAGGGGGCCCTTCAGTAAAATTTGATTTTAAATGCTCAGATGATACCAGTGTGTCTGTATTAAGATAATGCCTGGTAACATAAGCAGAGATTAGGATGGTGTGGTCACTAGTGGTCATTTAACACGAACCTCCCTAACACCACCACACCCTAATAATTAAACCCCGTGTTTCCTAATTTTGGAAGATTTTTTTTACCTCACATATCAGTCACCAGAGCAACTAGAATGGTTTGACCTTCCCACTTTTAAACCCAGCTTCATGGAGAGACCTCCAGGGAGTCACAGAGCTTGTTTTAGGCAGACAGAAGAACTGGTGCCCATAAACCTTTTCCCACTAAGGGT
>NW_021940696.1:1403407-1408571 GCF_001715985.3 Manacus vitellinus
CAAACAAACAAACAAAAAAACCCCAACCACCACAGATTAATTTTTAAGCTTTAGCTGGACTCTAGATGCAGCTAAACCCACATGTTTTAGCTGAAGTTGTACTTGGAGCTGCTCTTCCATGAGGTCATCCAGCCTTGTGTCAGGGAGAGCAGACCCTGTCATGTCACCTCAGAAGTAACTCTGGAGGAGAAACTATTGCCTGACTTGTCATCCCGGGGCACAAGGTTGCTCCTTGTCACACCAGGGAGGTAAAAAGCAACACTCTTGGTTTTTAATTCACTCAAGCAGCAGCTAATGCTTCAAAACACCCTCCAAACCCCCTCAGAAGTGAAAAGCAGGGCCAAGCTCCCAGGGCTGCTCTTCAAAACACCGTTTTCAAGATTCCCCTCAGTCCTCTCACACCGACCTTCACAGTTTTAACTAAAAGCTGCAATTAAATAAGAACCCACAGGTCCAAGGCTCTCTAAGGGTTACAGGGGATGTGAATGCATAGCTGGTTTAATATTCAGTGTTTAAAAGCAGAGCTCATTAAATGAGCATCACACACATCCCCCGCCCCACATCTGCCTGCAGTCACTGGAGCCATTCTGTTGCTTGCTCTCCAAATTCATATTTCATGCTGCAAGTGGTGGTGGAGCAACGATCCAGACAAGCAAATAAACTTCGATTCTTCTCCAAGACACACAACCAACCCGCCTCCCTGGGTGCATGTTTGAATATCAAACCAGCCCGTCCTCTGAGGCTCCTCCAAAAACGTGTCACACACACGTTCCCTCATCTGCAGAGTCAGGGAGACCAAGTGACCACGGCGTGCTCGTGACATTTGAACACTCCCCAGCTCCTTTTTGTCTGTGTGTGGACTTCGAGGCAGGGTCAGGGCTGCACACACAGACCTTTTCTCCTCCAAGAATCCTTGCAGGACCTAAGTCACACCTTCCAGCATTTCTGACAGAAGGCAACGCTCCAGCAGCAACACATCCAGCAGCAACCTGGCTGTTCACAGGGCATGGGAGGACAACCGTGTTGCCTGGAGAAGAAAAGGCTCCAGGGAGAACTTCTAGCAGCCTTCCAGTACCTAAAGGGGCTCCAAGAGAGCTGGAGAGGGATTTCGGACTAGGACATGGAGTTACAGGACAAGGGGGAATGGATTCAAACTGACAGAGAGTAGATTTAGATGGGATATTGGGAAGGAATTGTTGGCTGGGAGGATGGGGAGGCCCTGGCACAGGTTGCCCAGAGAAACTGTAGCTGCCCCTGGATCCCTGGAAGTGTCCAAGGCCAGGCTGGACAGGGCTTGGAGCAACCTGGGCTAGTGGAAGGTGTCCCTGCCCACGGCAGGGGATGCAATGAGATGATCCTTAAGGTCCCTTCCAACACAAACCATTCTATGATAAGATTGAGGCATTTGGTTTCTTGATGCTCTGTGCACAGACTGATTTGCTTCAGAGCTCTCTCCTATTTCCTTTTGAAGGTGAAAGCAAAGCTATTCCTATTTTTAAGGAATTAAACTTTATCCTAAGAGGCTCAGCTTCCAAGTGGTTTGTTTTCAGAGTCAAGTATTCCTGGCAAACACTATCCCAGCTCTTATAGCTGCTGACTTACATCAGGGACATCCTAATTATCCAGCCTCCCAGGTGAGGTGCCTGTATATCAGCAGAAGGACACCACAAACAGATGCTTGTATATAAGAAAAAAAACTAGATAAATAAGCAACCCACCCCCTTGAAGGTGGAAAGTGGAGAGGGCAAAAGTTATTTTGGAGACAGTGAAGTAAAATATGGGAGACTTGTGACACACAGGGCACCCTGGAAGAGTTGAACAAGAGGGTTTTTGGGGCGTTTGGTGACGAAGATTAAGCCACACCAAGCTCAGGCTGACAGTCAGCTGCACACACCAGGGGCAGATCTTTAGTTCTGCAGGGAAGTGACAACTTATTGATGCATCTGACAGCAGGAAAGGAGCTGAAGTCCTACTTCCAGCTAATAGCAACTAGGGGAAAAAGCAGAGGGAATTACAGTGCTGTGGTACCTCCACAAAAATCAGCAGTGGGAACGAGGTACACTTGAGGTGTGCAAGTATCGACACAAAGACACCAGAATTAAAGATCAATGTGGTTTTCAGCTTGCTGGAGCAGCTGAAAATGCAGTGTTTTCCAAGAGGGAAAGGGATTAACCAAGCTAACAAGGCATCAGCTGAGAAAAGGGGGTAAAGTCATGGCAACAAAGACAAAACAAACACAAGATGTGCAGTCACTGCTCAGACTTTCCTTCCTTCAGGAGAAAGGAGCTGTCACCCACAAATACACAGAGCTGAGGAACTGGTGAGGGTGCCAGTTCAGCTGAAACCCTTGGAATTGAAAGAAATCTCTCCTTCCCCTCTGCCAAAGGAGGTTTGCTTAAGGGGAAAAAAAAAAACAAACCCCTCTTTGCTTGTTTAAAAATCAACTGGAGCAAGACAGAAATCAACCTCACACAACTCCTGTCTTTGTATTTTACTAATTCTGGTTATAAAGCCTTTTCTGCTGGGAGAAGGATCCACAGAGTGTGGATACATCCCTTCCCTGTGGTGCATTTCTCAGTCTCTGGTACACCATGTACTGTTTAGAATATGCACACAGAAAAAAAGTGAGACAAAAGCTCCAGCTGAAAATTACTCAAGGAATAGTTGTGTTAACAGAAACCTGCCCCAGAGAATTAGTGCTCATCATTCCAAGCTTCCTGTGCCTGTGCTGGTCTCCTTCCTCCATCTCTGTGTCACACTTGGGCTCCATAACTCTCTGCCAGACCCCCAAGCCTGGACTATTTTAGGTAGTAAATGACTCAAATACCAAAGCATCACATTCTTTTTCTGCCAATAGCCAGAAGTCTGATTTCCTAACAATTACAGCAGAATTTAATGCACACTTTTGAGTGCTTTTGAGATAGAAAGTGTTATTTAAGTGCCATCATAAAATACTCAAAAAAAAAAAAAAAAGACCAATTAAAAAAAAAAAGCTCAGTTAATTCAGCAGGGGAAATAACTTAAGCTTTCCATCAAGAAAGGGTCTCACTTCCAAGTGCCTTTCCAGCACCACCTCTGTGAAGTTTTCATCCCCTGATCATCAGGATGGGAGTCACACATACACTTAAACTAAATGTGGTGGGGGGCAACACCATGGGGCTTTTCATGGCTCTTCAGTCAGCCTAGAAGATCCTCATTACCAGAAACAAAAAGGAAAAAAAAAAAAAAAAACAACTGGAAAAAAACCTCTAACTTATCAGAAACAAGTATTTAATGCTTTGGAGTTACCCTTATTCAGGTTCACTGTTTCTCTGCTCTGCATTAACAAAAATCAATAAATAAAGATCAGCAACAGAATCCTGTTGCTGCTGCTAAAAACTCAGCACTCCAAATTTCTCTGAAATCTGTGATGTGAAGACAACTCTTGCACTGTCTGGTCAGCTGAAGTGCTGACCAGTTTTTAGGCACTGAACAGCCTCTTCAGTAAACAAGACCTGGTCTCCTCCAACCTGGAATTTTTCACCTTCATGTCGAGTCTGCCTGTACATAAGGCAAGCCCTCAACTCTTTCAGCACAAAAGGTGAAGCCTTTCTATGTTTCTAGTGATGGCAGCACACACAAACTGCCGAAAAAACAACCATCTTCAAGGGTACAAAATGTACTGTTGGCGTTTGAAAGTCAGAGGTGATGAAAAAATAAATTAAAAAAAAAATAAATCTCACCAACACTTGCCAGCCATCACCAGCCTCTAATGGGAAATGGAAATGTTGTGGCTTTGAGAAAATATCCTTTTCTTATCCTTTCTCCTGCTTGCTTCCCCATCCCACACTGACAGCAGCCCCTTCAGGTGGTCAGGATGAAATCAAAACCAAGGAGTGCATTTCTCTGGATACTCCAAAGGTGTGGGTGATACCTGGAGCAGCCATGACTTGGATGTGCTCTCCCTGTGCTCATTCCTGCCCTTCCTTGGTCCCTTCCTGAACTTACCCCAGCTCCAGAGGACCCTGCAGAGCAAAGTCTCATCCCCTGCCCCGGAGCACATCATTACAGGAGAACAAAACCTGGGCTGTAGGTCCACAAAGTGGGGGAAATGACCACTTGAGTCTCACCCCAGGTCACACCTGAGCCACACACATGCTCCTCCAGCTCCAAGGCTATTTTTCAGGAGTGAGTGAGAAGGAGAACTGGCTATTTTCCTTGTTAATGCCATTTCTTGTTACCATGGAGCTCTGCTGGGAGTTCAGTGCTGCTCGCCCACGCCAGGCACTGAGGAACATCAGCACAGGCAAGACCCTTTGAGGACTTCTCAGGGAGATGCCCAGCCCACCCAAGATGCCAAGAACAATTTAAAAAGTCTCCAACAACAAGTGTAGCTTGATTTTGAAGCAACCAGGGGTGGAGGGGGGGAAGCTGGTGGTCAGCTTTGTCCATCTCAAAGCTTGGCACCCACGTTCATAATTAAACAACTGCTTTTAGGGCTCAGAGCACAAGAAGCTTGGACAGTAGAGGAAGGCAATATATATATATATCATATATAATGATGCACATAAGTGGAGGTGTAGGGTTTCATCTTGAGATAGCAGATACTCTGATTACCACACCCAAACAGTCAAAATTTTGGAGGAACAGTTTTTCTGATGGAAACAGAAGCAGCTGAATTGATGCAAGACTTGAGACAATCTTAGCAGACACAGATCAACCACTAGAATTCATCTTCCCTACTGCAAAAACCAATGCCCAGGTCCTGCTGGGAGCACCATGGCTTGATTGCCAGCATAATTCAGAACCTGAGAGCATAATTCAGGCCTGGAAAAAGGTTCTCTGGAGGTGTTGTACAGGAAGGATTACTCATGTTACACTTTCCCAGGAAGGAAACAGGCGGGCAGAAAGCCCTGGCAGGGAAGGGCAGAGGTCCCTCTGCTCCAGTACTAGAGATGTGGCAGGAAAAAGGCAGCAAGGAAGAAGAGGAGCCTCTAGTTGAGCATCACAACTGTTCTTGCTTCATTCTTTCCTGTCCAGGATGAAGGACAGCAAGGAACCTCCTCCAAGTGTCTGTTGGGTGTTTGGACTGCAGAAGTCACCAACCTGCTACAGCCCTGACACAAATGATGGGCAAAGCAATGAAAAAAATGGGATCACAGAATGGTTTGGGTTGGAAGGGACC
>NW_021940696.1:1408673-1443662 GCF_001715985.3 Manacus vitellinus
ACAGCTTCTCTGGGCAACCTGTGCCAGGGCCTCACCACCCTCATAGTAAAGAATTTCTCCCTGGTATCCCATCTAACCCTGCCTGCTACGAGTTTGAATCCATTCCCTCTTGTCCTGTCCCCCCATCCCTTGTCCAAAGACCCTCTCCAGCTTTCTTGGAGCCCCTTTAGGTACTGGAAAGCTGTCAGTGCCTTCTGGAACACTTCAAAAAAACTACTGAAGCCCACCATGAAGCCTCAAGGAACAGATCATAACCTGGGTAGCCAGGCAGGAAAAAAGCCTGTGATACTCTGCACATCTTTCCTACTCCCAGCCCCCAAAAGTGGGAGAACACAGCCCCCTTCCAAGAGAGCTGCTGAACACACAGGCACTTGGGCTGTCACAGAGCTCACACCCCCTGTCAGAGCAGACAAACACCACTAACCTCTCACAGGAAACATCTCCATGGCAAGGCAGAGCAGGGCAGAGGAACACACCGAGACTGCTGGTGACACCGAGGCCAAGGAGCAAGTCCTGAGAACCCAGACACTGGTACCACATTGATAAAACCTCACTTAAAAAAAAAAAAAAAAAAAAAAAAAAAAAAAACAAACCAGTGAAGCCAGCCAGCTCCAGCCTTCCATTTAAAGAACCACTACATCAACACCAGGCTCATTCCTTAAGACACAGACAGTAGGAGATGAAGTTTTTAAGAAGTTGTTGAATCACACCCATTCTTAAAAATAAATCAACCATTAAAAGCCACGCTGCTTTAGAGATATGTCTCCCTCATTGTCCTAATTACAAAGTTGGCCGAATGCAGCTCTTTGAAAAAAATGAAACACGGCTCTTGTCGTGCTGTTTCAGCAGGGTGGTGTGTCAGAGGAAGTCCTCCAGCAGACAATGTTCTTTCAGGGGCTGATTGTATATCTAAGGGAGGGCCACATGGCCCATGACCCCAGAAAGGCATCCATTAAGGAGAATTGACTCTGGAGCACACAATCACTTCCATTTGTCTTTTGTGCTATTGTGGTGGACTCGAGAATACTGGGCTGTTTCAACAGGAGTGACGTGGGGTCTGTGGAGGGCTGCAGCGAGGCAAAGCCTGAATTTTGAATTAAATTCCCTGTGTTCTTACGGGAGCTTGGCAGGACTTGAGTTATATTTTACTTCTGAAGACTTTTTAAAAGAGAGAACCTTCCTCCCAAGCCTGCATCTCGGGACAGGATTATCAAGGCTGCCCTAACCCTTCCCACTTCTGTTTTCAGTTGCTTATAAATTCACCAAGTGCTGGCTGTTCAGGATGGAGGTTCACATGCCAGCTGGGTCTGCCTGGGGCACAGTTGTTTTGGAACATGTGAATTCAACTGCTTCTCAGAAAGCAGCATGGGAATAAACACATTGTTTTGTTCAATTTCTGGTGGCTTTTTTTTTTTTTTTGGTGGTTGCTGTTGTTGTTGGGTTTTTTGGTTTTTTTTTGAAAAGCCTTGGACCCCATGATTTAGGACTGGGACTCTAATGAAGAGAGGGACAGCTTTGTGTGTCAAATTTCATTTTTGTCATCGCCGAAAATCCGGGCAAATTATAAGCCTTTGGAGGGGAGGAGGAAAAAAAAAGCAACTAAATTGCATATGCTCAACAGCCCTTAAGACTTTAGGATTTAAGACTCGAGGGTTTTGGCTTTGCTGAGGGCAATTGGGAGCAGGTATGGGGCAAGCAGGAGGGAGCAAAAAAAAGCAGGGAAAATAGGCAACAGCAGGAGATACACTGAGAGAATTGGTGACTGAAAGAGGTTCAAAAGCCAGGCTTGGAGCTGGTAGGGCCAGAGTAACAACTTGGGAATGCCAAGGAGTTGCAAATAAGGGGCAACGTCAGGACAAAGGTGGCAAGAAGTCCTCTACTGGCTCCATAACCAACCCAAGAATCATGGAATGGTTTGGATTGGAAGGGACCTTAAAGACCATCTCGTTCCAACCCCCTGCCATCATCAGGGAGACCTTCCACTACGCCGGGTCACTCAAAGCCACATCCAGCATTCCTTTCTCTGTCACAGGGGGGAGGAATCTTCATTTCCCTCATTCTCCTTGTCAGGAGAGATGCTGGTCAAGCTCTTATTTTGCATGGCTAGTTCTGCTCAACTGGAAGAGCCCTTTGCTGTCGGAGGCCGTTAATTTAAGGAGCAGGATGTGCCCAGCAGCCCTGGGAACACGGACCCGCTGATGGACAGCGGTGACCCCGGAGGCACAGTGAGAAACACTTTCCCAGTGGCAGGCAGGGATTAGCCTCTGCAAGTTGTTCTTATTTTGGGAGTGAGAGAGAGAGAGAGAGCATAAAGCAGTGTTTAATTATTGCTCCATAAAACAGAAAGCATTAATTCCATTATCCTGTGCTCCCGAGCGCTCGCCTTTGTGGCCTGAGCGCCTCCGACAATTTGGCCTCAAGACGAGTGTTGGGTGTTATGTTCCAGGGAAACAGAGCCCAAACAGCAGCTTTGCAAAGCCTTGCTCAACATTTGCCTAACCCTGGTGTCTGGGGACTGTGCAGTTTCCCTTCACGCTTTGGAGCAGAGGTGGGAGAGCGTGAGCTGCGGTCACGAGGTCAGCAAGGGATGGTTCCACCAACACGGACAGGGATTGCTCCAGAGATTTCCTGTTGGCAGGGACAGACCTATTGGAGCGAGTCCAGAGGAGGCACCAAGATGATCAGAGGGATGGAGCAGCCCTGCTGGGAGGAAAGGCTGAGAGAGTTGGGGTTGCTCAGCCTGGAGAAGGGAAGCTTTGGGGTGACCCCATTGTGGCCTTCCAGTGTCTGAAGGAGTTACAGGAAAGATGGAGAGAGACTACAGACAAGGGCCTGAGGTGACAGGACAAGGGGAAATGGCTTCACACTGCCAGAGGGCAGGGCTAGATGGGATATTGGGAAGGAATTCTTCTGAGGGTGGGGAGGCCCTGGCCCAGGTTGGGCAGAGAAGCTGTGGCTGCCCCTGGATCCTTGGAAGTGTCCAAGGCCAGGCTGGATGGGTCTTGGAGCAACCTGGTCTAGTGGAAGGTGTCCCTGCCCATGGCAGGAGGTGGACTGGATGAGCTTTACAATCCCTTCCAACCCAAATCATTCCGTGGTTCTGTGATTTCCTGCTCTGGTGAGGAGCCTACACAGTACCAAGAGACATCAGTCAGTTGTCCAGCAGCAGTGCAGGGTGAAAAGGTTACAAATACAAATAGCCAGTTTCACACCTGCCCATCTGATGTCTAGAACCTTTAGATGAAGGAGGCATCTCCAGTTCCAAGTTTATAATTAACACCAGTGACACATACACGAGTTCCAAGCAGTCTATCACTCATGGCAGAGGCTGGAGGAGAAGTCAGAACTCTGGTCTCATATTCTTCCTTCAAAGAGGCTTCAAACAAAATCTGGTGACACCCAACTATGGCATTTTATGCTTAAAATGAACATTTGGTAACGAACTGCAAAGGCTTAATTGGGGAATCTGAGAATTCCACCATTTCTGGTGGCAGCCAAGTGTACCTGCTTCTCATCAGAGACAGAGCAGAGCTTCAAAGGAGAAAATCCACCCCCGACCAAGACTAACATACCACCCCTTTCTGCAGAGACTTGATTGCTTCAGTTTATCCAATCTCACTTTTGAGCTAAAAACAAAGAGCTCTGTCAAGTGTTTTGAGGTTTGTTAGAAATGTAAGCAACTAGAAGTAAACATTATGCAAACTTTACCTCAGGTCCGACCCCAGCAGCTTTTTCTGCCCTTTCTGTCAGCCCACACTCTTAAGAAGGTCAATTTTTTGTCCTTTTGCCTTGTTTTTCTAGCCCTTGCCAGCCCTCCATCCACACAAAGTTTTTCCTACCTTATTCAGGGTACAATAAAAGCATATGATAGCATCTAAAAACAAGGCAGGAATGGATCTATTACACTGCTTTATTGAATAAATGGCTTGCTGGAAGGTAATGAAACCTGGCCAGAAGTGGAGTCTACCCCTAAATGTCACCCCTTGCAGTTCAGCTTTCACAGCACTTAGTGTCTGTTTACTGAGACAAAAAAACCAAACCTGTTTACAGTGAGATTGGTTTCACTGTTACCTAAAATCATCATAAATGAGGTTTTTTTGGATCCCCAACCTGGGCAGAGCCCTCATTAGCAATTCCAAGTCCTGCTGTGCCTAAGACAGCTGTACTTTCAGTACAAGACAGGTTGAACAGTCTTTCTTCCCAGTCCCTGTCAAGCCAAGGGCTTGTTAGTGGTCTCAGCCCTGCCCCAAATATGTCAAACAACTTGGACCTGTTCTGCAGATCACCCCTGTAACAACTCCTGGGTGTAGCAAATCCCTTGAAAAACATTTCCTTTAAGTTTAAAGGTAACAACAGGACCAGCAGAAAGGTAAAAAGGACACGCTGTGGACCTGCTGACAAGTAGACAGAGAATGTGTCTCATCTAGTTAGGATGATCTCCTGGCTTTCCAACCAAGAAACAACTTGATATTAATACTGGGGAAGGTTCAACCCTCAGCTCAGCCCCCAGGCTGTGTCTGGATTTACATGTACTTCTGTGGACACAAAGGAGCCTTCAGCAAACCCTCCAGCCTTGGGCTCATCCACCTGCTCTCAGGTCTTACATCACCTGGATGTATGCTTGTTTTCCTGAAGCAACAGGAACATTGCTCTGTGTCCACCAAAACATCCTTTTTCCTGCAAGCCAGTGTCCTTAAAAACCCACTTGCACAACTGCTTTGGGTACATGCTCCAAGATCAGGGGGAACAAGGTTTTGGGGGGACTGAATCCATGTCTCACATCAGTTTTGCTGTGGACCAGTTTTGCCCTTCTGTCACAGAATCATGGAATGGTTTGGGTTGGAAAGGACCTTAGAGACCATCTAATCCACCCCCCTGCCACGGGCAGGGACACCTTCCACTAGCCCAGGTTGCTCCAAGCCCCATCCAGTCTGGCCTTGGACATTTCCAGGGATCCAGGGGCAGTCACAGCTTCTCTGTCCAACCTGTGCCAGGGCCTCCCCACCCTCACAGGGAAGAATTTTTTCCTAATATCTAATCTAACCCTCCTCTCTCAATCTGAATCCATCCCCCCTTGTCTTGTCAGTCCTGCACGTCCCATCAGTCATCACAAAACACACCAGCCAAAGGATAAAGGTTCAACTGCACAGAATTAAGTTTGTCAGAGTAGAAATTTAATACAACCACATTCCCTCCAGCAAACATTATCTAATGAGGTGCAGTGCTCTGAACACCCAAAGGGTGACTTCCAACCCTCCCCAACGTCAAGGAATTAGGGAGGGGAGGTTGGTTAGAAGTGGTTATGTAATCCAAGTTGGACAGGACACTTGTATTTGAGACTAGCATTGGATAAACAAGTGTTTCCTTGAGAAGCAGAACAAAACTCAGGGACTTTTGTTCTGCCCAGGGAAGCTGTGGCTGCCCCTGAATCCCTGGAAGTGTCCAAGGCCAGGTTGGATGAGGCTTGGAGCAACCTGGGCTAGTGGAAGATGTCCCTGCCCAGGGTAGGGGGTGTGGAGCAAGATGAGTTTTAAGGTCCCTTCCAACCCAAACCATTCTGTGAATCCATGATTCTATGGCTTAAATTTATCCCTGGATTCAAAAAAAAAAAAAACAAACCACAATCACAGGTGGATTCCTCAGCATCCACTACAGTGCAAGCAGGACTGCTGGTTAGTGGCTTCCCTCCATGCTGCCCTTTCCTTTTAGTCCTGTAAAAGGCTTTGGGATCACCTGTCAGGTCTGGCTGCAGGTGGTTGTTAGAGGAAGGACACACGTGGCACCATTACATAAATCCCACCTTCCTTCAGGGGGAAAAGCAGCTGGGAACACCTCCTGCATAGTTATCAGCCCACTTCAAACACCCAGTGCAGAGACTACAATAGATCTCGGAGAGACAAGATCTGGGTGCACACAGTGCTGGGGGCCCCATCAGTTCAGATCCTTCCAGGGCTGTGACAGCTCATGGAGCACACAGGAACATTCATGAGGTCCAAGCACCTCCTTCAATCACAACAGCAGCTTGGGAAGGCTTTGACATTTGTTTTCATTTTGGTTCCAAATGAAAGGGGCCCCCCCAGGCTGAGCAAGCATCAGCTACAAGGCTCCAGCACACACTGAGCAGCCATTTCATCTGTGCTGCACAGGGCATCCCTGTGCTGCTTTATTGTTACAGACTCATTCCTTCATTCCCTTCTCCTGGGGGAGGATGCCAGGGGGCTGACAGGGCCTGAGCAGCCAAACTCTCCTATTCACAGCAGAGATGTTCCTGCTTTTCAAGAGGATAATTTGAAGGGAAGTTCTAACAGCAAGAACACAGGAATCCAAAGATTAATAAACCAATAGTGGCTAGGATTAATCCAAAATCTTTGCACAAGCAGTCACAAAAAGATATTGATGTACAGGCCTGTGTGTGTAGACATGTGGAGGTTCTGACTGCTCAGATATCAGATTCCAACCCAAGACCTTATTGCAAATATGGATTGTCATCAGCACCAGCAGACCCACATGTGTTGGGACTGGTGGGACTGGTATCTCCCAGCACTTCAGCCCCAGGGATCAACTGCAGTGCTCTGCCCCATTCCCATGAGCAAAGGGAAACTGCAGCTGAACCCATCAGTGATGGACAGAAACAGGAAGTTTCGGGGCTGTAGTGTTATGGACAAACACTGGGTGAAACTCTGAAACACTTAGAAAAAAGAAAAAGCCCAGCACTCACTTCTTTTACCCTTGGCTGCTGATTTAGCCAGATGGTTTAGCTACCCAGCTTGTTAAAAAAAAAAGTCTTAGGGACAGTTCCATCAGAGCAGAGCTGGACCCGCAGCAAGAACCGCACAAGTCTGACTCCCTAACAAAAAAATATAAGCACAAGCAAACCTCCACAAACATGGGCTCAGACATCTTGTTAGGACTAGAACAAACATTTGCATAACACTGTTGAAACCCTAATGAGACATCAGACACAGACACTTCTACTTGAAATAAGTGTCTGTCACGCCAGAGTTACCACCAGATTAGGAAACAAGGCAGGGCCAGGGCAGAGTTGCCACATTAACAAGCCTGGCCACATAACAAAGGAATTCAGGAAATCACCCGAGGAGACCAGGAGGAATCCTCTGGTCTTGCTGTCCATGCAGGTGAAAGCCTTCAGCTCACAAGTCAACAGGCTGACTGCCCAGAGCAGCTCAGTGTTTTAGTGCTACAGCAGCAGCTGGTGCATAAAAGTTTTAAGCCTTTCAATTATGAGTAATCTGAGAGCTCATACCAAGCTCCAGCCTGTTTGCTGTAGACTTAAACCTTTTGTTTATCACCTTGATGCAAGCCAAGAATGAGCCTGAGCATCAGCTCACCTCCCTCACAGGCGAGTGCGTCATCTCTCCTCCAGGAACGGAGGAGGGAGAGAGTTATTTGGGGAAATGCCAGTGTTTAAAACTGTTGCAAGGATGCACCGAGATGGGAGGTGGTTATTGTCATTCTTGAAATATCCTGGAGGATGCCATCAGACATTTCTGATCTGTCAAGGTCCAGGGAAACAGAGAAAGTTGTGGGTTTGTTCGTCATAAATCCATAAAGTCACAGAATGGTTTGGGTTGGAGGGGACCCTAAAGAGTTTCCAGTTCCACTCCCTGCCATGGGCAAGGACACCTTCCACTAGTCCAGGTTGCTCCAAGCCCCATCCAACCTGGCCTTAGACACTTCCACGGATCCAGGAGCAGCCACAGCTTCTCTGGGCAGCCTGGGCCAGGGCCTCAACACCCTCCCAGCCAACAATTCCTTCCCAGTATCCCTGTGCCAGTCTGAAGCCATTCCCCCTTGTGCTGTCCCTTCATCCCTTGTCCCCAGTCCCTCTCCAGCTCTCCTGGAGCCCCTTTAGGCCCTGCCAGGGGCTCTCAGCTCTCCCTGGAGCCTTCTCTTCTCCAGGGGAACCCCCCCAGCTCTCCCAGCCTTTCCTCATGGGACAGATGTTCCACACTTTATGGATCAGGGTTCTCAGTGTGACCTCCCTTTTGGCACAGACACCTGTGAGCCAGTTTGCAGTACAGGCAACACTTTCAGACAACCAAGAGCCCACAGCATTCAGGACAAGGCAGAATAGGATCACCTCCATTCCTTTGTGATTCATGGCAATATTTAAGCTCTTACTTGACTGATCTTAGGCCATTTTGAGTTCTGTTCTGCCCTGTCTAGAGGAAGAGGAAATTCTGAAGAGAGAACTGAGCTAACTAAATAACTAGATAACTAAAGTCACATCCCCCCTCATATAGTGCTGCAAGATTTTTAACCAGTCTTAAAGCAAGCAGCTCTAACAGTCTTCAAAAGTCAAAAATGAGAATGCCAACTCAATCATAACAGGGGGGAGGTGTGTATATTTCTTTATTAATAACCATGTTTAAGCACTAAATCCAAATCTCAGTGGGGTGGGAGAGTCTCCCATCCTTGGCTCTTAGAAAGCTTTAAAAGCCACCTTGGAGCAAAGGGTTGAACTAGAAGACCTCCAGACCTCCCTTGCAACATCATTTACTCCACAATTCATATTTAAATGTTTACTAATGCGAGATTGCAATCTGCTTGCTCGAGGAATTAAAGGCACTTTTCCCTTCAGCAGGGCAGCCCCACAGGTGAGGTGTAACTCCACTCCAGACCTCCGTGTCCTGCACCAGTTAAGAACAATCACATTGTAAGAAACGCTGCCCATTTCTGCCATTGTTGCTGCTGAAAGCACCACTGACTCACATCTCAGAGTGGGCCCAAACAGCAGCTCCTGGCCCTGAAAGACACTTAAAATCAGGCCTGAAAATTCACCTGGTACTTGGGAGTAGAAAAGGGCTGAAGTGATGCTTTCAACCGGGATTTGATCTTTCAGCTGCAAGATGGCCAAGGCAAAGGTTTCAAAAAGACTCCCATTTTTTCCTCTGACAACTTCCATCAGCATCCCACCCCCAGCCTTAGAGCAGCAGCTGGTCCCACAGGGAAAGCAGTTATGCTACACAGCTGAAAGGGAATATATATATATTATTGTCTACCAAAGCCCTGCCAAACTCCTCTGTTTTATCTTACTTGTGTCGTTCTAACTTTCCTCCTATGAGTATGACAGCCCCAGCAATGTACAGCCACCTTCCATAGCCAATTCCCTGCCTCCAAGCATTCATCCTTGGAGCAAGTGGCATTTCTGACAGCTGCAGATCACAAGCTTTCCTTGCAGAACTCATTTCCAAATGCTGTCAAATCAAAGGAAACTCTGACTTGCCTGCCAGGAGATAGTGATCAGAGGCAGACAATAAACAACCCTCCAGGAGAGCTGAGAAAAAAACACATCCAGTCCATTTGCAGAGAACATGGCAAAGTTATGAAGTGGTTTCTTAGTATTATTTGGGGTTTGGTTTTGTGGTTTGATTTGTGGGATTTTTTGGGTTTGGTTTTTTTTCACTCCAGGATGCAAATTCTCTGCTTACAAGAAGCATTAAAAAGATACAAGATTCTAACAAGAAATGCTGGTTAGTCTGCCAAGGTATCAAATCACCACAAAATTGATTATTTGGGTTGAAAGGGACTTTAAAGACCATCCAGTTCCAACCCCCTGCCATGAGCAGGGACGCCTTCCACTAGCCCAGGTTGCTCCAAGCCCTGTCCAGCCTGCCCTTGGACACTTCCAGGGATCCAGGGGTAGCCACAGCTTCTCTGCCCAACCTGGGACAGGGCCTCAACACCCTCACAGCCAACAATTCCTTCCCAATATCCCATCTATCCCTGCCCTCTGGCAGTGGGAAGCCATTCCCCTTGTGCTGTCCCTCCATGCCTTGTCCCCAGTCCCTCTCCAGCTCTCCTGGAGCCCCTTTAGGCCCTGCCAGGGGCTCTCCCTGGAGCCTTCTCTTGTCCAGGGGAACCCCCCCAGCTCTCCCAGCCTGGCTCCAGAGCAGAGGGGCTCCAGCCCTGGCAGCAGCTCCAGGGCCTCCTCTGGACTCTCTGCAGCAGCTCCATGTCCCTGTGCTGTTGTTCCCAGGGCTGGACACAGAGCTCCAGGTTACTTTGGGGACAGGTGAGCCCCACTCAGCGAGGAAACACTGATCTAAAATAGTGGTATTTGCCCACCTCAAGCCAAGGCAGACCATGCAGAGAGACTGACAACACACAAGGGCCTTCCTGAAAAGGATCAGGAAGGATCTGAACAGCTTCCCCCCTGCCATGTCATATCCCTTATCCAAGGAATATCAGCAGGGCATTTACTCTCCTACTGCTATCACAACCATAGTTTTTCCACCAAGAGTCCTCCATCTCACCTCAGGGCTTTTAACATTGTTGAAGAGATTTAAAACAGAGCCCCCAAAACCCTAATGAAAACCAGAGAGGTCTTTCAAAGAAAGAACGACACCCGAGTCTGTATTTCCCTTTGTGCTGGGTCTTTTTATGACCTGCATTTCCCCCAGAGCCCACAGCCACCGAGTTCAGCAGCGGTGACGAGGTAACAGCAGCCCTCCCCAAAACCAAAAACATCCCCTGGGGATTCCAGCAGCCTTCCCAGGCAGGAGGAGAGCTGGGCTCCAGGGATGTGGATGGTCCCACTGGGAGCATCGTGGCTTCACATCAAAGATCACAAGCAGCAGCCCAATTTCTGGCTGCTGTGAAGGCAGACATGAAACAAAAATAGTGTTAACCAAGGCTAGACTGTGGCTTGTTTGCCGTCCTGGAGCCACACTCAGATGGTCTTTTGGGATTTATTTTAGCACTGCAATTTGCAAGCTGGATGCCAGCAAGCTGGGACTCACTGCAGGGTTTCTGCAGGTCACCTACAAGATCTTGTCACTTAAAGGCATCAGGGGTTGGGGCTGCCCAGTCAGACAAACCATCAGGAACATCAGTTCAAGTCCCTTCTCCAGGTGGGAAAGGGACTAAGACATTTCTCCACTGTCATGCAAGTCATTTCAGAAAGCATCAGCTGATTGTATCTGGCCAGAGACCAAGAGCCATCCCAAAGCAGCCAGTCCTCCCCAGGCTCCAGCTATCACACATCCCAGATCCTCCAGACTGGGAGTGGATGCAATGGGAGTTGTGAAACTCGGTGTCCTGGTTGTCAGGGTGACCTCACCACATCCAAAGGGGTGTCAGATCCTATTCTTCCAGCCTCTCCGTGGTTGCACATCACCACCCTGGCAAGGGCTGGGGCGCTGTCAGCACCTCCTATCTCATGTGCCCTTCAGAGATAGGGAGCCACCTCCAGCTGACTTGGGAGGCAGAACACTGAGCAGATCTCCTCTGAACCGAGAGAGCCCAGCCTGATCCAAGGGCAAATTTGCATAAGCCAGCGAGCCAGTCATGCACACACAGCAACATCACCCTGACAGCTCCGTCTCCCAGAGCTCTGCTGCCTCTCTGTTCACAGCTTGTTCCCTCTTGGAAGACACAACTCATTCCGAGTGGAAAGTTTTATCTGAAGCCTGTCCTTTACTTTTAACTCTAAGGGCACAAAAGGGTTTCTTTGGAGCAATAAAAAGAGGTGTCTATGCCAAGGGCTCCTTGTTGAACTCATCTCCACCCTGTCTCTCCTACACGGGGCAAAACACAGAGGTCATGTGTTACCTGTAAGGTCTTGGCAGAGCAATCACTGTAAAGGAACAGCAGGGACCCTCCTGAAAGGGAGAAGTCACACCCAAAGCAGTTTTCTACTGGAGGAGCACCCAGAAAAAAATCAAGGAGAATGAGAGAACAAGGTTTTCTCTAATTAAACTTTCCAAGCAGAACTCCTTCAGCAGCCCAGGCTTGTAAAGGAGCATGGGAGGTTCAAATGCAGTTTCCCAGCCTTAGGTGGAGAAAGAAAAGAGGAGTCTGAGGGAAGAATAAACTTGGCTTTTAAAGTCACTAGACTCACAAGTAGTTTCTGGGCTGCAGGCAGCTGTGAAGCTGTTTTAACATGATGTGAAGGTACAAGTCAAGTTAGAAATCAATGAATTGCAGAGCAATCGGTGCAGCAGTTCTGGAAATCAAAGTTGAGGCTGCACAGAATTGAGGTTGCCCCATCTCTAAACTCACTTTCTCTGGACACTATTTGGCTTTTGCTTCAGATATTTAATGGATAAACAACTCAATTTGTCACCTACACAAGGGCTCCCAAAACTGAAGGGATCAGCAAGTCCCTTGATAACAAAACACAACTTCTACTATCACATTTTCTTCTACTAAACCAATTTAAATTTTGGTCCTTCCACCAAAAAACACACAAGAGATCCTTCTATTTTGCAATTGTGACTAAGCCACTTCTTAGAAAGCCTCTAGAAACTCTCTTCTTTCTGCTTTTCTGACGCCTCCTCCAACCCCACACTGGTCTGATGACCATCTTATCTCTAGCTCAGTGTTTTCCATCCTGGTGAAGACTGAGGAGGTTTCCCTCAGCAGTGAGCAGCTACTGCACCAGTGTTTTCAGGAAACGTCTTCCAGGGGATCAGACAGTTCGAAAATAACCACAGTCTTGTGAGGAGATGATTTAGAGGTACACAAAGCCATTAAAGAAAAAAAAACAAAGCCATTGTTTTCCCTCACCGAGTCATTTTCTTCCCATCACAAGTTGTTAGCTGCAGATTTCAGGTGACATTCCACCTGAGGGAACAGAGCAGGAGCTGAAATAAGAACTCCCACAGGGGCCATTCCCCTCGACTAAAGGAAGGAAAGCAATGTAGAGATCCGGGAATAAATATATATATATTTAAGCAGGGCAAACAAAGCCACTGCCTGCCAGACATACCTGCCAACAGCTCACACACAAGAGGAGCAAAGACAAGGTGAGGAGCTGCCCCACATCACTGATATTTTCGCCCACCTTTGGCCCAGGGCTGCCTTGGCCAAGCCCAGACTGATGTTGGCAGCACAAAGCTCTTTGCCCAGACCAGCTGCCAACCACAAGCCTGTGCCCAGTTTGGCTGTGCCAACTGCAACTCTGCAAAGTCATGCAGACCAGGGACACCTCCCTACCTTTCAGGGGATCATGGAAAAGCTCGTCCTAGCGCACAGCGTTGGGATTCCAGCCACGGCCAACGGGAATTAACGTCGGCAACGGAGCAGAGCCAAAAAAGCCTCACGTGTTTCTGAGCCCTCCCGGATCCAAAAACTGCTCTCAGTTTACACAGCAATTATTCAAATTTCATTTGTCACACTGCAAAGCAGCAGGAAAGGAGCGGGCTGGGTGCTCACTCGGTGCAGACCAGCTTTCCCCAGGAGCCTCCCCATCAGGATTTGAAGCTCAGCTGGCTCCGAAATCCAATTGCAGAGCAATTTCAATATGTTGTGTTGCGGCATCATTAAGAGGAAGACACAAGTTTATTTTCAATTCATGATTTTTTTTTCCCCCCCTCCCCTTACTGAGTTTTGATGTCATGCTCAGCAGGGGAGCAGAGATAAGCCTTGTGCCGGGTGAGAGCTCTGATGTTTTCATAAAGCATCTTTCACAAGGCAGAGAGGCAGACGTTAAACAGGAAGCGTTTATTGACTTTATGCTCACTTCATAAAACATTTACACTGCTAAGAGGAGAAACAGGAGCTCCCAACGACCCAGGCTGGACTTCAGCTAAAACAAAGATGAGTCCATGCATTGTTCCAGCACACAAGTGATCTCAAACCCTGGGAAGTTCAGGTTTTCAAGCTGCAACCCACTCCTGGGAAAAATAAAACAAATGGAGCCATCCCAGTCAGAGTTTCTTACTACTCAGCCCCTGAGGTGTGGTTATGTGCTATTATCCTTTAGATAATTTAAAAATCAGCATGGCAAAAGCCATTTTCACAGGATTAAAAGTGATATGTAAACGTAACGAAGAGAGCACGTGGAGGGAAAGAGGAGGTGAATGGAGAAGCAGTGAGGTAGCTCTGATCATGGAGAGGTTTTGGTTGGTGGTCTTTCAGATCCTTTCCTAATTCCAACCCCCTGCCATGGGCAGGGACACCTTCCACTAGACCAGGTTGCTCCAAGCCCTCTCCAGCTTTACTTCAGAGTGGGTTCATAAAAGCACCATTTCAGCTCATTTTTAACGACTTTAACGAAGGTCAGGACACATCACAGCTCACAGGAGTGCAGGAGAGGGGGACAGATACAAAACATCCAGCAGCAACACCTTGGCCAACCATGAGAGCTGCGACTCGCCCAGACCTCAAGTCTCCCCTCCATCCATCCATCCAGGAAAAGCAAGTTACTCTGGTGCACAAACAGCATTTCCCTTGCTCTGACTGAGCTACTTGAGGCTTTCTCAAAGACTTCTGAGGGAAGCTAAAGCCTCTGTTTTCCAAGAAAACCAGGAAGGCAATTGGAGCCAGCTGTCAGGCAGTTTCTACTAAATCAGAGACCAGCAGAAGTTGGATCCTCAACTGGCCATTCACCAGCAGGACATTGAGGTTTCAAAGCCTTCAGCCTCCTCAAACACCCTGTTCTGATTTCAGTCAACACCTCTCATCATCCTCCTCAAAAAGCCACTTAAAACATTTGCTGTGTCCTTGTGCTACAAGATTTAGGGAATTTTTCATTACCCATTATAAACATATTATTATGCTTTAAAGGAGATAACATGGAACCAGCTATGAACACAGAAAGCCTGGCCAGGTAAATATATTTATTTATTAACTTTTTTCTTTATTAACTTGACAAAGGAGATCTTCCTTATTGGCATCAAGCTGAGCAACCCACTCCCAGTCTGGTAGGGAAGTGTGGAAATCCCCAAACCTAATTAAAGGCATTTCCTATGAAATATGACATTCTAGGAAATACTTCAGATGCTCTTGCCCACCACACAAATTGCATCCCTACCTCCTCCTGAGGTTGCTGACAGATGCCACATATCAGATCCCTCTTTGTCCCAATTAAATTAAGCAACGAGCTTGATTGGATTAGGAGGAGCAAGGCAGCAACCAGGAGTGGTGGGTCCTGACCAGTCCTTCAGCCATTTTAGACACAAATCCCACTGCCACTGTAGGGGCACAAGCAGAACAGAACAAGAACCACCCACAGGAGGCCAGGAACCATCAGCAAAGATCTTCTGCACATACTGAGAAAGGGGCTTTCGGCTGAAATACCTGTGGGCTATTTAGGATTGGCCTTGCAGGCACCACTCACAGCCACCATGTGTTACCAATATGCCCCTTGCCTGGTTGGATTCAGCCACAAGCCCTCACACACCCACGTCAACAAGCATTAGGTTTGTGCAAACACATTCATTTCTTTCTAACCCAGCACAGATTTCTGCATTTTTTTTTTGTTCTATTCATTAGCTGCGAGTTGTCAAGGAAGAGTTCCTATAGTGAAACAAAGATTTAAAAAAAACCCAACAATGCCTGACATCTGGAGGCTTTGGCCTTTAATTCCACCCATGGAAACAGCTGATGTCATTTTCTTTTTGTCCTGGGAACATCCATCCATTAGTTCCGACTGCACAGAAACTTTCAGGAAGAGCCACACAGGGATGAGAAAAGCCCCCGACACGAGAACAACTCAGCCCCTCGCCAGGGCTCAGGGGGAGATGCCTGGAGGGCTCTGTCCAAACTCCAGGCAGACCTTTCCAGCTGCTCTTCCACAGAGTTCACACCCCAGGTTCCATTTCCCAATGGCACCACATCATCTTGTCTCCACACACCAGGAGAAATCCATCCAGCACCGAGCCAGCATTCCCAGTCCCTCCCTTCCCACTCAGCAGGTGCTGGTTGCAACACAGCAAAACTTCCTTCCACAGGCAGATCCTTGGGAATCCCCCACTTAAAACAATAAAGCAAGAATTGAAAAGATCTGTGAACTCGCTTCTTTTAATAACAAACAGTAGGATGTGGCTTGTTTCTCCAAAGAACCAACTGCCTGGGGTCTCACGAGAACACCATTTCTATTTTTACCCAGACAGGCCACAGGTATCCCAGACCAGAATCTATGAAGCATTTTTCACTCTTATCCCATAAAACACAACATTCTGTCTCACTTTCCCTTGAGCTGAAGATACACCAGTCCAAGGGGTAACACCAGGGGTGTCAACCAAACACGAGGAAATAAATAAGAGTAGTCCCAGACACTGTTTTCATGTGATGGGGTTCCCTCCTGTCCTCTGTATTGCACAGTTCTGTCCCCTTCCCAGACCTGGAGAAGCCTTTGGCTAAGCTGGAATTCATCCCATCCCATTCCCACTCATTTGGCAATGCAGATGAGGTGGTTTCCAGCACCCACCCTTGGTTTTGCCAGGGAAAATCCTTCCCTGGGTTTGCAATTCAGAAAGTAATTGAAAAGCCAGTTTTGCTTCCCCCCCCTCCTTTGCTGATGTGTCTTGGGATTGAAGTTTCCCACTTCAGCAGAAATAATAATTACAGAAGTCACTGGAATGAGTCACCACTGGATATGGTGGAACCCAAGTGCCTTTGGAAATTCTACTCCCATTAAATACAGCTAAGGTTGGTCAGTGGGTTAAATACTGGAGGATTTGGGGTTTGGCTTTTTGGGGGTGGGTGACAGAGGACAACCAACTTGCCAAAAAAAAGCAGGTGGTGCACAGGCCTTATCCCATCAGGGGATTATTTTAAGGCTGAGGTTCAATTCAGGCCTGTTTTTCAAAGACAACCTTTGCAGCAGACTGAGTTCTACCCAAAGTCACACTCTAACACCAGACAACTGAAATTCTGGGTTCAAAGTCACCTTTTAACCAAGGTTTTTCCACTTAAGTAGAAGATTCCCAATCCCTACTTCCCCAAAGGGAGCTCCTCTATCACAAACAATGGGTTTATGAAAGGAAAATGTCTTCTTCTGCTCCCCAGAGCCTCCCCTGGTGGCCCCATATGAGTCCCACCCCCCAAAATGATCAGTAGGGACAGCACACAGCATCTCAGGGGGCATTCCTGGGGAGGAAACACCCCTGGCAGGAGAGAAAAGGGCCTTCAGGTTTGAACTGCAGCTCCTGCTCACTGCAGGGCAGAGAGACAATCTGGTATTCTGTGTAGGTTCTCTGTCTCACAGCTGCTCAGAAAATTAGATTATTGCTTTGAAGATGGAACTGTGGGGAAGTTCAGTTCCTGAGTTTTCTCCCAGGGCCATGCAGAGAGGAGTTTTTCAGCTCCTGGGAGGAGGGTGAGGACTGTTTGCTCCCCTGTAGCCTTGCCCCAGCCAGAGCAGAGGACACGGGGACAGATGGAGGTCCCCTGGGAAGGAGCTGAAGTGCCTCTTTTCAGGGCAGAATTAAGTCCTAAGCAACAGAAACAAGAACTGGACGGGTGGTTTGCAGAATAGTTCTGAGCTCCGGAGTAAAAGTGACACACAGGGGGTGCAGCAGAAAACTGAATCACCTGCTCTTTGATAAAACCCACCTGAGCAGCCCCCCCAGCCACAAAACATCCCTTCAGGGCCTCAGAAGTTGGGGGTATTTTCCTAAACATCTCATTGCACCCCTGGGAGTATTTTCCATTGAGCTCATCACACTCTGTACCACAGACTTCACACACTGATTAAAAAGGGACCAAATATTCAATCTCACAGGTTCCCACCTGGTGGTTGCCCACACCCCTCCTTTTTTCCCCCCTCCAGGAGTGACCTGGTCCATTGAGATCTATCCAGAAGAAACAGTGAGTAAAGGAAGAGAAATCACTCTTGGAGCAACAAGTCTTCCCATTTCCCACCACCAGAATCCACTTAAAGGGGCTCTTCATCCAGAGGTACAGCCCAAAGTAAGTGGATGAAGGAATAATCCTTGCACAGGGTCCATCCCAACATTTATTCATCTCTCTCACCATCTCCTGGAAGCTGTTCCAGGTCACTCAAAGGCATGACAGAGGTTGTGGCCTCATCCCTGGTTCTGAGGGACTCACAGCTCCTTTCACACCCAGTTTATTTGATCTCCTTCCAGGCTAGACTCTCATTAGGAATTATGTGGAATCCCCATGCTGAGCTTCTCCTGGGGAGGAAAACCTTGCTGCCTGAGTTCATATGGCTCACACACCTCCCTGTCCACAAACTTCTGCTACCACAGGAGGCCCCAGGAGCTTTCCTGGCTGCTCCTCTGAACAACAGCAAGGAAATTTCTTCCCAGAAGCTCCTGGCAGGAGCTGCTTCTTCTCCTGAAGAGCACAGTCAGATATTCCACCACTCCAGGGAGAAGGGACACAAGTTTTCACAACCTTGTTTTCCCCCCTGCCCTGTCTGTGGTGTGGCCTCCCTGCCAAAGCCTTCCCAGTAGCTAAAAGTCCAAAACTAAAAGTTGGTTGTGGGTGCACAACAGGGTGGGGTGTTTTTTTTAACAGCAACTTCATACTGGAAGACCTTTCTAGAAATACACACCCCTCCTTCAACCTTTGCATTCAAGGGGGAATAAATTCACATCTCACCTCTGTCCCCTTCATTGTTTCACACCATCCCACAGCTTTACTCCTTCACCCTTCTCCCTTTCCAGAGAGGTCTCTACAATCATCACCCCTGAGTGTTGCTTTTACTCAGGAAAGGCACAACAGACAAACAGGACTCAAAACCAGTGTAGAAAAAAAAACCAAACCACCAAAACCTTAAAAATAGTATCAAACCAGAAGCCAGATGCCCTTTAAGCAAGCTGTTCAACTGTTTTCAGCTTCACTTGCATCGCTTTTCTTGTCTCACTGCTCTTCAAATGGGCACAAAACCAAAAAAGAGTTCAGCAAGACACAGAAAAGTTCAACCAAAGACAAAAATCAGAACTTACCTTGCAGGACAGAGAGCCCATTTTCAGTGGTCAGGACCTCCTTCGAGTCAGTTTTCATCTTCCCAGGATTCAGGGGATGGAGGGCACAGCTCCCTCTCTCCTCTCCTCCTTTTCTCCTGGCTCCTGGAGAGGTTATCCCACTCATCACCCCCCACCACCACTACAAGCCCTGGAAAAACAGCTCCTCTTCACCTCTGGAGAAGAAAAAGGGGCACACAGGGGGAAGGTCAGGTCCTTTAATGAGGGTGGGGAGGAAAACACCCCACCCACCCCGGCCTTTGCCCTCAGCTGTTTCCTATAAACTCATTTACCCTTTGGGGTGGGGGAAGCTCCTCAGGTCCCTGGGTGGGAGCTCAGTGGTCCAAGAGCCCGGGGAGGTTCATATTCAAGTATTCAGGGAGCCAGGGCAGTGTTTCTCCTCCAGACAGGGAGATGGATCCATGAGGAGCAGCTGGAGATGCTCAGCCTGGGGGTCTGTTGGTGGTTGTTGAGCTGCTGCTTCCCAAAATCTTCCTGGGCTTTGGAAACACTCCTGGGGCTGGGTGTGGGCCCTGGGATGGGGTGGGGGTTGCACAGGTGATGCTGGGCAGCCTGATGGGGAAAACTGGTTCACTTGGAGACAGGCAGGAAAGGGCTCCTCCCCAAAATTTCCTCCCTTAGGGATTGGAGAGGATCACAGTGAGTGATAATTAAGGTGGAAGATCTCCAAAAAACCTGGGATTTGTGTCTTTGAGATGTTTTTTGGGACAACCTAATAGGGAGAGCTTAGAACATACAGCTAAACTTGCTTTGGTTCTTATTTCCCTGGTTTTCAGTGTTATTCCCAAGGCATATTCTTGTGGGTTGTAAATAGGATTTCTGATACAATCCTACACTCCTGACACTGCTCCAGAATAACTTCTTGTCCTGATATCAGAGCACTTTTCTTTATATTTTGTCTCCCAATATTGAGCTCCTGATAACTAAGATGGAAAATGTCAAGGAATAATCATTAAAAAAATAAAATAATAAATATATATACATATATATAAAAATAAATACATAATAAAATATTTTCAATAACTTGTCATTACGGACTCCATATCCCAGGTACAGGCTTTAATCTCAGTTTTTGAGGAGAGGAAAAAACATACACTCAAGCACCTACTTGAGTGACAGTAAATGACACACTGTCTCATTCCTTTGTATCAGGGATGTGTCACGCAGCCCTCATGTCACCAGGTGCAAATATCACTTCCTTCTTATATTTGGTGGCGAAAAATGATCAAAAAACTTTATTGCGTCTGCAAAGCTTTACCACAACGGTGTTTTATTCTCTCTTCACTTTGATGTGCTCAATTACAGGTATTAGGGCTTCTTCCTCTCATCAAAGCCTTTCACTAGAAGGAATGTTATTTCTTATTTCTCTCTAACCTTGGTGTGAGGGGTTTTTTTATCTTATTTGTGGCCCATCATTCAAGTTTTGCTCTGAAAAAGGCAGGACTTCCTCAGAGAGCAAACTCCGTGTTGGTTTTTATGTGGCAGTAGAATCCTGGGATGGTTTGGGTTGGAAGGGACCTGATCCCTGCCTGGACAGGCCCAGTGCCCTGGAATGAGGAGGGGACATCCTCCCACCCACTGGCTTTGCAAAATAACTCCTAATTAATGAAATCCAAGAATTCCACTGCGAAAATAGTTTCCACCCAGCGTGGAAATGACCTCAGCTCCCAGACATGCTGTCCCTGACTCTTGGGTCGTGCTGTGCATCACAGCAGTGCCAAATGGGATCATTGGACTCCAGTCAGGGATCAGGTCACCCACCAAGAGGGATTTCCTCTGGCTGCTCTCACTTTCAGCCACTGATTGGGGTCTGTCTTGCAGTTTGCGATAATAACACCAATAACTCCATGGAAATGTTATTAATTGGGAAGGTGGAACACCTTTCATTTGAGAAAACTCTTTAATGTCCTGGGAAGTGTCCTGGGAAGGCAGGATGGTGCCATCACTGAGCTGCTCTGGTGTGAGCACCTGCATCCAGGGCAGAATTCCAGCATGTTTAACCCTTCTCTCATAAAACCAGAGTGAAAACCAAACAGTTCTGGTGATAACTGAACACCAGTGTCTGCTTTCCCATAGGTTTGGGGGTGATGGTGTTTCATCCCACAGGATGAAGGGTGCACAGGAGATTTCTGAGGTCTCTCTCCTCTGCTTTCATGGAACCTGCAGAAAATCAGTAGCTCCTGTGGCTCAGTCAGGTCTGGTTGGATTTGGAAAAAGGGCTAAATAATTACATCAGGAAGGAGCGGGGTAGGAATAACGTTCCCACATGATCCCTCTACGTACCCCGTTGTGATAGAAAAGCACCCTGATATTTCCTGTTTTCCAGTTTTTTATTACAGCAGAAGCACCGTTGTTTCCCGCTGGAGATGCCTGGAAACTATTATTTACTACATTATTTACCATACCATACTTATTATTTGCTCCTGTAATGCAGAGAATAAAACCATTGCAGCAGAGAAATGGGAGTTTGGTGGAGGCACGTTTGGCACCTTCAGCAGGACAGAGGTGAACCCCAGCCCTGCCCTGCTCTCTGCAGGCACTTTGCCTTCATGGAACATCATCTGAGGCTGATATTTGCAGTGATTTCCTCCAAAAGTAAGGCAGACTTTATTATTCTTCTTTTTGGAGGGGGGACTCTGGTGGATTTGTTTGGTTCTCAGATCCAGGGAAACAATACACTGATTTTTTATTACCAAGGAAGGAGATGAACAGGTAGAGGGGTTTTTTTCCTCCCATCTAGAAGCCAGTTTCCTAAGGAAATGAGGCCTATTCCATTAACCTGTGTGGAAGGGGAGGTCACACAGTCACACCATTAGGGAGAGGGCTCAATATCCCACATTTCTGAGGTGAAATCTGGGAACGTGGAGTCACGGTCTGAGGGCGAGAACAGACAGGGCCTCATTTTCTCTCCTCTGCAGCCAGGCACTCATGGGGCAGAGCCTGAGGCTGTGGAGCCAAAGTTGGCTGGATCTTGCAGGTTTAAAAAAATATAACTTTCCTTACAGTCCAGTGGGGCTCACGATGTTATTGAGGATCTCAAACCTTTTACAGACACCTGAGAGGCCACTCAGAGCAATGTCATTGTCAGTCACAGAAGGGCTTCCACTGGATCTCTCGTGCAGCTGAGAACTGAGCCTTGAGACACTTACCCCTGTGAGCAGGACAGGAGTGAAGCTTTCTGTTGTTCCCCAAACTCCTCGTTTTTCTTCTCCAGTTTCTCCGCCCAGCCCTGGAAGGGATAAATCCAGGGAGCTCCCTGAAGAAAAGGCACTCAAGCACTTAAAAGCCCTGCACATTTCCAATAGCTGATTCATGAAATAGCTACCCCTGGATCCAGGGCCATCATCTCAGATGGCAGCAGCACAAGACAAGTTAATAACAGTCATTGTTACATGATTAAATTAGGTAGACAGGAATCATTTTTACAAGATTCATAATGGTTTTAATGATACTGTTTAGTTACAAAGAACAATATATTTTCTCTATTCACGAGTTCCTGGAAATCAAGGATCTTGGGTTGTAAAATATGAGTTTAAAGACAGAGTTGTGAGCTGCAGCCCCTCTGAAGGTTAGCTGGATGTTATCTTGCAGTCCTACAGCTCTTGAATTGCCCTGTAAGCAGGAGCAAGACCTGAATGGGAACAGTCTGTGGGAAATTTGGCTTTTGAGGCAGGAGCCAGACTCTGTGGAGGGAGGTTTCCCCCCCTAGAAGCCAGTTTCCTAAGGAAATGAGGCCTATTCCATGAAGTTATGTAGAGGGGGAGGTCATACAGTCACACCACCAGGGAGTGTGCTCAGTATGTCACATTTTTGAGGTGAAATCTGGGAGCCGAGAGATCCCTGACATCCCCCTTGCTGGTGTTGCTTTAGGGGAAGCGGTGCCACCGTCACACGGTTTGATATCGATGCCCTGCTGCACTGCACCAAACCCTGGACCCATCAGCAGCCAACCAGCCCCACTTGGGTCTCCCTGTGTGGCCCTCAGGACCCTCCACGTGGCATTTCACCTTGGCAGGCGTGGTGGCAAGATGGGCCCAAGGCTGGAAGGGAGAGAGGAGAACGTGGCACACTCAACCCAGACTTGCTTTGGACCATGAGAACTGGGACGTGCTGGGTGCCCCTGTGCCACAGAAAAAACATTTCTTTCTTGTGAATTGTCTCAGCAGAGACGTTTTCCTAGAAATCATTTTCAGTTTTGTGCTGTGCATTCTCTGGGAGCCCATAAAAACCCAGAGAGGAGCTCCAGCTGCAGCGATGCTGCTCGGTCACAGCGCTGGCATTTGTCACAGTGTTCTCACGCTGCTGGGAACTATTTCAAGGGCAGTTTGCTGTGGAAATGCAAACTGGAATCAGGGTGGCCCTGCAACAGCAACAGATGGACACTGAGTCATATCAAACCAGACCTGGCAGCTTCTTCCTCGCGCTGCTCCCAGTTGCCGCCCAAAACAGCACGGTTGGCTTGAGCTGGATGAACCAGCAGACACACAGTGGGTTGTTTGCTCCACCAGTGTGATCCCAGTGGGGTGAGAGCTGAGGCAAAGCCATTGGGAAGCAGAACAGAGTGTCTGGAAGAGCAGCTCCCCATGTCCCCACAGCGTGGCATCAACCAGCGTCCCTCAACAGATCAACCGAGTCAACGCTGAGACCCAACTGTGCCAAGACCAAGAGACCAAGGTGACACTTGTGCTGAAAGACTGAGACTGTGCAGGTGGATCTGCCAAGGCAGATATATTTAAGCAGCTGAATATCCATCCTGGGAAAAAAAAATCAGCGGGAGGGAAGGAGAAACTGCGATGCTGAGGAGCACAGGAGGCACGTGCCCTGACTTGGGAGGAGAGGAACAATCTCTCCGTGTGGTTTGGAGACACAGTGAACAGTCTGTGGCTCCCAAACTCTTCCTTTCATCACATTTCAGTAGATTTTGACAATATTTGTCCCAGCCTGGTCAAGGCTGTGAGAGAAGACACCCAGCTTTGAGCTCTTTATGTAAACTCCCACCTTCTCTCAAGAGTAAAACCAACTTGGTTTTGTTGTGTTAACCCAAACAGGCAGAGCAAGGCTGTGTCAGTGGGGACATCTCCCCACACCACCCTTCACTGGCAAAATGACTGTTGTACGAGGCTGGATGTAGGTTTGTCATCAGCTTTTAATGAGGATAAAGTGTTTTTCTAATTCCATGATTAGATTTAAGCATCTCATTCCAAAGCTGCTTGCAATAGGGGAAAAAAAAAAACAATTAAAGACAGGAAGTCACAGTGAAAATGTTCTCGGGAGGATTTGTAGATGTCTGGTACACAGGAGGGTGTGACCCTCTCATGGTGGGATTGTTGGGGTGTCTTGTGCAGGGCCAGGAGTTGAACTCCCTGATCCTTGTGGCTCCCTTCCAACTTAGGATATTCCATGATTCTGTGATTCTCCCCTGGTGGCACCTGCAGAAGCTCCTGAAGCAAAGGATGGCTTCACTTCTGTGGCTGTTTGCAGATTAAGGGTGCCCAAAACTCTTGGTTGACCTTCTATCAGGGTTGTGGGTTTTTTTCTGAATTCAGCCAAATTATGTGATTTTTTATCATTTTTGGTGGTGTCCTGTGCAGGGCCAGGAATTGGACTCAATGATCCTTGTGGGTCCCTTCCAGTGCAGATAGTCTGTGATTCTACAATAAATTCTACTTATTCTCAACATCCAAGAGGTTATTTTTTTCAGAGGAAAAGAGAAGTAGCTGCAGCCATCAGCTGCTGAGCCCTTGCAGCACAGTCCAAACGGAGCTACTGCAGTCGTGTTTCTTTTTGACAGAATACCACGACTGGAGTATTTTAAAATCTTCCCCTTTTCTCTGTGAGGGCTGAGCCCAAATTTCACCAGATAATATGCAAGTTCATTTTTGAGAAGGAGACAACAGTCAGTAAGTGTTGGTGGGAACAGCCCTGTGCTAACTCTGAGCTCGCTGAGGCTGTTTGAGATGTCAGTGCTGGAGAAAGTACTGAAAAAGTGAAGGATCTCCTCCCAGGGAGTCTTCACAGGGTAGATTTTCAGGCAAAAATTGGAAAAAAATTCCTAAAAGTCGCACACATCTCATCCCACCACGTTTGCCACGTGTTGGAGTGAATTTGGGATGCAGCTGGAGCAGAACTTCCAACCCAAACTCCGCAGCTCCGAGTTCTCCGTGCCTGAATCCCTCTCCGTGCTGTAAGAACGTTATCGTGCACTGGGTTTGATTAAATGGAATTAAAAGAAACCACTTATCCCTGAGGGGGGAAAAAAAGAACCAGAATAAAGCAGAATTTGTCGAGCACATTTGGATCTGCCATTGCAGCCCCTACTTGAGAAAAGTTTGAAGAGGCAGCTGGAAACCCTTCAGGTGCTGATGACAAAAGCTCTTTTGTGGTGTCCCAGAAAGCAGTGGCCACAAAAAGTGTTACATAAGGTTTAGAAGCCCAGGAGTGTTTCTGTTTGAGGGTGTTATTAATCAACTTGTGGACAATAATCACATTCCATTCCTCTCCACTGCTTCTCGGTGTTTAAGGCTCTCACTGTGATCTTCTTATCTCTCCTATTGATTTCTGAAATCATCTGTGTCAATCTGACAAGCAAATAAAAGCAAGTTTTGTCCTAATGGGGATGGGAGAAAGCAGGGAACAGTCGCAGAATGTGCTCTGATGAGCTCTCAGCAGTTTGGCACAGCCAGGTCTCACACCTGCTGGTCTCCCCAGACTTCAGTGAGCTTTGGAGACAGCTCTGCCCTCGAGAGAATGAAATGTGTCTGGTCAGTGATACAGGAGTCACTCAGGTAGAGCAGGGCAGAGGAGAGAAAGCATTTTCTTAGGGGAAAAAAGCCCAAGAAATGAGTTTTTCTTTGCTTTACATGATCAATCAACACTGCAGTAAATGCTGTGCTGAGCTTTGGGTTATGCTTTAAATCCCCCTCTGAACTGGAGCAACAAGCCCTCAGGACCAGATCTGCTCTTAATGCATTGTTCAGCCTGTATCCATGTTCAGGATTGATTCCCATTGCCCAGCCTGTAGCCATGTCGGGGATGGATTCCCATGACCCAACTTGTGTCCCTGTTTGGGATTGATTCCCATTGCCCAGCCTGTATCCATGTGCAGGATTGATTCCCATTTCTCACACTGTGTCCACGTTCAGGATTGATTCCTATTGTCCAGCCTGTGTCCCTGTTTGGGATTGATTCCCACAGCCCAGCCTGTATCCATGTTCAGATTTGATTCCCATTGCCCAGCCCGTATCCGTGTTCAGGATTGATTCCCATTGCCCAGCCCTTATCCCTGTTCAGATTTGATTCCCATTGCCCAGCCTGTATCCATGTTCAGGATTGATTCCCATTGCCCAACCTGTGTCCCTGTTTGGGATTGATTCCCATTGCCCAGCCTGTGTCCCTGTTTGGGATTGATTCCCATTGCCCAGTCTGTATCTATGTTTGGGATTGATTCCCATGGCCCGGACCGTATCTGTGTTTGGGATTGATTCTCATTGCCCAGTCTTTATCCATGTTCAGGATTGATTCTCATTGCTCACACTGTATCCATATTCAGGATTGATTCCCATTCTCCAGCCTGTATTCATGTTGGGGATTAATCCCTATTTCCTATTATCCATGTTTGGGATTGATTCCCATTGCGCAGTCTGTATCTGTGTTTGGGATTGATTCCCGTTGCCCAGTCTGTGTCCCTGTTTGGGATTGGTTCCCATTGCCCAGCCTGTATCCCTGTTTGGGATTGGTTCCCATTGCCCAGCCTTTATCCCTGTTCAGGATTGATTCCCATTGCCCAGCCTGTATCCACGTTTGGGATTGAGAAAGTTGGGGATGTTCAGCCTGGAGAGGAGAAGGTTGCGTGGAGACCTTCCAGCACCTTCCAGTATCTGAAGGGGCTACAGGTAATCAGAGAGGGACTTGTCATCAGGAATGTAGGGACAGGAAAAGGAGTTCAAACTGAAATGGGTTCAAACTGAAAGAAGGGAAATCTGGGTTAAAAATAGGGAATAAATGCTTCCCTGTGAGGGCGGAGAGCCCCTGGCACAGGGTGCCCAGAGAAGCTGTGGCTGCCCCTGATCCCTGGAAGTGTCCAAGGCCAGGTTGGAGCACCCTGGGCTAGTGGAAGGTGTCCCTGCCCATGGCAGGGGGTGGGACTGGATGAGCTTTAAGGTCCCTTCCAACCCAAACCATTCAGTGATTCCATGATTTTTCCATTCTCCTCCGGGTAGGTTGGCAAGAGCCAGCCCAGCAGGGCACATCAGCACAGGGACTTGTGCAGGGAGAACAGAGGAAGGGGGATTTTCTGGGCTATATGGGGCACTTTGGTGTTCTCTCAACAGGAATTAAAGCCAGATAAAGTGCAATGGGAAATGAAATCCCTTTTTTTTTCACAGTGGAAGTGAAATTCTCCGAGGGCAGTGGAGTTCTCTCTTGCTTCACTTGTGGTGTTCAAAGCTAAATGTCTTTCTACAAACACAAGCTCTCCAGGGCTAACAGGCTGCATTGAAAAGGTCTGTTCTATACAGGAGCTCAAGTCTTCTTAATTTAATAGTCTTGTCCAGCCTTAACAATTACAATTTTATTGATTTAAGGGAAGCAGCAAAGAACACAAGCAGCTTGTTTATTTTCCTATACTGCCTCACAAATCAGTCAAAAGGTTGATTTTAATTCATGAAAAATGTCATCTTTGAACTGAACTAAAATAATTCGTAAAAGAAAAAGAAAAAAACAGGAAAGGCAACTTTTTTTTTTTTTTTTTTTTTTTTTTTTTTGCATTAAGGCTCAGATTGGGCTCTGGAGAGGTACTTGTTGCCTCTCAGATCTTATTTGTGAAGGTTTGGACGAGGTTTTGTGGTGCCCACGTAGCTCAGGGCCAAGGCTGTAGCACGAGTTCTGTCAAGAGGCACCTGGCCTCTTCCAATCCCAAAGGATTTGTCCACTGGGATGCTGGAGCTCCTGTTCCTCCTGAGGCAAACATCAGGTGGGGAGATGTGAAAGGATGGGATAAACTGAAAGGGGGACAAACTTTCCCTTGGGCTCAGAGGGGAGAGTTTAAAAGGAGTCCATCATAAGTTTGCTGGTGATTTCTTCAGTCACAACTGCCTCAAAGGAGCAGAGTGACCTGAAAAGGTCACTGTTATCAAGCTCTCCAGGCTTGATAAACAGGGCAAAGTTTAGGGTCTGTTTGTGGAAAGCACTGGAGGACACAGGCTGTGGGAGTAGAGGGGAGAGATGTAAAGGTCTCTCTGCATCACACACTAAAGGGCAGCACAGATTGCCCCTGACAGGGGTGGCAAGGTGAGGGTCGGGCTCTCCTACCACTTAACAGTGACAGGACAAGAAGAAACGGCCTCAAGTTCCACCAGGGGAGGTTCAGTTTGGACAGCAAGAGGAATTTCTTCATGGAAAAGCTTGTCAGGCATTGGAAGGGGCTGCCCAGAGAGGTGGTGGAGTCCCCATCCCTGGAGGTGTCCAGGGAAGGGCAGGACATGGCACTGAGTGCTCTGGGCTGGGGGACAAGGTGGGCATCGGGCACAGGAGGGACTTGGTGGTCTTGGAGGTCTTTTCCAACCTCAATGACTCTGTGATTTAGGACAAGAGGGTTTGGTCTTAAGCTGTACCAGGGGAGGTTTAGGTTGGATATCAGGAAGGAATTCTTTCCAGAGAGAGTGATCAGCCATTGGAATGGGCTACCCAGGGAGGTGGTGGAGTCACTTCCCTGGAGGTGTTTAAGGTGAGACTGGATGTGACATCAGTGCCATGGGCTGGGAACCACGGCGGGGTTGGATCAAGGGTTGGACCTGATGATCTCGGAGGTCTTTTCCAACGCAGCTGATTCTGTGGTTCTATGATTCCACGATTCTGTGAGGATGAGGGAACAATGCCAGAGCTGGAGGAACAATCCCAGAGCTGGGAGCAGCCCAGTTTGCCAGCACAAAGCTCCATCCAAGGCAGGAACATCGTGATCTGCTCCGTGACACCCCCGTGCTGGGTCTGGGTCTGTGAGCAGCAAACTCAGCCCCCACATGAGCACGTGTCTGAAGGACCTGTGGCAGCCCTGTGTCCCTGTCCTTGGGCCTGGGGCCAGCAGGCACTGCCAGGCTCACTGAGGTTTTGCCCCATGGCAGCAAAGAGCTTCACACTGCACAGTTTGCCAGTCAGGGATGTGTCTGTCCTTTGCCCCTGGGATTTCCCGGGATGGGTGTTGTGCAGCGGGATCCTGCCTTCGAGGTTGGAGAACCAAACTGACTGCAAAGCATTTCTCCCTTCCATGATCCATCCCGTGGCTCTGGCAGCCCTTTCCAGCTGTCAGCACTTCCCACAGGCTGTGTCTCCCTGAACTCCAGCTCTGCTTTCAGGACTGACCCGTCCTCCCATTCCTGCTTCGTGTTTCCACACCACGGTCCCACCAGCCCTTTGGTCACCAAACAGCAGTGGGAGCCCAGATTCCTGCCATTCCCACCACACTCCTGAATTCCCATGGATCACTGCTGTCTACCCACATACTTGGCCACGTTCACCTTCATCCTCATTGCGTGTCAACAAATGAATAAAAAGTTTTTCTGCGTTGCACAGTTCCTTCCTTGATCATTTGTGACTTTCCCTGATCTTTGGGTCACCTGAAAGGTTTTATCAGCAGTAAATGTATGTTTTTTTCAGGTCATTAATTCAAATGTTAAATAGCATGGAAGTGCTTTCTGCCCTACCCCAGTGGAAACACGGTCACTACTTTAATTACTGCCTTTACAATTACACATTGAATGCTATTAATCAGCTAATTTGAGAGTTGTTTAATGTCTCCTGCATGCCTTGCTCACCACTGTTACCCAAACTAAACCCAGGACTAACTTAAAACACCACTTTCTGTACCTTTTCTTGGCAGAACCTGTAAGGTCAAGCCTGTTACAATTCCATAAAACTTGGCAATGTTGTTTTTATAAGGTACCAAATCCACGTGACAGAATTACTACTTGGTCTTACTTTTGCTGCCCTCCTTTGATTTCCTTCCTCTGTTAATTATTTTCCCCTAATTTATTGCTTCCTGTGTGAGATTCTGTGTTATTTAGGCTGGGACTAGTGCCAGACTAACTTTCCTAGGATATCCCATTTACCTTTTGAAAAACACGGTTAGGACATCAGCCCGACTCTCCTCGTTCAGAACCTCCCAAACCAAGTGAAAAAACCCCATCATTGCTGATCCAGAGACCTCCTCAGGCAGCTCTTTGAAGGCTCTTGGGTACAGTTAGACCTTGAATTAAAGAAGAAGAATTAAATAGCTCTGCCCCAGCTCCCCTTCGGGGTGTGCTGCTGAAATGGAAAGCATTTCACCATTCAGGCTGTGATTACATTATCTGGCAGGGTAGAAATATTTAGGGAACTTTTCTGTCTTCATCATTATCAACACTTTTTTTTTTTTTTTCTTTTTTCTTCTGTTCCATTCCAGGCTGGTAATGGCTCAATACCACTGGGAAAAAATTCTTTTGCTTTCAGTGTCGTTTTATGGCTCCCCGTTGTGCTCAGCCCCCCCTGGCTGCCCATCTCTCCTCACACAGAATCACAGAATCAACCAGGTTGGAAAAGACCTCTGAGGTCATCAAGTCCAACCCTTGATCCAACCCCGCTGTGGTTCCCAGCCCATGGCACTGATGCCACATCCAGTCTCACCTTAAACACCTCCAGGGATGGAGACTCCACCCCCTCCCTTAGCAGCCCATTCCAATGTTTGATCACTCTCTCTGGAAAGAATTCCTTCTTAATATCCAACCTAAATCCCCCCAGCACAGTTAAGACTGTGCCCTCTTGCCCTTTCTCTCTGTGGCCATGGGACTTCCTCGGCTTACTCTGAACTTGTCAACCCCAGGAATGACCTGTAGGATCCAAAAGTGGCATCAGGTTCTCCCTGAGGCTCTGCTGGGCTCTGGGAAAGAGTGAATGAGGATTTTCTCCCACACAGTTGCACTCTGAGTCTCTCACCTCTGGATTTGGTCTGGATTTGCTCCTCAGCCTCTGCATCACCAGCAAAGCCAATGTTCTGTCTTACACGAGGACCTGCAGTCCCAGGGGATTTCCAGAGAGTCCCAAACCCATCCATGAGTTGGGAAGAATGATCATCCCCCCTGAGGAGTGGAGAAGGCAGGTCTGGGAAAGGCACATCCTTCCTGTTACCTCAGGAAAAGTTACCCAAACTCCCGAAACAATTGGGCAGCTCAGTGGGAGAAGCTCCCTCCCACATCATTAAACACAAATTCATCATCTGTAGGACAAAAAAAATTAGTTGGAAACCATTGGAGGCAGGAGAGAAGTATCTGCCCCTGGTGGCCCTGCTCTGATGGACACACCTCCCTAAATATCCTTTTCTTGAGCACTTGCTGTGATCCCATGAGGGTCTGTCCAGAGCAATTATCCTCCAGTGATTACTATTTTACACCCAATTTGGAAAGTGATATATTAGAAAGAGTTCCAAATGCTGTACTGGAAAAAAATTCACCTCCTTCACCCTCAGTGTTCAACCCTTAAGTGGCTGTGCTGCAACTAAACAAGGGGAGAGCACAGGTGTTAAGAGGAAGAGTTTATACATATTCAAGAATTATTTGATCAAGGCAAATTCGCTTCAAGGGTCTTGAAAGTGTTTAAAATATAAATCTTTTATATGTGGACACAGTTGTTAAAAAATAACTGTTGTGAATAAATAACTGTGAATAAACACCTCTGTTGTCTTAGCCCATATCTTTTTATTTTAATAATGAAGTAGTTCAAGTAATATGTGGAAAGTCATTTCATTTGTGCTAGAACTCCTTAAAACTCTCACAGTATGATTGTAAGGGGGAAAGCACTGCAGGCTCTTGTTTCAAATCCTTTTTCATCTTTGTGGGTTTTTCCTGAGGCCTTTAAAGCTCAGGTGTCCTGGGTGGGGCTGCCTCACCTCTTGCACAACCCCTGAGCCTGGGTTGCATTAAGTTAAGCCTAAAGCCTCCCCTTGCAGCATCACTCACCCAAAGCTTTGACCAACATGAAGAGATGCTGAACAAAGAGAGAACAAAACAATGGCCAAAGACAAAGTCGGCTCTGGAGAGGCCACTTGGCTCTGCCAAAATATTCTTTACATCCCTCGAGCCAACTGGTGCATAGGGAACTTCAGCTGGGCGAGAAAACCACCCTACACACTTGGGAAAAAACCAACCAAACAAAAAAAAAAATAGGCATTTTAAATTCTTTTTGTAATGAATTTGGATGTATAGAATGTATTTTAAGTTTTTATAGGATTTCCTACATTTTGTTGCACTTGTTGCTAGCACTGACACACAGTACAGGGTTTTTCTCAGCCTTGTTTTTGGCCATAGTTTCTTACAAGGGCAGCTCTGAAATCAGAACTAAAGCAGGAGTGAAGTTGTGATAAAAAGAAATGAGAAGCAATTTCAATTCAGAGTATTTATAAACCTTTGCTTCAGCTGAGTCTTCATTTGCTCAAGAGTCTCCTTTGGGAGAAAGAAGAGGTTTTTGTTAACATAAGGGAGTTCTTTCACCTTAGTGACTGGAAAAGGGTTAGTTCAGGGGAAAGGTGGATAATGTGACTGGAAATGTGTCCTGCTCCTGCTGCTAATGATGAACAAGAAACAAAGGAATGAGAGGTGCATGATGCAAAACCAATAGAGAACATCAATCACAGCACTGATGCAATAGAAATACAGAACAAATACAAGATGCAAACCCACAAAATACAAATGCAAGAGTTTAGTCTTTGACTTAAAAAGCTGAAGGGAAAGTGTGGGAGGGGAGGGAAGGTTCAGCTCACCCCTCTCTGGGTCTTTGCAAGCTACTTTTAAGGGACTTGGAGAAGCACAGCCCTGCACACAAGAGCCAAGGTCCAAATATCCTTGTGTCCTGTTTTCTGGCATTGGAGATAACAGCCAGTGCCTGAGGATGAGCATAAGAAAAGGGGTGGTCATAGTTCCCCACCACGCTCTGACAATGTGCAATTTGCAGCTCAAAGGCTTCCTGAGCCAAAATTGTTTAAGTCTTTTTGTTTAAGTCTTCAATGGAATTTTTTTTTTTCATCTATTAATTTGTCCAGTTGTTTTCACCCCACCAAAAAAAAAAAAAAGCTACAGGGCAAGTTGTGGAGATGGGAACCCTGCCAGGACCTCTTCCCAAGGGGGAGGAGCTGACTGCCAGGGCAGGAAAATCCAGAAGGGGAAGGATTCAGGGATTCTGTGCACCACCAGCACATCTGCTGAGGGTTGTGTGGGGGTCTCCACACAACTCCCTGGCACAGGGTGAGGGTGCCTTGCAGGCTCAGCAGGATAATGGGAACGTGACAAGATTCCTCCTGTCCTTATTTTGCTGCCTCTCCTAAAAGGAGCTAAAAAGGGATCACAGGATCCATTAGTTTGGAATCATCAAGTTCAACCTATGACCCAACACCATCAAGTCAACAAGACTGAGCACCATGTCCAGTGATTGTGAGAAGGATCTCAGGCAAATGGGTGAAGATTCAGCACTTGAAGGGCACAAGTGCTTCTACAAAGCTTTGGAAACGTGAAAGCAAACACTGAGCTGGTGAGAAACCCAGTGTACAGAGCAAGCCCTTCCTCCTTTAGACCTTCCCACGGAGATGCTCAAAGGGTGAAACAAAACAGCAGCTGTGCAAGTGTTTGCTCCTTTTTTTATCCCACGAAGGTGAAGGAGACACTGAGGTTGGAAACAAAAAGCTCAGTGATGAGCTGGTTGCTCAGAACAACATGCAGACCCAGAGACCTCACACACGTGTGGCTCCCAGCCCAAAGAGCAAACAAAACATGCAGAGAAAATCCAGCCTCAGAAATGGAAGATGTGCTGGGAGGTGTTTCCCATGGCCATTGCTCCGTGATGCATCACTGACCCACTCACTGCAAAGGGACAGCGGGGAATGGAAGAAATGGAGAGGAAATAAATGGTCAAAAGCCTTTGGAGTCTTTCACTGGCACCCTGTTTCCAAACTTCATCATGGATTGGACTCTGAGACCCCTTGTTGTGACAAGCAGCACTTAAACTGCACCAGTTATGTGTTTAAGGACTGGCCAAGGCTCAAGGGAGATCTCACTCTCTACAACTCCCTGATACGAGGGGGGAGCCAGAGGGGGTCAGACTCTGCTCCCAAGGGACAGGAGAAGAGGAAACGGCCTCAAGCTGTGCCAGGGGAGATTTAAGTTGGATACTGGGGAAAATTTCTTCATGGAAAGGGTTGTCCAGCATTGGAACTGTCAAAAGAGGTGGTTAAGTCACCACCCTTGAATGGGTATGAAAGCCCTGTGGATGTGGCACTTGGGGACATGGGGTAGTGGTGGCCTTGGCAGTGCTGGGGCAATGATGGGTCTCAATCCTACAGGTCTTTTCTAATCTAAATGATTCTGTGATTCTATTCTGTGGTTCTATGAAAAGAAACTGAGAAGACCTACCTTGTCTCATACCATGAGGATCACTGGTAGGGCTGGAGCCCATCCCACCCCAGCTGAAGAGAGAGGGCTGGATGGATGGCAGGACAATTTCTGTGCCTCCATTGAGACTCTAAATCTTGGTTTTCCAGCGCTGTCCTCTCCAGATTTGAAACCCTCTGCATTTATGGAGGTTCTGGGAAAGTGGCAAAAGACATCTATTCACAATAGGATTGCTGGAGACAACTGAGGGACTGTTTCCTGGAATGATGGAAAAGGCTTTTTTGTGGATATCTGGCTGGACTGTTTCTACTTGAGTGATGACTTGATTGCTCCTGGGGTTTTGCTGAAATCCTGGTTGTATATTAAGACATGCTGACCCTTGGATGAGCGTGTTTTTAGCATTATTTGAATAGAAAGGGGCTGGTGAGCACTTGGGCTGAATAAAGGCCATGTGGCTGAAGGGAGTATATTTGGATTGGGAAAGGGCCTGGGTCAGAGATATCCACTCATTCCTCTCAATGGCTGAGTTTTGGAGCTGCAGTCCAGGGTGTTGCTGCAGTGCTGTGTGTTAAAGGGGTTTTTCCTGGAGTGAGATGGAAAACGCATCCCGGGCTTCCTGCAGGACACACCCACAGGCAGGTGCTCTGAAACCACTGGCTGTGGTTTGGGAGTGGGGATTTCTCTCATCCTACAGAGACGCTCAAAGTGGCAAAAGTGAAATTTTGCTGTATCTGAAACTGGGGAATTTCTCTCCTTGCAGGGAAGAGAGGAGACTCAACCACTCACTTGTAGACTTTCCCATGTCACCTGCTTCCCTTCCTTTACCTTCCTTCCCTCACCCCACCTGTCACTCCTCTCATCTTCATAGAAAAGTGCACCAC
>NW_021940696.1:1445582-1451422 GCF_001715985.3 Manacus vitellinus
AGGGGCTCTCAGCTCTCCCTGGAGCCTTCTCTTCTCCAGGGGAACCCCCCCAGCTCTCCCAGCCTGGCTCCAGAGCAGAGGGGCTCCAGCCCTGGCAGCATCTGCGGGGCCTCCTCTGGACTCTCTCCAGCAGCTCCACGTCCTTGTGCTGTTGGATGCCAGAGCTGGACACAGCACTACAGAGTGCAGAGCCCTTTCAGAAGAAGTATTCCCTGATTCAAAGGTTCTGCCTCAACCACTGAGTCAGGTCTCACATCTCCAGCCCTACCAGCTGAGACCTGCTGCATCAAAGACAAACTCACATGTTGGTTTGCTCTTGGCGGGTGGGAACAGGATTGAGATGCTCTCCCAGAACTCATGGAGACAGTCCCAGACACATCTCCCTCACCCAGCAGATGCTCTCCCTCTGTTGAGGGCAGGAACGAGACATATCCCCGCAGGAGAACAGTTAGATTTTTCCTTTGCTGCCCAACTTTGCAGGTCATCTTTCTGCCCAAGGATGTTTTTCCAGGATGAAAAATCCATCACCACAAAAAACTGTGGCAGAGTTTAGAGCCCATCTGCCATTTCTGTAGCATTGAGTTGCAGGGCTGCTCTTGTGCATGTCCACCCTGTAACTCAGCACCACCTCCCTTGTGGTCTGCAAAGCATCTGGAGAGAGGTGGGACCTTTATTCCTGATGCATCAGCACAGGGAAAATCCTGCAGTTGTAGAGGAAAGAACAGTTTGTCGGGTTTTTTGACTGCAAGCTGTGGTTGCCCAGAGAAGCTGTGGCTGCCTCTGGATCCCTGGAAGTGTCCAAGGCCAGGTTGGATGAGGCTTGGAGCAGCCTGGGCTCGTGGAAGGTGTCCCTGCCCATGGCAAGGAGTGGAATGAGATGGTCTTTAAGATCCCTTCCAATCCAAACCATTCCATGATGATTCTATGGTGTTCCCTGCAGGAATCACGGAAAGAAGTCAACAAAGACTGAAAAAACCACCTAAAAAAAATTTCATTAATCCAAAGCAAAGATACCCCAATATTTCCTGTATCACAAACCCCATTAGAGTTGTGGGGGCTGAAAAAACATCTCCCAACCTCTCAAATCTCTGTGCACAAATTTCCACACTTTATCTTTCCCTTTTATCCTACCTTGTGCATTATAAGGATATTGGAAGGATGGAGGGTTTTTTTTCAGGAAATGGTTGAATGAGGAACATTGAATGAGAAAATCTAACAGACTCAAAATCTGTTGTTCCCATATGGATGTTTTCCCTGGTTTATGTTCCCTTCTCTTTAGGGACTTCAGTCCCACTGCAGGCAGTAAACACCTCAAAGAGGGGTAATGAAGCACTCAGGACTGGGATGTTTAAATTCATGATAAGATTTATTTCCAAGTGGCTTGTTCAGAGCTACTGACGGTATTTGTAACCCTGATAGGAAATAAATCAACATTCCCTGAGCCCCAATAAGTTTTCTTAATCACGGTATAATTCGTCCTATCTCCTGATAGGAATATTTGAAGTTTTTAGTCTGAGCTTCCTGAGCAACAGGATAGTCGTTCCTCCAAAAATTTAAAATCTATATTTAAAATAAATAAATAATTTTGAGGTGGAAGTTTGTAATCTATCTCTTTTTTGTTTTTTTTAACCTCATCAACTATTGGTCTTTAAAAAGTAATTATCTGAACTCCACAGCGTCTTGCTTCATACTGTTTTGACTCAGTTTAGCCCAGAAGTCAAAATAAAATGGGATGATGAAGCCTGAATGTAGTTTCCTTTCTTTCTCCTCCCTCTTTCAAAGGGCAAAGCTGAAAGAAAAGGGTTTGTCTTCTCCCCCATGGTGGATGTGGTTGAACCAAATGTGTCCTGGTGGAACCACTTTGCTCCTGCAGAACCTCTCCTGGAGCCAGGAGCCCTCCTGAAAAAATTGTGCTTTCTCTGGTTTTTCCCAGTGTTCCCACCACTAATGAGAAAGGTGGATTTTCCTGCCCCTGTTTCCAGATCAGGCTGTTCCCTGCCTGGGGGGGAGGCACAGCTCGCTGAAGAGGTGACACGGAGAAGGGCACAGAGTGATGGATGAGCAGGCTGGGAATCCCTGTTTTCATCATGTCTAGAAAAAAAAAAAAACAAAAAAACATCCAATTCACTTCAAAAGCAACCAGAGCACCTCATTAATTTCCAGCGTGTGATTACAATGCCTAATTAAGCTGTGGAACTCATCACCAGGAGCTGTTATGCAAGAGCAGCAGGGTTAGAAAGATTGCAAAAAAATAAAATTAGGAGGGGGTGGGGGGGAAAGAAAGCAAGAAAGAAAATGGCATTTATCTCTGTACTGGAGCATGCACAGATATGCCAGACTGGGCTGAGAAAGGATATCAATCCTCAGAGCACAACCAAGCTACCAACAGCCCATTAGGATGGAACTTCTCCCGTGGGAGAATTGCCTAATTTATCAAGAGGAGAGTTCCTTACATCGTTCTTTGGGACAGCTGGGAATGATTCATGTCCAAAGCAAGGTCTGGAGCAAGGCTGGCCGTTGGTTCTGGCACCCTCTGGCCTTCCTCTGTCACCGAGTGCTTGGAAACATCAGCAGGCCAGGCCAGAGTTAAATCACTCCACAATTTAGGGGCTTCCCATCGGAGTGCAGAAAAGTTGCCTTTTTCAGAGGCTTATCTCTGGAAAAAAAGTTAATTGGAGGTGGTTTTAGGAAGCATTTCAGAGCCAAAATGTGTGTCCAGGTTCCCAGGGTGGGCGCTGAGGTTGCCTTGGTGACACAGGGATGTGGATGAGGTGTTTACAACTCCAGAGGATTTTAACCCATGGGAACAATCTGTCAGCACAGGAGAGAGGCTGTTCTGAGTCATAAATACAAGGCACTGACGTGGTCTTTGTGTTTTCCAGGCTATGAAAGCCTCATAAATTGGATAAAAAACAGTGACATCCACCAACAAAGATGTCTGTTATCAGTGGGCACAGCCAGAAATCTTCCTGGAAAACCATTTTGTATGGCATGTCAACTGAAGAGTGATTTGGGACAGGGATTGTCCTTCCATCCTATTTATTACCATGGACCTGCCTGGATCCTCAACCGATGCTTTTGAATTTCTATAATAACACAAATAACAAAAAAATCGAAATTTTTTAATTTATTTTTTTTTTCCAATTTTGTGGAAAAAGTCTTTTGCTTCTCACTGAAAGGTTTTTAGCTGGACAAAAGATTCCCTGATGTACCAGTCACAGAAACTCGTCGTGCACCCTGAGGGGACCTGGCATGGGATGGGAAAAGCCACGAGCTGTTGCTCATTGAATGGTGCAGAAAGCCCAGAAAGAGACAATTTTCAGTGATATTTCCAAAACTTGCCATTTTTTCAATGAAAATATTTAAATTTTAATTTTTTTTAGTGGAAAAAAAAAATCATGTTTTCCACAGGGGAAAAAAAGTGTCACAACCAAGCCATGAGTGTGGTTGTTTTGGTGGCCTGGTGTAGCCAGGGACTAAAGCTGCCTGTGTAGGTACTGAATCCAGTTGTCACAAACCTAAACCTCATGGAATTGATCTTTTTTTCTCACTTCTGTGTGAGTGAGAACGGAGATCAGGAGCAACACAGCAGGTGTAGGAGTCCCTATGGAATTACAGCCCTTGGCCATGAACCACTGTCATCTAATCCATGAGGGGCAAACACAATGGGCACAGTCCTGGGGCCACAAAAATGACACAAATTCAACAGCAAGTACCAAGGTCCTTCCAGAATAAGCACAATGTCACCTCAGGAGTGTTACAGGAGAGCAGCAAACCTCCTTAAATTAGGGGCTGTCACCAGGAGCCATCCATGCAAGGCCTAAGTTCGTGGAAAAGTGGGCAGATGCTGCTTTAATTTGATCCAAAGATAGAGAGGGTGCAGCACTGAGCAGTGAGTGCTGTTCTCCCATTAAGTGTGCTGGGGTCTGGTGGAACCTGGATGTCAAGGAGGACAAAATTATCTTAGAATCAGAGAATGGTTTGAGCTGGAGGGGACCTCAAAGATCACCCAGTTCCAACCCCCTGCCGTGGGCAGGGACACCTTCCACTAGCCCAGGTTGCTCCGACCTGGCCTTGGGCACTTCCAGGGATTCAGGGGCAGCCACAGCTTCTCTGGGCAACCTGGGCCAGGGCCTCCCCACCCTCACAGCGAGCCTTGTCAATAGGCTTTTGGGGTGATGATGAAATTTTGGAGGAGAACTCTACCACAGGTAACAAATGTGGTGTTCCAGGTGTCCTCTCTGGCCCTGGAGCTCCAAACTGCTGATTGCTGCAGGCTTGGAGGGAGCAGCAGGGGCTGGACCGCTGTGCTCGTCATCTTTCTTTCACTAATTATCTAATCATCCCCTTCTTTCCACTTGGGGACAGGATGTTGTGCTGGATGGACCTTGGGATGACCAAGTTCTGACATCTTTTTGTCCCTGGACTCTCTGTTTGGTGCCAGCCAGGAATTTCTCAGGTGTAGTAAATGCTTTTTTTTCACATCAGGTCGGGGTCTGTTTGCTTTTTGTCCTTGCTGAACCTCCCCCAGCATCATTCCTTCCATTTCTCCCCAAAACTTTGATGGAAATCCAAGTATCATTAAGTCTGCTGCACCTCTGTCCTATTCTATTCCCTTTCAGCTTTCCAGATCTTACACTGTTCATTGGATGAGAAGGAAAAGCCACATGGAAAGCCCGTGGTGCTGGAGGTGTTTCTCCTGCCTGAGCCCCCCTGCTCTGGAATATCCAGTGCAGCTGAGTTCACTAATAACATTAATATGGGCACTTAGTCCAGCTAAATAGGCCACTTAATTCCCATTAATGCCAAACTAATTAGAGCACAGTGAACAACAAAAGAGAAAACACCATCTTTGTGTCTGTGCAAAGCTATTCATGATCTTCTTCCCCCTCCAAAATATAGGCCATCCTTCCCTTCCTCAGGCTCAAAGGGGAGCCTGAATTCGGTGATGAGAACAACCATCAGCAATTCTCAAGATTTCATCTTTCATCTTTCTTTCAGGGATAAATTTATCTACAAAGAAAAATCTGTAGATATTCCTGAGTGCAGGCAAAGACAGTCACATTAGTCAAAAAAACCCCCCTGCATTGCTAAATACAGTGTGTGCACTGAGAGTGACCTAAATATGATTAAATTACCCTGTCTAATTCCAAGCAAGAAAAAGCTGCCCAGAATTACTTTAATTAGCTGAAAAAGATGCTGTCAGCCACTTTCTCAGAGCAGATTTAATGTTCTCTGTTATTCCTTGTACCCACAGCGTCCTATGGCAGGAAAACAAAATACTTGTCTACTCATCATTGTTAATATTCCCATTATTTATTCCTACCCAGATCTCCTTAGGAAATTCAGTTTGTGCTCCATCTGTTTGCCCCCCAATGTGTTGCAAAGCCACTTGGCAGTTCCAAGAAGCTGGAGGAGAGCACTGATTGGATTCCAAATTATCTTTCCAGAAAAGTCTGGAGTCCTTTTGGCTGCTCAGCACCACGGCGGGTCAGACCTCAGCATCCCGAGCTGTGATCATGGGGGGCAGGAATCTTGCCCAGTGACCTGCCCAGCATCACTGGGGTCACCTGTGGAGAGGTGGGGGCAGAATTTGGGTCTCCAGCTGAACTCCTGTGCTTTACATGTGGTCGAAATGTGGTGGGAGAAATTCAGGGAAGAAAAACACAACTCGGGATATTAAAAATACGGAGCAAAATGGCTCAGGAAGACCCCATACAAATTGTTAGAGGCTGGGGGAGTGTCAGAGAATGGTTTGGGTTGGAAGGGACCTTCTAGATCATCCAGTTCCACCTCCTGCCATGGGCAGGGACACCTTCCACTAGCACAGGTTGCTCCAA
>NW_021940696.1:1451482-1465395 GCF_001715985.3 Manacus vitellinus
GGGGCAGCCACAGCTTCTCTGGGCAACCTGTGCCAGGGCCTCCCCACCCTCACAGGGAGGAATTTCTTCCTAATGTTTAATCTACACCTGCCCTCCTTCACCTTAAGGCCATCCCCCTAGTCCTATCACTCCAGGCCCTTGTGAAAATTCCTTCTCCAGCCTCCTTGCAAGGCCCCTTTAGGCACTGGAAGGTGCTAAAAGGTGACCCCAGAGCCCTCTCTTCTCTCAGCCTGTATCTGGGGAAGCATCACGACAACATTCCTGTATTTTCTCTATTGTCCACTGGCAGAGAGTTGCCAAAGTGACCTTTCAGATCAGGACAGATGATGATTTTAATGTCCTTATTTGCAAACAGCTCCTTTTCTATCTATTAATTACACTGCACTGGAGCTGGACCCCATCTAGATACCAACTGGTTCAAGCAAGATGGATTTCTGGGATCAAACCCCAGAAACCCCTCGAGGAGTTGGCAGGTGTTTCAGCAGCTCCCAGCCCATGGGATGAAGCTCCAGTGACCACGAAGCTCTTGGTAACTGTGGGCAAACAGGAGGAACCTCAATGCCCACCCACGAGGTGTCATGTCCAGTCCAAGGGTGGAACAGCTCAGTCACAAGTATTTCCACTCCTGAGTTCTGGGAGGAGAAGGGGTGACATGTTCTGCTTCCCCCTCTGGCTCAGGAAAGGATCAGAGAAATTCCTGAAGTGCACTTGGTGGGGGAGAAGAGATGTCACACAGACCAACAGCAAACTGGAAAGGGCTGGAAAAACAAACCAGCTTCAAAGAGGAATGGAGCCTTCAGCGCTCCAGAGGTTTGGACCATCCTGCCTGTCTTGGGTCTGTTTCCTGAAGTGACAAAGGCAGGGGAAAAGGGACATGGAGCATGTGGGGCAGTGGAGAGGCTGAGGAGGTGCAGACACTGCTGAAAACATCAGGAGGAATGGAGCAGGAGCCTCCCTTTTGTCACAGGAGCTGCATTTCAGCTGAGAGAACAGAGAAAGCCCAAGCGGAGTCTGTGCCAGCCCGGACAGCCCAGAGGACACAGTGGGGAAGGAGGAGAACTCCATCTCCTTAATCATTCCCAACTGTGGGAGCCAGGCTGAGGGCACCACGCCAAGGCACTGATGGGTTTCCCAACCTGATCCTCCTTTCCCCACTCTGTGCCACCTCTCTCCTGCCTCGGGTTCACTCACGACCATTCCCAGATTCAGACCTTGCGAACAGAGGCAGATTTTGACCCTCTGAAAAGGCCAAGCCGGAGCCTCTCCAGGTCAGGAATGGAGATAAAGTGTCCTACAAGATTCCTGAAGGTGCTGGCTGGTAACTAAACCAAACTAAATGTTAGGCCATGAGGTGCTGGGGGGCCCTGGTCACGGTGAGGAGATGAGATTGAGTCCAGAGGGCCACCAAGTTGATTAGAATGCTGGAGCCAGGCTGGGAGAGCTGGGGGGGGTTCCCCTGGAGAAGAGAAGGCTCCAGGGAGAGCTGAGAGCCCCTTGCAGGGCCTAAAGGGGCTCCAGGAGAGCTGGAGAGGGACTTGGGACAAGGCATGGAGGGACAGGACACAGGGAATGGCTTCTCAGTGCCAGAGGGCAGGGTTAGATGGGATATTGGGAAGGAAATTTTGGCTGTAAGGGTGGTGGGGCCCTGGCCCAGGTTGGGCAGAGAAGCTGTGGCTGCCCCTGGATCCCTGGAAGTGTCCAAGGCCAGATTGGACGGGGCTTGGAGCAACCTGGGCTAGTGGAAGGTGTCCCTGCCCATGGCAGGGGGTTGCAACGAAATAATCTTGAAGGTCCCTTTTAACCAAGGCCACTCTATGACTGATTTTGTGATTCATTAAGCTCACCATGCAATGCACAGATAGAGAAGAGAGAGCCCTGTGTCTCAATCCCACCATAAATAAATGGAATACTAGGTTGGCAAACCATGGCAGGGTGTCTGAGAGCACACCAAACTTCTGCTTTCCTCTTATACTTTAAGGACTGGAGTGCAATTAAACAGGAAATAATCAGTGTATGTGGCTGAGGACAGTGCTGCAAGGGTGACTTGAAACATTTCATATCCTCATCAACTGTTGAACCCCAGAGCTGCTGCAGCTCCTTTCCCATTCCCAAAATCTGGCTATTGGCTTAGGAAATGGGAGAGGATCTGTGAAATGCAAGCAGGACCAGAGCCCAAAGAACCCTCCCCATGCCCTCAACACCCCTCCACTTCCCAGGCAAACCTGATAAGGCTCCACACAGCAAAACAAGATTACTAAGTAAAAAAACTCCACACTTCGAATCAAAGCGTTTCACTCACCAAGACACGTTTTCCCTCTCACACCAGAATCCCTTTGGCTTCACAGGAGCATCAGGCAGAGCTGGCACAACAACTGGCTCTGGAATATTTCACCCACCTCGTGCAACCAGGGTTTGCCATAACTCTGGCACGAAGCCTCCCTCGGGAGGGTTTTGGGGACTGACCCAGAATCATTTCTGCTGGAAAAGCCCTCTCAGATCAAGTCCACCCTGGCAGACCCAGTGTGCCCCCGGCCCCCCTCACCCTCTGCTTTCTTTGTGATGCCTCCTGGCATTAGGAAACCTTCCAAATGGAAATGCAAGGAATGTAAATTGGTGTCCTCTCCCCGACAGGAATTCTCCGACTCCTGCGGCCGTCTCCGAGAGATTATTTGAGCCCAACTTGACTGTTGCAGTAATTAATTTCCAATCAAGCAAATTTGCGTAAATCTTCCCTTTAGAAATCTGCCTTAAATCAAGGGTTTAGGCACCACATTCCAGCTTGGATTCATTAAAAATAGATTGCTATTGAAAGCTGCCAGCACTGTAAATACAGGCACCACGCCACCCTGCAGGACGGTTTGGAGACACGCTCTCCACATAATGAAAACCTGCCTTAAAAACCAGCTCCACAGCAAATGTCCCCTGGAACTGGGAATGCCAGGCTGCTCTCAGAGCCCTGACGGCCTTCTCTTGGTGACATACCTAGTCTTGATGGCTTTGAAGCAATTAGGATAAGTGGGACAAAGGTTCCAGGAGAAGGAGAGAAGGTCTTGGCAACTTGAGGAATCCTCTCAGAGATGTTTTGTGTGCAACCCACAAGGCAGAGAGCAGACTCTGCTGCTCTGAGAGGGGAGGAATCATGGAATGGTTTGGGTTGGAAGGGACCTTTAAAGTTAATCTAGTCCAATCCTCCTGCCAAGGGCAGGGACACCTTCCACTAGCCCAGGTTGCTCCAACCTGACCTTGGACACTTCCAGGGATCCAGGGGCAGCCACAGCTTCTCTGGGCAACCTGTGCCAGGACCCCACCACCCTCACTGTAAAAAGCTCTTCCTAATATCAAGTCTCAATCTACCCTGTTTTAATTTAAACCCATTAGAATTATGGAATCACAGAAAGGTTTGGGTTGGAAGGGATCATCTTGCTCCAACTTCCCTGCCATGGGCAGGGACACTGTCCATTAGATCAGGTTGCTCCACCCTGGTCTTGAACAGTTCCAGGGGTAGGGCAGCCACAGCTTCTCTGGCAACAACTCCTTATCCCTACTAAAAAGTCTGTCCCCATCTTTCCCATAATTCCACTTTAAGGAAAAGAAACCCCTCTCTGTGGGGCATGAACTGCGCCGTGAAGGCCAAGCAATCAAATACCTTCTCAGTGACAACAGAGACTGAGAGGGGAGGCACAAGGAAGGGTGAAACTACAGCTCTCCACCTCCAAATCTGTGTGCAGTCCTTCTCTGCAAATCTGGGATTTGCAGAACGTAAGGAGTCGTGGCTATCCAGTGTTGGGAGGAAAGGGGTGGAAACCACCACTCCTGGGGCCTCTGCTGAGCTTTGAGCAGCCTCCATCCTAACAGGATGCAGATGGGGGATGCTGTGCCCTTGGGAAGGGATCGTGGAGTCACAGAATGGTTTAGGTTGGAGAAGATCTTTAAGGTTGTTGAGTCCAGCAGGTGGGTGGATGCTTTCCCTTTCCTCCCCATGCCTCGCCCTTCCTTGTCCCAAAGGCTCAGCTTCACCTCCATGCCCGGCTTGGAGTAACTCCACAGAGGGAAAGGCTCTTTGGTGGGCACTCACATCACAGCAAACGGTCCTGGAATGTGGAGAATCCCTCCCAGCCTTCCCTGGAGACTGAGGCTTGGCTCATGCAAAGACCAATCCAATGACATGCCATGAGAGGCCAGTTCTGTGAGTGCTGAGCCTTCCCAGGTCCAGGCTTTGCCACAGAGAAATTCAGCAAAATGCCCTGAAATATAGAAGTTCATTTTCTGATTTGTCTCCAGCCATCTCCAAAGTCCTGAAGAAGGTTGATGTCTCTAATTTTCGGTGGTGCTTTTTTAAAGGAAGCGATTTCTGGGGGGAAAAAAAGGGAGCAGGATAATTTGGAGCTGGGCAGAAGAATATCCAGCAATCCTGATTTCCAGCTTCCTCAGCCACCAAACCACAGGGAGGAACAAAAACTTGACAGCACAAGCCTGCTCAGGGGTTGGAGCCCATCATGTGTTCCAGAGCTGGGAATGAATGAGCAACCTCCTGGAGAAACTGGTGCCCCAACGTGCTGCTCTGAGACCTGCCCCTGGCATTTTGTCAAGGCAAGGAATCTGTCAGCTTTTCCCAAAACCAGGATACAGGAGAGGATAGGGCTTCTTTCTGCAGGGGGTCTTTGTTTCTTTCTTTTTTCTTTTTCTTTTCTTCTTTTTTTTCTTTTTTTTTTTTCTTTTTTTTTCTTTTTCTTTTGCTTTTCCTTTTCCTTTTTCTTCTCCTTTTTCTTTTTCTTTTCCTTTTTCTTTTTCTTTTCTATTTTTTCTTTTTTATTCTTTTTTCTTCTCTTCTCTTTTCTTTTTCTTTTCTTCTTTTTCTTTTCTAGTCTTTCTTTTTTATTCTTTTTTTTCCTCTTCTCTTTTCTTTCTCTTTTCTTCTTTTTCTTTTCTATTTTTTCTTTTTTATTCTTTTTTTCTTTTTTCTTCTCTTCTCTTTTCATTTTCTTTTCTTCTTTTTTCCTTTCTTCTTTTCTCTTTTCTTCTCCTTTCTTTTTTTCTCTTTTTCCTCTCTTTTTTCTTTCTTCTTTTCTTTTTTCTCTTTTTTCTCTTTTTCCTCTTTTTTCCCTTTTTCCTCTGTTTTCCTTTTTTCTTTTTTCTTTCTTCTTTTTTCTCTTTTTCTTTTCTTGTTTTTTTTTCTTTTTTCTTTTTTTCTTTTTCTCTTTTTCCTCTATTTTCCTTTTTTCTTCTTTTCTTCTTTCTTTTTTCTTTTCTCATTTCTTTTTTCTTTTTTTCATTTCTTTTCTCTTTTCTTCTTTTTTCTTTTCCTCTATTTTCTTTTCTTCTTTTTTTTCTTTTCTTCTTCTTTCTTTTTTCCTTTTTATTTTTTTTGAGGTATTTCTGCACAACTTTTCTATTACTTTCCTGAAATAAAAAATTCTGTTGCTTCTGTTCTGTTGGTTTTTGTTGGGTTTTTTTAAGAGGGAAAAAAGAAATCAAACATGCCTGCACCCCTTGCTCCTCGCAGTCTTCCACCCTTCTGAGACCCCCAGAGACAGGAGTCAACAATCCAACACCTGCTAATCCTTTCTCCTATTCTGAGGTGCTGATTTCAGCAACAGGACAAGACCTGGATATATTCCAAATCCATTGGATTCTGGGGGCTGTTTTTTTCGTCAGAGCCCAAAACCAAACACCCTGAGGAGTCTTATTCAGTGTCTGTATTGCCCTTTGCTGCTGCTCTCCAGGGAATATGAGTGTAATCCAGATTCCACCATGTCAGGTGGCTGGTTGGATGGTCAATGTCTTGAATAAAGACTAATATCAGTATCTTGGATAAAGATTAAGGACATTCCTTCCAGGGAATTTATAGTTCCCCACTTACTCCAGGACACAGCCTATGAATCTGATGGATGCTGATCTCTGATGGGATCCGACTTCAGTCCAGCTCCACTGGGGATGCTCCATGGTGCTTCCTGGGCCTGAGAGGACACAGGCACTGCCTTTAGGTCTGCCTTTCCCCAGCTTTCTGTTCCCTGACCCACAGTCCAGGACTACAATCCAAGACTGATCCTACTCCCCTGCGTCTTCTCCTCCTTTACTTCCATCACCTCCATCAGCTTTCCTGCCTGGAGGAAATCCCACCACCCTTCTCCAGGCCCGGTGTCTGTGAGGGCTTTGTGCTCTGCCTGACACCCCCTCATCCTTCACAGCCCGGGTTTGGGCAGCTGGAGAAGACAATGTTCCAGCTGGGCTCAGTTTTAGTGGGACAGTTTGAAGTGGTTTTACCTTTTGGGTGTTTTTACCGGTGATAAAAGAACCTTGGCGGGACCTCTGTGGGGGCAATGTCACCTCAGCCTGTCATCACCCCACATCCCATGGTGGGAGGGGGCAAACCCAGGTGAGGAGCAGCATCTCTGGGTTTGGGATGAGCTCCCTTGCCCCAAAAAGGCAGCACAGAGAAGCATCACTTGGCCAGGGAGAACCAGGACTGCAGAGGAAAGGACTCCTGTGAATCTGTTCAGCAACCCTGCTGGAGCTGTCCCTCCCCTCCACTGGAATTGAGGCATGCAGCAGCTTCCCTGGGAAGAAGTCTGGGCAAGCATGGACTGATTGCACACCAGGCAAGGGCTAAGCTACAGAGAGGATAATTTATGCTCTCCAACCACCACAGCTGCTGAGAGAGGGGAATGGAGGAGAAATCAGGGAGAAAGCACTAGGGAAGGGAAGGGGATCCTGGAGAAGTTTGTTTTTCCAGCGCTCCCCACCACATTCAGCGCTTCCCCCGGAGCTCAACTGCTCCTCAGAGCTGTTTAAATCCCTGTGCTGAGAACTGGGACTTCTCCTCTGCCATGTGCTGCTCTCAACCCACTGTCAATACTCAATAAATAACAGGGATGTAAACTGAAGGCATTCCTGCCATTAATCACCACCGAACCCACATCCCCACTAAGTGCATTGATAGCACATCTACCGTCCAATTTCTGTCTCAGGATGCTTTAAAAACTCAAACCATAACGTTTCTTATTTTTCTGGCCTCTGCCTGACTGGCTGGGTAAGGAGGCTGCTGCAAAATTACTTTCATCAGCTGCTGTTCAGTTGGTCTCAGAATCTATTTTCCAGGCTCCAAAGCGAAATTACAGTCATTCAATATTAAAGTATTTGCAGAGTGGCATTAAGCAGGGGTGCTGCTGTATTATTTGCCATGGCAACTCAGGTTGCTCATTCCTCTTCTCCCTAAATGTGGGAGAGCCAAGGCGCTCGGAAATGCTCTCTGCCCTTGATGTGACAAAGTGCATTTGGGTTGCACAGAGCATTTACCCTCCCAGAGAAGCCTCTCTGTCACACCAGAGCTGGGGAGGGGAGGGGTGTTTTTCTGTTGATTTGATGGGATTGCCTGGAGGAATCAGGTTGTTTCATCCATTATCTTCCCTCTGGGACAGCGGGGAGAGGCAGGAGGATCTGGGTGTCTTCTGCAGAGCAACATGGGTCACTTCTGCAGGGAACCTCTCCGTGATTTTGCTTCAAACTGGGTCCTTTTGAGTATTTCCCAGAGAGGGTTTTAATACTGGTGATGTTTTCATGGATGCTCCTCGTTCAGGTACCTCCTGAAACGACACGCTCCGATGCCCAAATGTGCTTTCATTCCACTCAGCTCTGACACCTTTCAGTGGCATCAAGTGATTTGTTGCTCTCCACGAGGGCTGTCACCACTTGTGGTGCACAGCAGGACACACACACACAGAAGTGCTGACAGGAGCCTGCAGTGTCCCCGTTCCACTGAGGTGACACAAGGTGAACTAATTTATCCGAGTTCGCATGAGGGAACTTTGGAAGAGCTGCTGAGTCCCAGCCTGGTGGGTAAACTACCCTTGTAGTGTCTAAATATAATTTATCATTGTCCCACGTGTTGTTTTGGACCCAACAAACTTCCCATTTTTCATCCTAAGCAGTATTAGGATCTTTGGGATCTTCTCATAATGAGCTTTTCCCTACTTACTCTGACAGGAGAATGTGCCAGACATGTCCCAGGTGCCCTTCATGTATATCCTAAGTCCTTCCCCTAATAAACCCCACTGGAGGATGAACTGCAGTGCACTGGGAGTCACTATCTGGGAGATAACCAGATCTCCCCTAGAAACTCCCCTGGACAAGGCCCTGGCTCCTGAAGTGGAGTCAGAGCATGGCCAAGATCCCTTGGGAATTCCAGGGACTTGCTGCTGTCCCACAGAGCCCATTCAGTTCCTGGTCAGCCCTCCCAAGGAAGGAGGTCAGGACAGCCTGTCCTGTGGGAAAGAAACACATTTTGCAGAAATGGCATGAAAATGCCTGATTATTAGCAGAGATCTTGTTCTCCCTAAAAATATCTGGTGTGGTTTGCGTGGTGTCCCTCTTCCCTTGGGTTGGCTGAGGATTGGGCTGGCAGGCTATTCTTAGCCTGGCTTCACATTTCCTTTGGATTTCCACAGCCCAGCAGTTCATGGCACTGAACTGTGCATGTTCCTGTGCCCGTTTCTCATCCCCCCCTCGCTGGTTCAACCCAGCATCTTGTGGCCCAACCACCATCAGCATCTTGCAGCCCAGAGACAAGACACACAGGACTTGCCAAGTCACATCAGCTTCAGCAAGTCTTGGATTTTCCTTCCAGTCAGTCACAGATCCCTGACTGAAAGGTGATCCTTTGCCACTCCTGCAACGTCAGTGGAATTCCTTGTGGTCAGCAATACCTTGGGGTCATTACACACTCCTGTGAAACTCATCCTCTCTTGTCCATCAACAGAAAACTCCATCTCCCAGGAGTTGTTCCACTGATTCCCTGTCATCCAGCATTAACCTGAACACCTTATTCCTTTCCCAGTGTCTTCAAAATTTTGAGACAGGGGGAAGAAAAAGAAAAAAAGGGTCTGAGTTTACCTGTTCTGGGTTTGGAGGGTAGGCAAGGGACGGGTTTGGTAAGTGCCAAACAATTCCAGAGTCCATTGGCATTCTCCTGGCTTTGAGGAAACCTTCAGGAGAGGAAAAAAAGTAGATTTGATGTAAAGCCAAGCAGAAAGGAAAACCACTGCCCTGAGAGGGCAGGACTGCTGTCTCCAGCTCTGCACGAGGGAGAGCGTGGAGGCACCATGTCCACAGCATTTCTGGAGCATTCAACCCATTCCTTCTCTTCATATCTCATCCCAAAACACAGACCCTTTCCCAGCTGCCTCCTATTCCCTTCTTCTGCAACAAACAGTCCTGCCTGTTCCTCCTCGCTTCCCCTCCCAGCTCCACATTCAACTCTCATCCAGCTTCTCTTCTCTGAGGGTCTTTGCCTCAAATCCCTTCACCTCCCTCTCTTCTCCTCACTGTAACATGTCACTTGGACACCACAGCCTCTCAACCCAAACCCTTCTCCTCTCACCATTCCTCTTGTGGTCCCCAGCTTTTGACTCAGCTCTTCTCACTCATTCATCTTTGTTTAACAATTAGATCTCCCTCTACTCTGCCCTTCCCCTTCCTCAAGAGCTCATCCCCTCTTCCCTCTCCTGCCATCTCCACCACATTTACTTTGTCCCTCTTGGTCACACAGTGTCCAGTCAATGACACCAATGACATCTCCCCCACCACATTCCTGACCCCTTGGCTCCTTAGCCATCCTTAAGCACCACAAACGCTCTGCTGGCCCTGACTCACACCCTGTAATCCATTCAGGAATAATTTCTTCATGGAAAAGGCTGTTAAGCACTGGAAGGGGCTGCCCAGGGAGGTGGTGGATCCCCATCTCTGGAGGTGTCCAAGGAATGATTGGATGTGGCACTCAGTGCTCTGGGCTGGGGGACAAGGTGGGGGTTGGTCACAGGGTGGACTTGGTGATCTCAGAGGTCTTTTCCAACCTCAGTGATTCTGTGATTCTGTGATTCTGTGGTCTCTCTGCTCCCGCCATCAATCCACCCATGTGGCCTTAATCCTGCCACCAGCATGACTTTCTTCTCAGCAAATCTCCTCTACCTTCCTCACTAGACCACTCCACTGCCAAAATGTCTTTAGCACAAGTCCTGCCCCATCCCCCCCAAACTTCTGACACATTCTGCCTTCCACCTCTGGACCTCCTGAGACCTTCACCCGCCTAAACAACCACCACCTTTCCAGTGCTCCTTCTCTGCTGCCTCATCCCTGCTGAGCACCCACCTCCTCCATGCCCTCTTCGGTCCCAGCTGGAGCCTTCCTGCTGACAGGCAACACAAAGCCCTTTTACATCACTCCATGTGGTGGCCAGGAGGGGCTTTCTTGGGAGAAAGGCAACAAAAAGTCCTTCTCTACGGGCTCTCCATCCACATGGCCCTCCCGGCACGGCCAGGGGAGGGATGTGAATGGAGATGCCCTCGCTGAGTTACGGCGGCACCACCAGCCCCCAAACCCACAATGTGCAATGCAGGATAAAGGCAATGGGCTCTGCAGAATGGAGGGCACGTTGCCAGGCCACTCACAGCCTGGCCCTGCACAATGAAGACGTAATTATGGCTTCAGTGGGTTTGCTTGGCTTTGAGGTTTGCACCAGTGGTGAAATGTTGTTCCATCCCAACCTCGGGGAAGGGGATGATCTCATGGGCTCACACTGCTCGGGCCACGCTCGCCAGAGACTGCCCAAAGGGGAGAGCTGGGAACTCCAGTCCCCTTCCAGTGGGCTGGAGGAAGGCTGGGAGGGTGGCAAGGCAGTGGAACAGCTTTCCAAGAGAACTTGTGGCTGCCCCTGGATCCCTGGAAGTGTTCAAGACCAGGTTGGACGGGGCTTGGAGCAACCTGGGCTAGTGGAAGGTGTCCCTGCCCATGGCAGGGGATGGAATGAGGTGATCTCGAAGGTCCCTTCCAACCCAAACCACTCCATGATTCTGTGCAGGCTTCATAATAAAAAGTGCCTGGACTTTCATCCCAGGTGGATGGGGAACTCTTCATCAGGAACTACATTGACAGGACAAGGGGGAATGGCTTCACACTGAAAGCAGGTGGGTTTAGGTGGGATATTGGGAAGGAATTTCTGGCTGTGAGGGTGGGGAGGCCCTGTCCCAGGTTGGGCAGAGAAGCTGTGGCTGCCCCTGGATCCCTGGAAGTGTCCAAGGTCAGGTTGGAGCACCCTGGGCTAGCGGAAGATGTCCCTGCCCAGGCAGGAGGGTGGAGTAAGATGATCTTCAAGGTCTCTTCCAGTCCAAACCATCCTATGATTCTACAATTCTATGCCCTGACCTCTGGAGTAGCCTTTCGTTCCTGGATTCATTGGCTGAGGTGCAGGGTTCTGGCTGTAATTTTGATTTTCCCCTGATCTGGGAGGTCATGAACTTCCACTCTGCATGGGAGTAAAACCAGAGGGTGGCTGCAGTTCCCCAGCAGTGCCATTGCAAGACATCCCCTCCATCCTGCGTGCATTCCCAAAACATCAGTCCTCTGAGCACGACAACCCTGTTCCCATCAGCCAGTGTCTCCATGAAGGAGCAGGTCCATGCTCACATTGTGCTTGGCACCCCTTTCTTGCCTCCAGTTGCCCCCCCAGATCAATAGCCTGTTCACCACCCCATGGTTATGGTGTTAAAGAACCACCTTCCAAGCCTCACCCAAAATTTATTCCTCCCCAGCTCTCGGCACAAGTGGATGTGGAGACAGCCTGGTGTTTTCCAAAGCTCCCTCTCCTTCCCTGGCATTCACACCAAACACACCCCTTCAGTTCAACCAGGCCCTACAAAAACAGCCCATGGGGCAGGGCAAAGTGTTGATTAGCAAATTAAACAGGGCCAAGGCCTCTCCTCTGGCCCTGCAGACACATGGGGCAGAGTGACTTGGGTTCATAAAATAGGACATTTTTTCCATATTCCCTACAGGTGAGAGGCCCTGACTCTTGCTGTCCCCTGCAATGTTCCCAGGCTTTTTTAGGGAGAGCATGGCATGGCACAGACCAGACCAAGATCTGCTGTAGAGATGAAACCACTTGGATGATCATCTGACAGTTTTTTAACCCATTCTTCATCCAATTTTATCATGACATTATGTCTACTTCTGGTGGACAGCAAAGACTCCTGTCTTATCATTTTTTTTGGTGGGTGTTTTGAGGGATTTTTTCTTTTTTGTGGAATAAAGTGTCCTTTTTACTACCTCTCTGTGCCTCTTTCCATGTTCATATTCCTTGAACGTGGAGAGGAGGAAGAAAACAGAAGAAGCCAAAGCTGATGAATCCCTCCAGATAAAATTCCTCCTGGACCTTGCCAACTCCCTGGCTCGGCCTGGCCACCCATCACATCCCTTATCTGATGGCCATCATTTATGATGGATTCTGACTCTCTGCAGATCTACCAGTGTTTCTGTGAGTCTTAATCTTTTCTTTCCTTGTGCCTTCCCGCAGATTTGCACATGGAGAAGCTGGAACTGATGGCCTGGAGAGCTGTGAACTCTGATATTTGTGTCTGTCACAGCCCAGGCGAAGCTTTGCTCCGTCTCAACCTGCCATGGGATCAGCTGAGCTTGACTTCATGTCTGCCTTCCACCTCTGGAGCTCCTGTGACCTGCCTGCAGTCTCCTCTTCTTCTCCCTGCTGGGAAAGTTGAAGAAATTAGTTGGATAACATTTCCTGATTCCCTGAAGTGTCGCATGGAGATGGGGTTTGAGTTCCTCTGCTCTGCAAAGATCCTGAAAAGCAGGATGCTGAACTAATAGAGTTTGCTAATCCACTCCAGGCATCTCCAGCCTGTTTCTAGGCTCTACATTCATTTCCAGCTCTGCCCTGAAAGGCATGTTTTGTTGTAAAGCTTTTTTCCTTTACATGACCTTCAGGGACTTTAAGAGACTACAATTAAATCCAGCTTTTACCAACAACGGGCTGTTTCCAACGGCACGTTCCTGCACTCAGGCAAACATTCCCCAGCTCCAGCCCCCCTCTCTGGCTGCTCAGATCGACTCTGAAAACAATGCATTTGTCATGGTGAACCATCCACAGGCTCTTCCCTTTCCATGGATTTCAGGACCCCAAAATAACGGCATCAATCCCCCGACACAAAGTGGGCTGAGCACAAATATTTTAAGACCGTCAGCCTAACGAGCACTTTCCTAACAAGAAAACACCTTTTTTTTTTTTTTTTGCACTTCCACAAACCCAAACTTGACATCTAAACTACCTGGGCTGGTGAGGAAGAAACCATGGTAACTGCAGGATTTAATTGGATGTGTGTTGGCTGCAGAGAATGGGAAGGATTGCGTAACTGGGAGTCTTTGCATAAACGTGGCACGGCTTGGAGAGCCCATGGATCCTGTGGAAGGGGAATGGGATGTGGCACATCTGGCACTGGGGTGCACCTCCTTTGTGTAAACACAGAACCAGAGGGTGTCAGGAGCTCTGGAGGGATCCTGCAAAACATGACTCAGCCATCCCTCACAGCTCCACCAGCAGCCAGAACCTGGGACTAGGGTGGAAAACAGGTACTTTAAGCCTTTCTGCCTCTCCTCTGAGCCCTGCTCTCTTCCCAGCAAGCAGGAATGTTGCACTGGGAAGCACCAGCGCTCCAAGGGCAGCTCCTTGGGAGCTGGACCCGAGTGCGGCAGCTCTTTCATGACGTGTTTTGTTTGGCTCAGATATGAAAACACTCAAAATAAATCTATTCAAAAGTGCTGCCTGCTCTAAAGAAGGGAGGGTTTTTAACCTTTCCTGGGAAGTAGCACTGGAATTATGGAAAGCAGCTCCTGAGGGTGTGTAGGACAGGAAGTGTGAGTCTCTCCGAGGAAATTTAGTCTCCCCTGAGCATGGAGGGGGTTCCTGCAGGGAGGGGGCTGGTCTTTCCTTTCTGTAGATTTAAGGGCTCAAAAGTGGTGCCACTGTAGCCAAAATGTCCAGGTCTTTTGAATTTCTCTTGTCTATTTGACCACCAGCCAACCTGGGCTAGTAGAAGGTGTCCCTGGCCATGGCAGGGGGTTGGAAGCAG
>NW_021940696.1:1466207-1470104 GCF_001715985.3 Manacus vitellinus
GGTTGGACATCAGAAGGAATTTTTTCATGGAAAGGGTGGTCAGGCCTTGGCAGGGGCTGCCCAGGGAAGTGGTGGAGTCTCCATCCCTGGAGATGTCCAAGGAAGGACTGGCCGTGGCACTCAGTGCTCTGGGCTGGGGGACAAGGTCTGGTTAATTGGTCCAAAGTTGGACTTGATGACCTTGGAGGTCTTTTCCAGCTTTAATGATTCTATGATTCTACAGAATCCTGTAGGTTGCAAAAGCCCTCCAAGACCACCAAGGTGACTCTCCGCTGTGCTCCAGGATCCGTCGGAAACGAGCGGCCGTGCCCGGAGCCAAGCCCTGCGTGTTTGGGGAGTGAGCAAACCCTGCTAAGTGGGATCTGGCTGTGCTGTTTGTGTTGCTAAAGAGCAGCACATGGGCATGGGAGGCTGGAACCAGCTGCATTTCGAAACACGAGACGTAAACAACGATCTGCCGGCGAGAGTAAAAGTCAGTGGCTCTCAGCAGACACTGCAAAACAGCCTTGGATCTGGGACTGTGGGGCCATTAGGCCTGTTATTGATACCCCAACAATCCCAACCAGTGAGAAATCACTGCCAAATTAGTCTCCTACAAGGATGTCCTTGTTCATCCTCTTCCTGTAAAGGCTGCTCTTCTCTTCGTTGCCATCAGCTGAAATCACCCTTTTCTGCTCCCTGGTGCTCCCTTGGCTTCTCCAATGCACTTTAAAACTAATTGCAAGGTCTTATTAGATATAAACTGAACCTGAACTGAGTGGAGGCTCCCAATATCTGCCAGGGGAGGATCTGTGCTGTGTTGGAGGGGCTGGACCCTCCCACAAGCCTTGCAAGCAGGGCTGGGTGCCTCCTGGCTTTCACCCCAAAATCCCTGCACTGAAGCCTTGTTTCTTCTTACATTTGGTTGGACAGGACAGAGGGGCTTCCCAAGACTCCTGGATCTCCCCATGAGGGTGACAGAGGAGGAGGAGATTTCACCATCAGGTGTTTCCACCCACCCAAGCCCATGTGCTACAGCTGAGGGTGACCCTGGGCCAAAGGGAGCTGCTGCCTGGCTCTGAGTCGTGACAGCTCTCCTTCTGTTGGCTTATTCTCCTCCTTTAAGCCCTAGATCTTCCCATCCAAGTGTGGAAACATCCTCCCTGCCCCTCGCCTCTCCCTCCTTGCCAGTCTTTCTGCTTCATTCTGGGATTTCCCCTTGGCTCCGTGCTTGGAGGCAGGGTGCTGACAGCCATGGAATGGGAGCAAGGAGACAAGGGCTGCTGACAGGGACATGTCCAGCTGATGGGGGACCACCAGCATAGTGCACCTCAAGGGCTGCTCCTGTCCATGCCCTGCTCCCTCCTCTCCAGGTTCTCCAGCAGCGCTTTTCTGAACCTGGCAGAGAGCACAGGAAAACGAGGGATGCAGATGCAAAGGAGCACAGACCAAATTTTAATTAAAACAGCTGAGCACAGAAAGGCCCAGATCAGTAAATCCCAGAGCTCTGAGCAGTGGGGAAAGCCTGCACAGATTTACTTGGGACCACGTGCATCCCCTTCTTCAAAAGAGTTTGCTTTTAATCCTTCACAGCAGGGCTTCAATTAAAGAAGAAAGAAAAGTAAACAACAAACCAGAAATGGCTGAGGATTATTGTCTAAGAAGAGGGAGACCTGCACAAATGTTTCCCTTCGCCACAAGATGTAATGGCTTGGGGTTTTTTTCCTGTAGCTTAGAGGGCAAAACAGATTAAAGAAAAGCCACCTATTTCTATGAGAACAAGGCCCACGCTCACCCCTCGCTGAAATCCCACGGGGTTTGGTTGTCTCAGTCCCCTCGTGGCTCCTTTAAAATCCTGTTTAGCAACACAACATGAATGTTTCATCAACTCTGAAAGTGTAGGAACTGCATTCCCTTGGAATTTGTTATTCCCAGTGTAGCCAAGATGACTGCTGAAACCCCAAGGAGATCTGGGCTGCATTTGCAGGGGGTGAAAAGAGTGGCCTTGAAGGCCATTTCTGTGCTGAATCAAGAGGAACCTTTGAAAAAGAACTGTGATGTAGCCAAAAATGGCATTTTCTGGCCTCCCCTTCTTGAAGTGATGGGTTACATGGCTGTGGGTCACCAGCCTGATCCCACTTTCCTGCCTGAGCTGCCCCACCTCACACACACAAAGCCCTGAGAGCTTTTTATGGTCACAGCATCACACTGGGGACCAGAACTTAACATTCGTTCCCCAAATCCTTCTCAGTCCCTGCTTCCCAGGCAGCATTCCCACCATACAAACAGGGCTCACCTGATGTTTGTCTGATGTCCAACGTCACAGTTGATGGTGTGGAAATAAAGACCACCCAGTTCCAACCCCCTGCCACAGGCAGGGACACCTTCCACTATCTCAAGTTGCTCCAAACCTCATCCAACCTGGGCTCACCTGATGTTTGTCTGATGTCCAACGTCACAGTTGATGGTGTGGAAATAAAGACCATCCAGTTCCAACCCCCTGCCACGGGCAGGGACACCTTCCACTATCTCAAGTTGCTCCAAACCTCATCCAACCTGGCCTTGGACACTTCCAGGGATGAGGAACCCACAAATAAATGTTACCAAAGTCCAAAATGACCCATCACTGTTATATATTTCTTCTGATTCTTTCCTTCTACACAAGAAGGAGGGGGAAGAAGACAGAGATACGTTCTTTGAGCGGAAGGCTTTGAAGAATTAAAGTTGGTTAAAAAACCCCCACAAACAACAATCATTGTTTTTATACCTGAGCTCAGATTATTCTCTGCACACATAGAGCATTTGCTCACATTTCCTTCCCCTTCCATGTGCTTTCTCTCCACTCATCCCTTGGCAGATGAATCCCCTGCTCAGAAAAGGGTTTTTTCGGTCCCCAAAACATACAGCACAAAGAGATTTTCCCAAAGCTACATCTGTTCCCAAGGAAGTGTGTCCTTGCCTTGCCAAACCCTGGGAGATGCTGCCCATTTTCAATGAAACCCCCCCGACCCTTGGGCTGAACTCGTTTTGGTGCCCAGGAAGAGTGAAAGGATTGTGCAAGGGGCGAGGATCAGGGCAAATCCATTCATTTCTGTCTCCAGCCGAAGAATTCCAACCCCTGAGGGAGACAGGACTCACAGGAAAGGCAGAATTTCAACTTGCACTTGCTGGAATTTTGTATAATTTGTTCACAGAAAAAAAAAATCTAAAAAAAAAAAATTTAAAAATGTGTTTTTCTTGCAAGTGTTCACCCCGAATAATTAGAGTTTGGGGGCACAAGCCTTTCTGGGTGGAGGCCATGGGAGTGTCCTGCCCTGGATTTACTTATTTTTCTTTGGATATATCCATTGCTTGGGGATATCTGGGAGCAGCACCAGTGGTGGGAGGTGGGCACAGACCCCAGGGGCCACTTGCTGAGCAGCAGGGATGTGGCAGAACTCTCTGTCCCCCACCCCCAGTGTACAGCAGGTGCCCAGGAGAGTGATAACACCCTGCTGATAGTGGCACAAATTCATCAGTGGCCTGTTAATTAACTGACAACCAGCCAAATTCATTCCCTTATCTCCCAGCACACAAATGAGGCTGGTGAGACAATCCTGCCTGGGAGGGGGCTCCATTAATGCAGTGCTGAGGAGCCAGTCCCAGAAGGAAAGCGTCCAAGGAAACACAAAATATAAATTCATTGTGGTGTTTGCACCTTTTCCACCCGGGGTGACAAAATAAACCTCAGCTTGTGCCTGGAAGATTTTACAGTACAAAAAAAAAAAAACAGGGATGGAGCAAAGTTCTTCTGTCCTGGGGACCCTCACAAACAGACCAGCACGAAGAAAATGCCAATTAAAGAACATTCAGTGCTCTGAGAAATTTAGCAAGTCTTTCCTAACTCTCATCTCACCTTTGACAAGGGGTTTCTGACCC
>NW_021940696.1:1470706-1472479 GCF_001715985.3 Manacus vitellinus
TTATTTATATTTCATATATTTATATATTTTAGTTATAGTTCGGACTAAAGGAAGAGCAGGGAACTGATTTTTGCTGTGGGTACAGAGATAAAGGCTCTGCAGAGGGAAAACCTGGAAATTATCAAGAAAGACAAAATGCCTGAGAGCTAAAAAGGGTAGAATTTAATATTGTGTAAGAGTGTGTGTGAGGGGATTAAACAAAAACTTCAACTAAAAGGGGGGAAAATTGCTGTTGGGGAATGGTAGAAGAGGAGGAAATGGGGAGATAGGGGATATTTATCTCCTATGGAATTGAGGCAAAAAAAAAATATCCTATTAGGTTGTTCTGAGCAAGGAGTTTCAGTGCTTTCAGGAAACTTTGGTGCTGTTGTATCAGACTTGTGAGACCACAGCTGGAGCCTCCTGGATAGTTCTGATCAGACTTATTTTAAGAGGCTAAACCCAAACTGTCACACTTGGGGGAAAGGGATGCTGGAGTGGTACCAGAGTGAGCAGGAAAGGAAAAATCTGAGTTTGCAGCCAAACTGGGGGACTTGGGGGAGCTGAAATATGTCCTCCCTCTATTCCAGGGTGTCTGGAATTCAGGTGTGCCCTGCTGGGAGAGAATGATGTGCTCTGGCTGGGAAAGGCTGCAAGGCATCCATGCTCCCAGCTTGGATGGCCATGGGTCTTCCTAAACATCCAAGACTTAAAAAGGACTTTTTTCCCCCCAAAAAAACCATACAGGGGAGTGGTTCTGTGCCTGCTGGGGTGAAGGCTTGTTTGGCTGGGAGCAGGAGGAAGTGCATGTGGAGCAGGGTGGGAATGTGCTCAAAGGGAGAATACAGGCAGGAGTTGAACTGGCAGGAATTGGGATCTTACACTGGGAAGGGGGAGGATCCTCAGCTGCCCTCCAGGCTCAGTGACTGTGGGGTGACCTGAGGTGGTTTCAGCTACAGGCAACAGAGCTGAAGAAGGTTCTGGAGCACCAAGAGAGGCTGAGGGAGCTGGGGGGGCTCAGCCTGGAGAAAAGGAGGCTCAGAGGGGACCTTCTGGCTCTGCAACTCCCTGACAGGAGGTTGAAGAGGCTGCATTCATGGACAAAGACATCCCCAAGCACACAACAGCTGGGGAAGGGTCAGCAATGACCAGACCATGGAGAAGTGGTGACACTGCTCCAGCTGAGCTTTGCCAGGAGAGGAGATGCCAGATCATCCCAGCTCACCAAACAGCCAGCAACTGGAGATCAGTCCATTTCTTCTCCTCCTGCCATGAAAGACAGATGTGCAAAAGGGGAACTCAGTGAAAAAAAAACCCTGAGGAGAACCTCTCCAAGCTTAAATAATCCATTTGGGAAGCAGTTCCCACAGGCAGGACCACAGCAGAGGACTCCACAGGAAAGGCACCGAGATAGCTCCCTAGGAGTGGCAGGGAAGAGAGATTACAGAGATTTCCTCTGTTTGTTACTCAAACAATATAAGGAGACTTGGTTTCACTCGGAGCAGCAGCCCAGAACTGCCCTCTGTTTGTGTGGGGAGTACTCCTGGTGTCCCTGCCTGTCCCATGGGATGACACAGGGCAGACATGGAGATGACTGCAGTGGTTTTGGGATGACTTGTGACCAGTGCTGACTCAGCAGAGGGACACAGAGCCCTCCCCTGATGGCAACTGTCCCACAGACACAGCACTTGTGGGATGAGCATCCTACAGCAAACCTGGATGCAACCCTGAGGGGCAGGAGCTGAGCTCTGCTCTGTGTGACAGTGGCAGGACCCAGGGAATGGCTGGAGCTGT
>NW_021940696.1:1473336-1474737 GCF_001715985.3 Manacus vitellinus
CCCTCACAGGGAGGAATTTCTTCCCATTTCTTCCATTTTCCTGCATTCTTTGCTCTTGTTTTAACCCCTGACTATGATTACATGAACTTAAGCTGGGATTTTTTGTGAAGCAGGGGTTGTCCTCTGAATATTTACGAAGCTCAGGCTCCTCAGCTCAGGAGCTGCAGCTCCTACGAGCCAGGGATTAAACACAGATTAATCACAGAGTCATGGGATGGTTTGGCTTCAAGGGACCTGAAAGACCATCCAGTTCCAGCCCCTCAAAGAAGGGACTAAGTCGCGCCTGGCTTGTTTCTGTGTCTGTAAAATGGGTAGAAAATGGACCATCTCATCTCCTGGGGGGTTTGCAGAGGATCTGCATGTTCTTCCCAGCAAACAGAGAATCCATGTGGGCTGCAGGTTTATCAGGACTTCTCAGGAAAAATGAAGTTTGGGCAGGACTGAGAATTTCTCTTGGAAATCAGTCGATTTGCCAGAAGAAAAAAAAAATAAAGGAAAAGAGAATAAAAAGAGGGGGGGGAAAATTGCACCTAATGGTCTTCCTGGGACAAGAGCTGGGTGCCCACCTCCTCTAGGATTTCTCCTCCTGCCTCTCTCTCCTGCTCCTTATTTTTCTGCTTTTATTTTAGCCTGCTATCAGTGTTCCACAATATTGAAAGCAGCCACTGCTCTAATGAAACATCTTATCTGCTTGTCTGAGGTGTGTCTCGCTGCTGGGAGTTGTTTGACATTTGGAATTAGATGGTAAAAGAAGCTGTTTCACTCTGTGCTAATTAGAGCAGCAGCTGTTTGTGGTGTGGGTTGCTTTGGTTTGTTGTTTTGGTTTTTTTTTAATACAACACTAAGAGTAAATTAAAAGAGGCTGATCTCCCTTAGAGAGGCTCAACGTGCAGTTTTGGAAATAGCCAAGAAAGAGGATTTCTGGACTTTTATTATTTCAGGGTTTCTGTTTTCTTCAGAGCTGGTAATTCTGAATCACTGTTTTCCAGAGATTTGAACTTTCCAGTAAAAAGGAATGTCTGAGTTTTGCCTGGTTGTAATGGTAAAGCACAGGCACTGCTATTAATTTTCCTGTACTCCAGGGATCCTAGGGATTACAATGGAGTTTAATGGGTCTGTGGAGATCCATGAAGAATAAGAGTTATGATTTCAGAGCTGCTTGTTACACCAGCAAAGATAATCAATCCAATGAAAACAGTCCTGAGGGGAGTATACTGGATCCACAGCTGACTCCAGTTGGAATCAGACTATTGCACTGAAGCACCAAGTACACACATGGTCCTTCTAAAGGGGAAAATCCCTTGGAAAACCTAAGCAGCATCCACAAACCCCACATGACCCAACACTGGATGTTGGGAAGGAATGTTGGCTGTGAGGGTGGGGAGGCCCTGGCACAGGTTG
>NW_021940696.1:1475918-1478183 GCF_001715985.3 Manacus vitellinus
TGTCCTGTCCTTCCATGCCTTGTCCCCAGTCCCTCTCCAGCTCTCCTGGAGCCCCTTTAGGTGCTGAAAGGCCACCCAAGACCCTCCTCTTCTCCGGGCTGAACAATCCCAGTTCTCTCAGCCTTTCCTCACAGGAGAGTTGCTCTACCCCTCTAATAATCCTTGGCTGTTCTTCCCCACTACTCCAACACCCTCAGAACAAAAAGGTCACTCACAATGTCCCTCCCCTCTGTCTGCAGCAGCCTGACAGCTCCAGCACAGTGACATGGGGCCAGCTCAGTGATGTCAATTAAATCCTTGCCCAGGCTTCAAAGCCTCCAGTGTTCCACTGGTGCCAGGGGCCAGGGGACAGCTCTTTGCTGTGTTATTAGGAGCCCATCAAACACATCATGGTGCCAGTCCTGTGAGCTCAGAGAGCAGAAAGTGCCCAGGCTCTGTGGGATGTTTCGTGCTTTTGATCAAAACAAAAAAAACAACAAAGAGAAAAAAAAAAAAGGGGGGGGAGAAAAAAAAAAAAAAAGCAGTTGATTCATTTTCTGGTTCAAGTCTTCACCTGAAAGGAATAACAAAACAAAGCAAAGGAAAAACAAAGGAAACTCTGAGCGAAGGGAAGTGTTGAAAGCCCCACGTCCCTCCTCAGCCTGAGAAAAATAACTGTTCATTAAGAGAAGGCTCTGGAAAAAGGTCATCAAAGACAGTCATGCATAAGAGGAGGCAAGTTGGTGACAGAGGTGTCTGAGGCATTATTTCCCCTGTTGTTCCTTAGGACACACCTTGGCACCACAGCAGCTCCAGCTCCCTGGAAAAGAAGGGTGAGCTCTGCCCGGCAGGAGCTCGTGTTTGGTTGGGAGGTGCCAGATCCCTGTGGTTTGTTCCTTGGGTGACTTTATTGTGGCCTTTCAGTGTCTGAAGGGGGCCTGAAAGAGAGCTGGAGATGAATTTTGGACAAAGGCCTGGAGTGACAGGACAAGGGGGAATGGCTTCCCACTGCCAGAGGGGTATTAGGTGGGATATTGGGAAGGAATTGTTGGCTGTGAGGGTGGAGAGGCCCTGGCACAGGTTGCCCAGAGAAGCTGTGGCTGCCCCTGGAAGTGTCCCAGGCCAGGTTGGACAGGGCTTGGAGCAACCTGGGTTAGTGGAAGGTGTCCCTGCCCATGGCACAGGGTGGCACGGGATGACCTTTAAGGTCTTTTCCAACCCAACCCATTCTGTGATTCTGTGATCCAATATGATCTTACAGCCTTGGATGAGAAAGCAGAACTCCCAGTTTTCAATTTCTTTTTTCCTGCTCTCCTACTTTCTTATCTTCATGAATACTGTAAAGAAAAACCTTTAAAATATAGTGTTAGAGAGAACTCCAATTTAAAACATGGTGCCATGGGTGGGAAGCCATTCTCCCTTGTCCTGTCCCTCCATCCTTTGTCCAGAGTCCCTCTCCAGTTCTCTTGGAGCCCCTTTAGGCAAGTGCTGAAGGTCATTTGACTATTTATCCAATGGCTTTGGAATTAAGAAGATGGGTAACCAGTGACCAGCAGCCACCCCTTGTAGGCTGGAAAGTTGCAGACTCCGGATAAAAGAAGGGGTTTAGATGCAGGAAGGACACTCTGGCAGTGTCTGAGTGTCAGGAGTGAACTCATCCCCTCCCCAGGGTGCTTCGATCTGGGTTGTGGTTCCCTCACTCTGTCATTCAAACAGAGCCCACTGCTGGTTCCAAATCCAGCTCTGGATTTCCCTGCCAGCTCTGGGCTCAGGATCTGCCAGGTGAGGAAGGCTGTCGGCTTCAAAAGCCATCCCTGACCTAAAATAGGTGAAGGTGCTTATCTGGGGGATTTAAAAATACTGCCTTTGCTCCATTTCCATCTACTCATCCCCTCTTTCCAGGGAAATAAGCTGGAAAAGTGGCCTGCTGCCAGTGTCTGAAGGGTGAGCAATTCCCTCCCATCTCTTAAATTCTGGCTTCCTGCTGAGTGCTTTATTAAATAACCTAAAAAGCAACCCAAAAACCAGCTCCTGGCTTTCGAGCCAAGAGACTCCCTGAGCCTGGAAGATTTCACAGATAAAACAGGTTACAATGAAAACCACTTTCTCGTCGTGGGGAGGCTGCAGAAGTGCTGCCACAACCCCCCTGCCTTTGTCAGGAGCCCACTGCTGATCCCTCTTGAAGGCACCATGTCCACCTCCAGCCCCGGAATCCCAAGTTTCTCATGGTTCTGCAGGGTAGAAACAAAGAACAGGAGATCAGAGCCAGTTTAGAGACAGATATTT
>NW_021940696.1:1479218-1480864 GCF_001715985.3 Manacus vitellinus
CTGTCCAACCTGGCCTTGGACACTTCCAGGGATCCAGGGGCAGCCACAGCTTCTCTGGGCAACCTGTGCCAGGGCCTCCCCACCCTCACAGCCAAAAAATTCCTTCCTGATTTCTAATCTAAATCTCGCCACTTTTAGTCATCCAGCAAAAGAGTTTCTCAGCAAGGACAGTGACAACTTCCTGCATATCAGAGATCAAAGTCCACCCTCAGCTGGTTCCTTGGTGAGCATGGATGAGCCACATCACGGAATCACAGACTGGGTTGGAAAAGCCCTCTAAGCCCATCAACTCCAACCGTTCCCCTGGCACTGCCAAGGCCACCACTGACCCCTGTCCCCAAGTGCCACATCCACAGGGCTTTGAAATCCCTCCAGGGGTGGGGACTCCACCCTTGCCCTGGGCAGCTGTGCCAGGGCTGGACACCCCTTTCCATACAGACATTTTCCCTTATATCCAACCTAAACCTCCCCTGGTGCAGTTTGAAGCTGTTTCCTCTTGTCCTTTCCTCTTGACCTTGGCTCCAAAGCTGCCTGAGCCAGGGGGGTGTAAATCCCACCAGAGCCTTCTGCAGTGTTCCCAGAGCTCTCTGGGTTGGGCAGAGACCAGCACAGGATCACTAATTCCAAACCAGACCCATTATTTGCCACAGATAACTGGAAACCTCTCCGGGCTGTGGAATCTCGTTCTCTCTCTCCCCAAAATCCAGGCCCTTCCTTTGCCAACCTCCCGCTGCCAAAACCCGCTCGCTGTGAAAATTTCATTTTGAAACCATTTTCTGCAAATTAGAAGAGGTCTCAGAGCTGGAACCCTGATGACACAGCAGCTGCTAAATCCCAAACAGAGCCAGCCCTGCACTGAGAGGGGTCAGAGAGACCCTGAAGGATCAGGAACCCATGGATTCCAAACCCCAGGTAGAGGGAGTGACCCCTGGAGGGGTGAGATCTGGAGGGAGTTTAAATGAAATGTTTCTCTTCTTTCCCAGTAATCTTTTTCTTCTTTTTTTTTTTTCCCAGCCAAAAAAAGTGGGAAAAAAATTCTTCCAAAAATACATTTCCCTTCAACTGGCAAATATTTTTCCTCCCTTATTATTTCCTGTCTGCTTGATAAAGAAAATTCTCAATATTTGGAGACAGAGTTAAGATGAGTGAACAGAAACAAGGGATATGATGCCACTTAGTGGATCACAGATAATAATAAAGAACAATATTCCAACATCCATGTTTCCAATTTTTTGGTCACCTCTGTGAGACAGTGTCCTTAGTCCTGATGTGCAGGGGGGACTTCCCAGGGCGCCACCCCGAGTACAAGGGTTGCAAAGCAAAATAAAAGGGTTACAAATCCAGAATAAAAATTCTTCCAGTCCTGCAGATGCAGGAAATTTTGCAGAAGAGTGGGAAAATCGGGGCTGCAGTGAGTTCAGGGTGGATGCAGATGGTTGCAAAGGTGTGAATTGCTCCATGAGCATCTCCCAAGATGCTGAAGCGATGCTAAGGAGAGGGGGAAAAAGGACAACTCCACCAGCTCCTGGCTTTCCCCAGATCCCTAGGGGAGCAAATCCAGGATGGTGACATTCAAATAACTGTAAGAAAGCAGTGAAAAGATGCCCAGAAATAAAACCAAGGTGGGAGATACCCAGAATCACCCA
>NW_021940696.1:1482724-1484572 GCF_001715985.3 Manacus vitellinus
TGTGACAGGGGTGTCTGAGCCCAGGAGCTGCCAGGAACAAGGACAACTTGGATGTGCCAACAGCTGGGCAGGAACAATTCGGCTCTTTGAGCTCATATGTGGTCCAGGAGTAAATGGAGAACCTGAAAACCCCCCGTGGCACATGGTTGGCTGGGTTTTGGTGTGACTGTCCCACAAAGAAAATCATCCTGTGCACTCAGGACGAACCCAGGGGACATGCCCCGTGTGGAATCAGAGAATCAGGTTGGAAAAGACTTCTGAGACCAAGTCCAACCTTCAACAAATCACCCCCATGCTCTCTAAACCCCAAACCAAAGTGAATCTGAGTATCCAGTGTGGATTGACCCGCTGGTGCCGTTTGAATCCTCTCAGTGTTTGTGTGTATGTTAATAAGACAAAAAAATCAGCAAGTCTGGAGCAGTCCCAACCTCTTATCCCACCTGGACAAGGCTGTTCTACCTCTGAAAGCCTCAATCCTGAAAGCAAGAGGGACAGAAAACCAGGCAAGTGAAGAGAGGGATGGGTGACATCCAACGTTCCTGGAAGAACCAGGCCAGTGCCCCAGTGCAGCTGTTGAAATCCCAGCATGGGAGAGGCCGGATGAATACGGAGAGTGACATTTCTGGGCTGTGCTAAGTGGCTCACAGCAGGCTCTGCTGTTTGCATGGCACAAATAGTCATTTTATGATTAAAAACAACAACAGCAAATAGAAGCTAAACCAAGATAAAACCAGCGAGCGCCGTGCAGACGTCGAGGGAGCACAAGAGCTGCCTCTGCCCACAGCTTTAACCCCCCAAAACTCAGCCATTCCTGGACTGAGCCTTTCCTTCTGCTTTTTTTTATCACATGTTTCCTCCTGCAAACTTCTCCCCCAGCACACCCACGTTTCAAGTGCGAAGCAATAATGCCAAAAAATGACTTTTTTTTTCCTGCAGAACCTGAAGGGGCAGAAGTGAATCTGAGCAAAACAAAAATGTACTGGGTGGGAGGTGGGGGTGCTCCTGAAGGAAAGATTTTCACAGAATCACAGGATCACTTAGTTTGGAAAAGACCTCCAGGGTCATCGAGTCCAAGCTTTGACTGATCCCCCAGCCCAGAGCACTGAGTGCCATGTCCAGTCCTTCCTTGGACACCTCCAGGGATGGGGATCCACCCCCTCCCTGGGCAGCCCCTTCCAAGGCCTGACCACCCTTTCCATGATGAAATTCCTCCTGATGTCCAACCTGAACCTCCCCTGGCACAACTTGAGGCCGTTTCCTCTCGTCCTGTCATTTTCTGGCAGATTTACCTCTCAGGAGCACTGATTCTATTAATTCTACAAAGACTTAGTAGATTCAAGGATTCTCCTTGAATCCTGGCTCTGGGAGCAAGGAGGAATATTCCATGATTAGTCCTAGTTTCATGTAGGGAAACTGAAGCACCCACTCATTCCCTGCACCCACCTGCAGGCCCTTCCAACACATGGAAATGCTTCTTGGAGAAGGGAATCACCCTGATTTTCCTGCTCCATCCAAGTGCAGAGGTGTAGCTGCCAATAGGCCACCATTGATTCTCCAACTGTCCTAAAACCAGAAGTATTTGCACTTGGAGATAGGGTTCTCCATGGCATTGTCATCCCACTCTACCTCTGGAATAGGGAAAACATCAGTACTTTGGGTTAAACCCGAATGACCAAATCCTGATTTGCTGTAATTAACCACAGGGACAGGCAGGCTCTGGAGCAATTGGTGTAGAGCACGTTTTTCCCTTGGAAAAAAAAGTAATCTGTCTGTCCATCCACAGATCTCTGGGGTTTCTTCACCCCCTTTCCCACTGCAGAGGAGGAAGGCCAGCTATGGCAGAGGCAA
>NW_021940696.1:1485295-1487715 GCF_001715985.3 Manacus vitellinus
GAGCAGAGCCCGACCCCCCCAGCTCCCCCTTCCTGTCAGGGAGTTGCAGAGCCAGAAGGTCCCCCCTGAGCCTCCTTTTCTTCAGGCTGAGCCCCCCCCCCGGTTCACATGGAGGGCTGGTTTCATCATGGGACAGGAATTTTTCAGGATCTCGACCAGGATTGCAGAGGGATCCTGGAAAACCTCCCAGAAAGGGTGTAAGGGGGAGAGGAAGTGTCTCAGAGCACAGGACACCCCGAGGCAGCACAGGCTATGTTTATCCTGGGAGCTGGTGATTCCAGTGTCCTTCCTGCATAAAAAACACATGGATCCAGCAACAGCCACAGTCTGACCATGTCCACCAACCCCTTCATACCTGTGGCAGCCCAAATCCTGCTTTTCCTCAAGCAGGAGGAATCAGCTGTGTCCTCCTTTCAGGCTGCCTGTCGTTGTGTGATGCTCCCACTTTCCGCATCCTCTGGAGCCCAGAAGGACAGCACTGAATTTTGTAATTCCTCCCCATTCCCTCAGCCCTGATGGTGTAATTCCTCCCCCGGGGTCAGCACAGTTTCCTCAGCAGCAAAGGCTGACCCAGTGCAGGGTCTGCAGCTCTCATGTGTCAACTCGTTAGCGAGAGCAAAGAGGCACAAGCAATAATTGTGCTCTCCGTTGTTGTTGAAACCCGTAATTTGTACCTGGCCTGGGGCTAATCTCCCTCAGGAAGAGGGATGCTTGAGGATTTCAGAGTCTACCTAGTCTATTAAAAAGAGAGGAGAGGAGGAGGGAGTTGGAAGGTAGGAATAAGAGGGTAATAAACAACCAAAAATACCTCCAAGGCAGCGGGGAGTCAGGGGAACAAGTTGTTTCCCTGTTTAGTCAGAGCTCCAGCTGCACTGAAACCCAGTGCACTCGGTCTCTTCCAAGAGGAAGGAATTACTGGTGCCAGGAGCAGCAGCAGAGCAGTTTGCTGACCACCTCTGAGCGGGGGTTTGCACCTCTGGGGATGGTTGTGGAGCCGTGGGTGCAGGATTGTCCCCTCTCCCCGTGCACCAAGCCCTGCTGCCCTTCCCCAGGGAGAAGGAGGTGATGGGAGAGCCCCAGGAACTGCAGGTACAAAGCTGGACCTGTTTCTTGGCCATTTAGGAGTAGCCTGCAGGTTGCTTATGTCCATCCATCCATCCATCCATCCTTCCATCCATCCTTCCATCCTAACCACAGGAAAAAGTCCTGACGGGATCATTCTCTGGGTGTTTTTGGGGAAAGCAGCTCCACCCTTCCACTCCAAACACTGGAACCAACAACACAAGATGCTCTGAGCCATTTCCTCAGGGCCTTCAGGCACAGCCCACCTTGGAGTGGAAGGTGTCCCTGCCCGGGCAGGGGGTTGGAACTGGATGGTCTTTAAGGTCCCTTCCAACCCAAACCATTCCGTGATTCCCTGATAGTCAAGACCAGGATTATTTGGGAACTTTGAACTCTCAGTCAGGACCTACTTCTTTCCATCTCTGAAACAAAGCACAGCACAGCCTTGGGAGGAACTGGAGACGTTCAAACGGGTACTTAGATATTTGATGGGGGAGTATTTTTGGTTTTCCTTGGGAATAACTGATATTATTTTCCTGCCTTGCAGCTGCACACCCGGAACAGCCCCACGGCAGAGAGGTGAGGGAGCAGCAGGAGCACCATCATTCAGACATAGGTGCTCTCCTGGCTGCATTATCCCTTTCCAAACCCACACCCCGAGGAAAATCTGCAGCCATTACAGCAGCAGCATCTCCCACAGGCAAAAAAGAGAGGAATTTCCATCTGTGTGAAACCGTCTCACAGATGGCTGAGGCAGGAAAGTCTTTGAGGAATAAAAGAGCAGGGGCAGGACATCGAGGGGAACGAGCTGGACTAAATTTAACCCAGGGAAAGAAAAGCCTGCTGCTCAAAATGCTCCCACACAAAGGAGGGAAGAGCCCGGAAACGGGAATGTTTGAATGGGAGGAAGGGGCAGGAAGGGGTCAGGTGGGGATTTAAAAAGTGAAATTTTAGCAGTAGGGCAAAAAAAGCTTTCCACTCATTTTGGTGCCCGGGTTTGATGGAGCTTCACAGCATCTCCAGGGCCACGAGTCTGGTTTTATTCTGTGTAAATACACTGAGATGTGAACTGGGGCAGGACTGGAAACCTGCTGTCCACAGCTGAGTGTTGCAAAGTGGCACCGCTGGAGAGACCCATCCCGGGGCCAGAGGACACGTTGAAGTGGACAGAGAGAGATCCCAAGAGCAAGGACACTTCACATCCCAACCGGCAGCTCTGAAGGAATGGGAAATTCCACCTTCCTTTCCTCCAGCCTGCAACTCCAGCCCTCAGGCTTTTCCAGACCCGTGCCTAGGAAAATGGGGACAACACCTTGTTTTGCCACAAACAGTGGTTTTTTTTCATTTTAAATTAGAAA
>NW_021940696.1:1489198-1493746 GCF_001715985.3 Manacus vitellinus
CCATGGAGGTTGGGTTGCTCTCCAGGACAGCAAGTCCAAAGCGGTGTTTGCTCTGCATTTCTCTCCCCTGCTGACTCTTCCCAGACAGGGAGGTTTGGGCTGTGTGGGGATCCCGGGGTTTGGCTGGATCCCAGGCTCCAGCAGCAAAAACATGTGGAACACCACGGAGCTGGGAGGACAGTGGTGCCTCCTGGATGCTTGCTGGGGTGCAGGGAGTGGGTGCAGGGGGCAGGTTGTCCGTGCCCAGGTAAGACACATCCTCATGTCCTGCACGGAATCATTAGGGTTGGAAAAATACTTTGAGATCATCAAGTCCAAACACAGAGAGCAGAACAGGGGCTCCACAGTGTTCCTGTGGCAATCCTGAATTGGAATGTGTCCCTCTTGAATTCAGGGGAGTGTCCCCCCTGCCATCACTGGTTCCCAAACACAAGGCTCACGCTGACTTTGGATACACCCCCAACCCTTCCAATGTGCTCCCAAAAGTCTGGGTTCACCAGGCCTGGAGCCCCTGTTTTCAGGCACATCCCCAGGAGCTGCTGGCAGAAGATCCATGGAATTACTCTGCTCACCCTCAGCCCTGGTGGGGGCTCAGGGATCCCAAGCAAACACGGACCATCTCCATGTGAACATCCACATTATGTTCCTCATTCCCTGGGCTGGGGCAGGAACCTTCCAGACAATGACCTTCCCCTTGCAGCTTGTTTTCAGTCTGCCATAAGTGTCACTTACAAAGTGACAAACCCTCCTTTTCACAGCAGCTCTGCTCTTATGTGGCTCCACATGTAATTACTTGGGATTTCTCAGCAAATAATGACTCTCATGAAAGTTATTTGTAGAACTCCATAATTTCCATTAACTGCATGATGGGATTGGGTTTTTAATTTATTTTTTTTTAAGGTCTGTAATAATGCATAATGAAATAATTGTGGAATTTCTAGTAGGTAATTATCTTGCTGAGAACAGTTTAAAACACCAGTGAGTGCGGGTTGTTTTTAGCTGAGCATGGGGAAAAGAGAAGGAGAATGAAACATCACCTGGAGCAAGAGGCAGGGATATGGGATGTCAGCTCCTTGTGGGTCCAACACACTGTCCTCAAACCTTCAGGTCAGCAGGACTGCACAGGATGAATCACAGAGCTGTTAAGGGTGGAAAAGATCTCCAGGATCATCCAATCCAACCTGTGCCCCATCCTCACCTTGTCCCCCAGCCCAGAGCACTGAGTGCCACATCCAGTCATTCCTTGGACACCTCCAGGGGTGGGGACTCCAAACCACCCTGACCAGCCTCTTCCAGTGCTTAACAACCCTTTCTATGAAAAAATCCCCCCGATGTTCAATTTGAACCTCCCCTGGCACAGCTGGAGGCCGTTCCCTCTCCTCCTGTCCCTTGTTCCCTGGGAGCAGAGCCCGACCCCCCATCTCCCCCCTCCTGTCAGGGAGTTGCAGAACCAGAAGGTCCCCCCTGAGCCTCCTTTTCTCCAGGATGACCCCAATACATGTCAGGTTGACCCTCTCAGCAAACCCCTGAGCAGGGGTGATGTTGGAAAGTCCAGGTGGGCACAAACTGGAACCAAGAGGTTGTTTCGTGCATTAAGTCACACATAAACCCTTGGAAGAGCTTTTGAACCAAGATCAGGTGTCATATTGGAATGTATCACGGGGTAAAACCATCTCTGCAGGTCACAGGGACATTTGAACAGGTTTGCTGGGAGAGGGCTGGGAGCTGCAGTTCCCAGCTGGGCACCTCTGCAGGAAAACCAGAGAGAAAAACGAGGGCAGGAGAAAATGAAAAGCCAAATGTGAGCTCAGTCCTCCCTTGCTGAAGCTGGTGAAGCTCTGATGGTGTGGAGGAAGCTCCTTTCCCTTCTCATCCATCCCATCATGATACCACAGCTTTCCTTGCTCTTCCCTTGGTTCCTCTCCTCCCACCTTGCAGACAGGAGGATGTTTTTTCTCCCTTACTGACCCTGAGCACTTCACTGAGACCCACTGGCCCAGAGACCCCCATGGGCAGCTCCTGCATCCCCTCCATCTCTCTGGAAGAGTAGAGAGTTTTTAAAACACCAGAGTTTTTTTTTTTCAGACTTCCCCCTCCTTTCTCTGAACCCTTCCCTCCTCAAAACAGGCAAATGCAAAGCGAGGGCTCAGTTTTGGTGATATAAAAAGTCAGTTTTTGCTCCTAAGAAATTAAGTTTGGCTTGAGGAAAACATTCCCCCTTTCAAAATGGCCCATCTGTCTATTTTTATGCACACGTTTAACATCAAGCAGAGCAGAGGCACACATTTAAGCCATTTCTGAAATCAGGGCCCATTGTGTGATGCTGTGATTAGTAAACTGGGAATTAGGGCCCATAAATTACACTTAATTGAGCCAAATCACTTAAGCCCTTTTGTGCCTGACTTTTCCCATCCAAACTCACCAACAGTAGCAAAATAGCTCCGACATACCTGAGACACAATCCCCATTGTGTCCCTGAGCTGGGCAGGGAGACTCCCAGATAAACCCCCTGAAATGCTCATGCTCCAATTTTTAAAAAAAGAAGGGAGGGGGGATGGAGCTGCTTTTCCTTGGCTGTGGTTTCATAATGATTTTTTTCAGAGGGAATCGACACAATATTCGTTTTCCCTGGACACCCTCTGTACACCCATTCTCCTGAGAGTAGATGGATTTTTTTTTCCTGCAGTTTATTTTAGTGAGAGATAAACTGGGAGATAAAGCAACCTCAGACTGAGGGGGGAGTCATCAGCCTCACAGAAAACGAGTGGGCAGCAGACAAAGCACCCTGGAAAGCTTTTGGCTGAGGGAGGTTATTACTTACCCAGAAATCAAACTCCTCCAGGGTTTCCAGGGTGCTTTGCTGAGGTGGGTTATCAAGGACCTTTGGAGCAGAGAGTGGCCTGTGCAAATCACAATAAATTGGGAAGAGATGAAAGGTTGATTCTGATTGAAATAAAGCTCCTGTGGTGCTTCTCCTCTGCAGAACCTCAGGGCGTCCAGGGGAGGGAATTTTACCTCCACTCCAGGTCACACAACACTCACAGGGCAGAAGCAGGAGCCTTGGGAGAAACTCCTTCCTGGATTTCTCCTCTTGTGGAGGGAAAGAACCCTATTCCTGGGCTTGACCTGAACAGCTTAACCACTGCAAAGAGCCTCAACAGCCAGCCCTGTATCAAAAATGTGCTTTAAACACCACACTGGAAACCCAGATTGGGGAAAAAAAGAATTCCCAGATGTCTAAACCAAAGCAGATCTTGATGCAAAATTGTGGATGTATCCATCCAGGTTGCTGGAAGCAAGACATCACCTCACAGGGCACATCTGAGGCAATCTCAGTTTGAAAATGCTCAGGGTCTCACTGCAAAATCAGTCTAATTTTCCTCTTTGACTCCTGTGGATCAGTTCCTGATCTGTCAAATCCGAGCAGCTCCCATTTCCCTCGAATGCTTCAAAACTTTTAGCCAAGATTCCTCCCACAGATCACTCTCTGATGAGTGCTGGAGGTGGGACACCTTGCAAAGGGACCTGATTTTCAGGGAATACCTGGCACCCATTCCCTGAACACCCAACCCTTTTAATTCCTAACGTGGCCCAGGCCAGTAGGGTTGGGAAGGGCAGCAATGAGGGCATCACTCATGGAATTTAGTCTCTATAAAGCATTTTTTTTGTGTGTAGAAAGGCTGTCATCGGTGCTGTGCTGTCCATACAATAGCTGGGAATGGGAAAAGGGAAGAGTTTAAACAAGGCTTTGAGAAATTAGAACCATGCCTGTGCTTTATGGTGGTTTTTCTCCCCAAAATAATTAATGCAACATCCATTGCCCCCCCTGCAGCCCTGTGCTGACATGGGAACACACCCCCCCAGCCCCACCTGGCCTGCCTGGAAACCAGGAATCTCCAAGGCACTGCTTGGGTTAACTCAATAAACCAAACAAATGTTTGTTTTAAACGCAGCAATTAATTATCTCCTCGGGTCTCCCTCCCCGAGCAAAAGGCATCGCTGGCTTCCCTCTCTCATCATCGCTGGCTCCGCTGCATGAAATGTTCTGTTCTTTCCTTTCTTCCTAAAGATCCCAACACGGCACATCCAGCCAGGCCAGCAGCTTCAGGAACCAGCCCAGAGCGAATTTAATCACAGGCAAACCTGCACTTAATAAAGTCTGTCATCAGCAATGTCTCCACTGAACACTTGCCAGGAGAGAATTGTTTGCACTTACTGTGTGAGCCAAGTCACAGCTTTAACAGGCGAGGCACAAATAGAACCCAGCCTTTCCCATTCTTTTCACATCTCTGTTTCAAACCTACCAACAGAAACTCCGGGGCAAACACAATGAAAAAAAATCCAGATTCGAACAGCAAAAAAAAAGAAAAAAAAAGAAATAATCGTGTGTTGTGTCTCTTCCCCCCGCCCCCCAGCCCCCCATTATTCATTGCATTATGAAACACATTTCATAATCTAATAATTAGCAAGGGGACAGTTTTGTTCAGCGTGACTCTGGAGTCCTTTGTCACTCCGTGTTAGCACCCCAAACAAATGGACATTGTGCGC
>NW_021940696.1:1495449-1510629 GCF_001715985.3 Manacus vitellinus
CCACCACGCTGGGGAAGGGCCACATCGCCTTCCACACCTCTGCTGAGGTCGAGCAGGGCACCAGCTGGAGCAAGGACAAAGCCACCAGCACCAGGTACCCCCCTGGAGAGAGCAAATCCTGGGGGTGATTTGTGGGAGAAGGAAGGACCCGCAAGGAGTTCGTCCATATCTGTGACCACATTATCCGTGGCCTCTCAGATCCTGGATGGAATCCCTTCCCCATGATGTACAGCCCGTGGAGGAGAGGGGCTGTTCCAGGAGCAGAGCCCAGGATCAAAGAGCCAAAAGCTTTCCAAGCTGTCGCCCTTGGGAAAGAGAAGACAGTGCTGGAGCAGCTCCCAAAAATGGTCTGGGAAGGGGATGTGTTCACTGAGACTGCAGGGAGAGGGGTCAGACAGGCAGCTCAGCTCCTCCCTGGAATTCATCCTGGAGTCTGAGGTGGGGGTGGCTCACCTGCCTCCCTGGGCTGTTCCGGCTGAGCCTGGATGTGCCGGGAACGACCAAGAAACCCAGGGAAGGAAGCAAACGCTCTCAGAGCTTTGAGGATGTTGAGGAGACGTGGACAAAACCTCTAGAATTTTATGGCATGTCGGGACGAGTGTGGGTGTTCCCCACAGAGCTTTTCTTCCCTCAGGATATCCAGATACTCGCTGGGGCCTCCTGTCCCTCTCGGAGACGTTGCCGCCGCTCGAATCAGCACCAACACATGGAAGGCTCCTAATATTTTGCTTCTGTCAGAGGAAACCATTGTTCAGCTTCTCTACAGGAAGGATGTCTCACTGCTTATTACCAGCTTGAATAATTGCCTGGAATGTTTTATTTGACATTTATTCAAGGGCTTGGAAACCCCGCGTTGTTTCTTTCTCTCCGGAGGATAACGACAACAAAACAACAAACAGGCAAAAAAATAAAATAAAAAAAGAAAAAAAAGACCCCAAGAAAGGCCAGACTGGAGCCAAGAGCTTCAGATGGCAGCAAGATTTTGAAAATGTAAATATATAGTAAAGCATGTAAGGCCTCCTTGCAGAGAAACTCTGTGCTCGGGCACAGGAGAGGGGAAAGAAAGTAAAGGGCTGCTGTGTTTTGTCGTCTGTGTCTTTAAAATCTCTTCCAGGCCTTCATTATCAGGGAGGACACAAAGATATCCACTTCAGAGGGCTGAGGGTTGGAAACAAGGAGAGGGAACAGGCAAGGAAGCAGCTCTGCAGCCAAAACATGTCATCACTGAGGAGAAAGCAGAGGCAGCTCCGCTCTTCAACTCTGGCACAGGCTGGAAGGCACCACAGACACCAAAAGCAAACTGAAATGCTGAAAGCAAACCCCTTGTTCATACCTAGGTGGGCTAAAAGAAAAATCTGGAAATGCTTCTCAATGCTGGCACTGGATTGATGCTTGAAAGGAGGATTCTGGTCCTCCTTTCCAGTAACTTTGGGTTATTTTTGGATGCTGCACAGAAGATGGTGGGGGAACACGGTTTGCTTTCTTCGGGTTTGGCAACTTAAGTTTGACTTGTAGCAGAAGTTCAAGTGGGTTTGAACCTTTCCTGGGCTGAAAATCAGTCGCTGCACATGATGTGTCAGGGTTCACAGTTCACACCAAGCTTGCTGGAGCCACACTTGAGTGTTGGAAGGTTCCCCTGAAGAATAAAGTAGAAGGGCTGCTCTAAACTAAGGGAATTGCTTGCAGTGACAGACACAGGCTGAACTCTTGCCTGTGGTGCCAGAGAAGAGTTTAAGAAGTACAGACCCTCAGATCTTTGTCTTCTGATCCAGGTTCTGGCCAGTCCATATTCCATCCACTCGGATGGATAAGGGAAAGAGGAGCACAGGGTGATTCCGAGTTCTTGTGTGTCTTTCAGAATTGTAGAAACACAGAATCACAGACTCATTTGGGTTGGAAAAGTCCTCTGAGATCGAGTCCAACCATCCCCCAGCACTACCAAGGCCACCACTGACCCCTGTCCCTAAGTACCACATCCACAGGGATTTTAAATCCTTCCAGAGATGGGGACTCCACCCCTGCCCTGGGCAGCTGTGCCAGGGCTGGACAGCCCTTTCCAAGAAGGAATTTTCCCCAATATCCAAACTAAATCTCCCCTGGCACAACTTGAGGCTGTTCCCTCTCCTCCTGTCCCTCGTTCCCTGGGAGCAGAGCCCGACCCCCCCTGGCTCCAACCTCCTTCGAGGGAATTTTAGGGATCCAAAAGGTCCCCCCTGAGCCTCCTTTTCTCCAGGCTGAGGCCCCCCAGCTCCCTCAGCTGCTCCTGCTGCTCCAGCCCCTTCCCAGCTCCGTTCCCTTCCCTGCACACGCTCCAGCCCCTCCATGTCTCTCCTGTCTGAGGGTCCCAGAGCTGCCCCCAGGGCTGGAGGTGCCTCAGCAGTGCCAGCACAGGGACGGGCACTGCCCTGGGGCTGGGACACACCAGGGCTGGCACAGACCAGGGGCCACTGGCCTTCTTGGTACCCTTGGGCTCGTGTTCAGCCCCTGTCAACCAGCACCACCAGGTCCTTTCCCAGCTTTCCAGCCCCTCTGCCCCAGCCTGGAGCTGTAGGGGAATGTTGTGACCCAAGTGCAGGACCTGACATTTGGCCCTGTTGAGTGTCATACATCTGGCCGTGGCTCACTAACCATAGAGAAATAACCACATACAAAATGGATAACTATAAAAATAAACAAAATAAAAAGCCCCCTCTGCTCCCCCATGAGGCTGAGCAGACAATCCTGGGCCCAGCCCTAAAAGCCATAGCGTGGAAAACTGCTGGTAGTCACTGTTGTCCCCCAAGCTCCCCCCAGCAACTGAGCACCAAAACTGGTTGGCAAGTGAAGTGGTTGGCACAGGTTGGGCAGAGAAGCTGTGGCTGCCCCTGGAGCCCTGGAAGAGTCCAAGGCCAGGCTGGAGCAACCTGGTCTAGTGGAAGGTGTCTCTGCCCATGGCAGAGGGTGGAATGAGATGGGCTTTAAGGTCCCTTCCCACCCAAACCACTCTGTGATTCTGGCATTCCATGACTCTTCGTTCCCAGTTCCATCCTCCTCTCCGTGTCCTTTTCCCTCCCAGTCAGTTTTGCTGTTAACTTTTGTGAGCTGTGCCCCCAACCCCCTTGACCACCCTTCATATCTGAGTGTTCACACACGTTGTCAGCTGGAACTGCCCCATCCCTGCCTGAATTCCAGCAGGCAGGTCACGATCAGGAGCCTGCGGGGAAAACCCGGCTTCCAACTCGGTGATTAATTCCTCCTTATCCATCATAACGAGCTCCAGATTAGAGTTACCTTGAACTGTGGTCCAAACAGCTTATGTCAGAATGTAATTACCTGGAGGTGCTGAGAACTTTAATGACACTCCCACGGGGGATTTTTCGCCTCAAGGCTCTGAAGTCAGCCCGCTCCTATTTCCTCCCCGCGCGCGCTCGGGTACAGCCCGTAACCTATTTGAAATGTCATCCTTGTTTAGATTTACGTCCCTCAAATCCCGAGCCCAGGGCTCGAGGAGCCTCTGCAATAAACAGGAGCCCCGAGCCTCCAAAAATAACAGCCCTGGGGTGAGAATCACTCATGGAAAAACAACGATAAGCGAGAGGACAAACCCACGTGTCTCTCTCCTCCGCTCGCCCCCTCTACCCAGCAGGATTAAATTAGGCAAAGCTGGATTACAGCACGTGCCTGCAGCTGGAAAACACACCTAGTTCGGAGCAAACTCGGGTCAGAAAGTCAGGAGGAGGATTCCAGGTGTGTAGGGGGCTGTGGATGGTCGGAATATCAACACAGGAGCGGGGTGGGGTGGCTCTGGATGGGTGGTGGGTACCCACCAAAGCCACTTTCCCTCCCCTCCACAGCTGGGGAGGGGACACAAAATATAACAAGGGGCTCATGGGATGAGATCAGGACAGGGAGAGATCACTCACCAGTAACTGTCATGGGCAGAATAGACCCAACTGGGGGAAATGAATTGAATTTATTACCAAACAAATTGATGTAGGATAGTAAGAAATCAACTTAAATCTTAAAACACCTTCCCCTCCTCCTTCCCTGACCTGGCTGTCTGCTGAGCTGTTGCTCTCAGACATTCTCACTCCTCTCCTCTGGCTGCTGCTGCCCAGAAGTCTTTGTCCTCTTTTCAAATCTCATCCCAGTGGTGCTCCCACTGTCCCTGCTGGGATGGCACTGGCTCCATGGACTTGGGGGAGCATTCCAGCAGCCTCACAGAAGCCACCCCTGTAGCCCATGGCTACACAAGGAGGCTGCACCCAATCCTAAAGTTCATCTCAGATGAGAGACTCCCCCACACCCAAAATCAAAGCAGGTGAGTCTGGGAAAGGCTGAACCAAATCCCTGCACACCACAAGCCTGTGCCTGGCCAAAGTCTGGCCAAAGAAGTGTCACCAAGCTCTGATCTTCCTCCATGGATCCACAGGGGATGTCCAGAAAATACTGAGCCCAAACACTCCTTGGATTTACACATTTCCCTCTCTGGGCCTGCCTGTTTATCTTGCCTTTAGTGTCATTAATGTTAATTACACTAACGTGTAATTCATGTTAATTGCATTAAAATGTTAATTACATTAACGTGCTTAGGCTGAACTTATCCAATGAGGCTGCACCATTGAGTTTTCCATGGAAATTGTGTTTTCATCACCTTCTTCTCATGCTTCTGCACTTCAGTGCTATCAAAACGTGAGATGCCCATCGTTTGCCACCTGTGATTGCACTTCCTTGAGCATCTTTGGTGGGAAATGAGGATGTTTGAGTTATCAGGAACAACCAAGACACCAGGACAGGAGGGCATGGGGTCAAGTCTTCCCACTGGGATGAACTTTAGGCTCAGAGTCCACATGGTAGGGCCAGGTTGGACTGGGCTTGGAGCAACCTGGGCTAGTGGAAGGTTGTCCCTGCCCATGGGATGATCTTTAAGGTAGGATACAGCCTACTGGGGTAGGATTCATGACTTTAAAAGACCTAATAAATGTCTGCACATCATCAAATAAACCCCACAATGAGCGTGAGAACAACACAAAAACTTCGGTCAGTCAGGGCAGAGAACACACCAGGAAAAACAGTTCTTACATGGCTCAAATTGCTACGAAATTTCGTACAAAATGTTGTACAAAATACAGAAAGTTGTGGCGAAAAAAATTGTCTACTTCAAGTTAAAACTCAAGTAGGTTTCGAACTTTCCCTCTCTGGCCTGACAGCTGGGATTTCATGCAAAAATGCCAGAAAAAAAAATGGGTACAGACAAGAAAAACACGTGTAAGGGGTTTATTTCTGCAGGCAGAGCTGTTTGGTGCAGTCACAGGAGACGTGTGAGTGAGAACAGACTCGTTCAGCAGGTCTCCGGGGAGCCGACTGGGAAGACAAGTGGGAGGGAGCAAGGGTTAAAAATATTTCTCAGGGAAAACTTGGCCGTGGGATGTGTCTCCAGAGGGGCTGGAGCACCAGAGGGACTGGAGATAAACAGACATCTGGAGGTACCATCCTCCTCTCCAGGCTGGAGACACAATATTGATAACACGGGGCCGGGAGGAAAAGATGAGCCCAGAAAATCCCCGGGGAGGAGCAGGAGGATGTAGAACAACTAAAACTGGTTATGGAAGTCCCACTTTCCAGAGAAAAAAGGGAGGAGATGATAAGCACAGGCAGTAGAGACCTTCCAGAGCCAAGGGATGGTGGGAAAGCCTCAAAGGGCATTTCTATAACAACAGAACCCAGAGATTATGTGCTGGGTAGACAAACACGCCTCCCAAATCCCCCATGATTAAGGGTTTGAGGTACAGCCCCCTTTTACCAGAGCTGCCCAACCATGGACACCTCGTGAGGGGTTCCATGGCAGCAGCCAAGGATCTTTCGTCCCCAGGAGCTGCAAAAACAAATCTCCACGGGACGTAAGTTGGGCGAGGACAAAAGAGAAGGAACAACTTCTCCCTGTGTCAGGGAGCAGAGTTCCTCGGGAGGGGCTTGCCAAGAGCACTGGAGTGAGGAGGAACCTGTGGCATCACATTTACAGTGTTTTTGTTGCCTCACCAGAGCCCTCCTTGCCCTGGCTCTGGCTGTTTCCTGTCCCTGGGGACACTGTGTGCTCCAAACATCCATAAAAAAAAAGGACTTGTGCTGTCAGCCCCTCAGGAATAAAAACCTGGTAGCCTGGGTGACTCGGGTTCTGCTCCCATGGGTTTTGTTCCCAGGGACAGAAACATCCCCCCTCCCTCTTTTGGTGGTGGCAGAATCTCCCCGGATGAACCAGGGCTCCTTCCTCTGTACAGAATCCTGAGGGCAGGAAGACAAGGCCACCCCCAAAAACAGACCTTGCAGCCAAGAAATGACAGAGTCATGGAACGGTTGGGGTTGGAAGGGATCTAAAAGACCATCCCATTCCACCCAGTGCCATGAGCAGGGACACCTTCCATTATCCCAGCTTGCTCCAGCCTGGCCTTGGACACTTCCAGGGATCCAGGGGCAGCCACAGCTTCTCTGCCCAACCTGTGCCAGGGCCTCCCCACCCTCACAGCCAGGAATTCCTTCCCAATATCCCATCTAACCCTGCCCTCTGTCAGTGGGAAGCTGTTCCCTGTGTGCTGTCCCTCCATGCCTTGTCCCCAGTCCCTCTCCAGCTCTCCTGGAGCCCCTTCAGGCCCTGCCAGGGGCTCTCAGCTCTCCCTGGAGCCTTCTCTTCTCCAGGGGAACTCCCTCAGCTCTCCCAGCCTGGCTTCATCTTTCCTGAAGGATTTTCTCTTTTTAAAAGTGACTTTTGCTGCTTCTCCTGCCCCGGCACTGATGGATCCACGGCACTCCTGAGCCTCTGGATGAAGAAGAGCAGGTTGTGTTCTCATTTCTCAGCATGACCACGAGCTGGGCTCTGCCCAGCCCAGTGACAACCAAACCCCTCTGACCCTCCTGGGCTCCACAGCTCAAGCAGCAACGGGAGCCAGTGGTGAACAAACCTCCTTGGGAGGCTCCTTAACCCCGATGGACCCTTTTTAACCTCAAACTCCACACTTGTGTCTGGTTTTCCCTTTCCAAGGGCTGAGAGAGGACATGAGGGAACATCCAACTTCTGTACTCAGACCTTTTGTTTCACCTGTGCTTTATAAACACAACACAATGAATTTTTTTTTAGCTGTTTTTTTTTTTTTTTTAAGTTGTGGGGGTTTTTTGTTTTGATTTGGTTTGGGTTTTTTGTCTCCAGAAACGTTTCTTTCCTTGGAGAACTTGGTCTCCTGTGGTCAAGGTGGCACCACAAGGTGGGACAGCCAGGCTGGAAGGCTGTTTTCAGGTCATAATAAATATAATAATAATAAATTATTATTATAAATTATATATAGATAAAGTTATTACTTATTAACTTTATATATATATATAATATCTTAATATAATTTTAATATATGATATAATTATATATATTTTATTTATTTTATTATTTTTATGTGATATTATTTACTTAGATATTAATAGATATTAATATATAGTATAGATATAATCAGATATATTATTTCTACATATTATATGTATATATATATATAATTGTTCTATATTATAAATCTATATACATTATATATTTGTTATTTTATTATTAGTGATTATATTAATTATTATATATTGATAGATATTAGTATATAGTTAGATTATAATTGTATATAATAATTTCTATATCTATATTGTATATTTATTACTATAAGTTATATATATATTATTTTTTATTATATGATTATATTTATTATATATTTATTATTGTTTTATTATTATATATTTTATTGTTATTATATAATATATACTGGTCGATATATATTTATATTATAATTTTAAGTATATATATAATATATATTTGTATTTATATAATATATTAGAAATATATTAAAAATAATAAATATATTAAATTTATTATATAATAAACATATATTTAATAATATATAAGTTCAGGTTTTGCTCCAGTATCTCTACTAGAAATGTGCTGAATCTCTTCTTTCTTTTTTCCTCCCTAAGCCTTCCCCAGAGACATCCTGAATTGAACATTTCAGATGCCTCCAAATGGGGACAAAACACAGCTCAGATCCCAAAATATCCTCCATCAGAGGCACCTCAGGACCAGCTGTGAGCTCGGTTTTCCTTCCCCAGCTCCTTTTCATCTCCACTGGGGAGGAGGACGGAGCAACCTCTGCTCCTTGCCTGGAAACATTCCCCTAATTTGGGGACCTTCAGACCTTCAGAGCCACTCTGGGCTCTCCCAAGTGCTCTGACCTGGATTTATCACCTGAATCAAAGGTTGTCCCCTCCTCACATCACCTGCAGGGTCAACTGGAAAGCAGGATCAGGCAGAAAGATTTTGGTGCTCTGAGTCTCCTTTAAGCTGAGCTTTTCCTCCCAAGCCAGAGAGGAGATTCACTCACTTTTCCCCCTTGTTTTGCTTTTTTCCCCCCCTGCTTTTCTGTTTGAAAACAGCACCGAGGCTGAGAGTGGGTTTAATAAATACAGCAGGAGAATTCAAAAACACCTCTGTGGAAAGAAGGGGGAGTCTCCACGTGCAGAGGGGGAAGGAGGAACCCAGGGGTGCCAAGCAGGAGGGACAGAGCAGCAAAGAGCTGGGGCTGAAGCAAAGGCACAAATAACTCAGCACCAGGGCTGTGCTTTCCATCAGAAACCACCCTTTCTCCCCACCACCCCCCCAAACCCCAGCAGCTTTTCTTTCTGAACAGGCTTCCCCAGCTCCCTTTTCTTCCCCTGGAAATGGAAGAGGAAATCTGGCTTCACGTGATACGGGAAGGACTGAAAGGCTCTGACACACAGGCAAAAGAAAGGGGAAAAAAAGAGAGAAAAACAGGCAATTTAATTAAGTTACAAAAGTGAATCTGTCCTGGTTGACGGGCTGAGATCAGTTTTCCATAAACTTTAGGCTTGTACAGGTGTCAGAACTCTCCAAGGATGACTGACAGCCTCAAGGATGGCTCCAAACCTTTAAGGAATGCATTCCTGAGGAAAAGGTCAGAGCATCCTTTACCAAGCTTCTCTTTTGCCTTGGAATTCCAGACGGATTTGAGTTGGAAGGGACCTTAAAGATCATCCAGTTCCACCCTCCTGCAAAGAGCAGGAATGTCTTCCACCATCCCAGGTTGCTCCAAGCCCTGTCCAACCTGGCCTTGGACACTTCCAGGGATGGTAACTTCCAGTAATGGCAATTTCCAGCATCCTCATCCCCCCATGGCAGGGGACTTTGGGGGAAAAAAGGACGGAAAACATGGGTAGGGACAACACTGCATGGACAACTGCACACCCAGAGCAGCAAAACAGGGATTTAAGTTATTACAAAACCTCTTCCATGTCCAGATCCCAAAGAAAATGTTGATTTGTTCCTCACTGTCCTGTGGGTGGGATGGGAGTGTGGATTGCTGGCCTGGACAGGGACAGGGGAAGACCACGAGTCCCAAAAGCAGCATCTTCACAGCTCGGCTTCTGAAGCCTGTGTGCACCAGTGCACAGACTGTGCTGGAAATGCTGGATGGGCAGGATTCCCAAAGGCAGGAAAGGGATGGGAATAACTCCATGGAGAGCAGGAGATGCTTGGCCACGGCAGAGTGGCTGCAGACAGTCAGGAATGTCCCCTCCCAACTAAAGAGTGACCCAGGACAGGGGGGAAGTGCTTCCCTGGCCCATTCCAGCAGCTGCATTCCCTGTGGGAGGCTGTGCCAAAGGAATCCTCGGAGCTGCTCTTTGCACACATGAAGCTTTGACTGGAAAGGATTGTTTTCCTCCCCTCCCTGGCTGCCAGGAGAGCAGCACATGGGTGAGCTCAGCACTGTTCCTGAGCCAGGGGCAGCGGGGGATCCCCGGGAAGTGACTGCTCCTGATCCCAGAGGGAATAGAGAGGGCAGGATAGAGTTTAATGGATCCTGGATGATCTTGTCCCTCCTCTGTCACCATGTCCCACAGCAGGGGGGAGTGGGGCTGCCTCTAGAACTGATATTGGGAAGGAATTCCTGGCTGTGAAGGTGGGGAGGCCCTGGCACAGGTTGCCCAGAGCAGCTGTGGTTGCCCCTGGATCCCTGGAAGTGTCCAAGACCAGGTTGGATGGGGCTTGGAGCAACCTGGGCTAGTGGAAGGTGTTCCTGCCCATGGCAGAGGGGTGGAATGAGGTGATCCTTCATCTCCCTTCCAACCCAAACCATTCTGGGATTTGCTGATTACAACTGTAAGGAAAGAAACTTGTGGTTTGATCCAGGATGAAATGGGAAGAAAGAAACCCCATAAAAAGATGTTCCCTCTGCTTCTCAGTGCCACAGTCGCTCCCTGGATATGAACACCATGGGCTGGGAGCATTCCTGGCTTCCCTTCCTCCTCCAGCAGAGGAGCTCTGCCCTCCAGTGCTGCTTTGGGATGTCATGTCCATCCCAACAAGGCTCCTCCACAGTGCTGAGCACCTCAATGCTTCCAGCACTGAATTCCAGCACCCGTCCTTCCCACAGCCCACCAAAGCAGCTCCATAGAATCCCAGAATGGTTTGGGTTGGAAGGGACCTTAAAGACCATCCAGTCCCACCCCCTGCCATGGGCAGGGACACCTTCCACTAGCCCAGGTTGCTCCAACCTGGCCTTGGACACTTCCAGGGATGGGGCAGCCACAGCCTCTCTCCCTCCCTTCTCCTCTCCCTCCACGCTGCTTTAAGCCCTGTAAGGATCACTTCCCTTGGGAGAAGAGGCTGAAAGGACTCAGGAGCCACAGTGATGCCCACCAGAGCCTGCAGGATGGGTCAGAGACTGGTACAGCCAGGTCGGGGTGAGGGGCACCCCCCTCCTTCTGTGCCCACTCCATCCCCCACAGAGTCCCATCCCCTGCCTGGGGGGACTTTGTTCTCTCTCTCTGACCTTTCTGAGAGCCACCATGTTCCCAGGAAAGGTTATTATTAGAGCCTGCACCCACCTCACCTTCCCAAACAAACAGCCAGCGGAAGGGACACCCTTCCCAAACCAAACCCAGGACTTTTGTGTTTCGTTTGCTTTGCAGCCACGATTTTAATCTGCAGCACAAACCAAGCCCAGGCCTTGGCTTGGAGAAGTCTCTTATCAGCCCCACTGTGTCCTGACCACATCCCACTGCCAGGGAGCAGCTCCTGGGGCAGGGGGACAGCAGGGATTTGGGATTTATTTTAGGGGGGGGAAAGAAAACATATTTCAAGGAAGTTTTTTAACCCCATTTCCAGAAGAAAGGAAGCTGCAGGGAATCACAGAATCACAGAATGGTTGTGGTTGGAAGGGACCTTAAAGATGATGTTTTTCCACCCCCTGCCATGGGCAGGTTGCTCCAACCTGGTCTTGGACACTTCCAGGGATCCAGGGGCAGCCACAGCTTCTCTGGACAACCTGTGCCAGGGCCTCCCCACCCTTCCAGCCAGGAATTCTTTCCCAATATCCCATCTCACCCTGCCCTCTGGTACTTTGAAGCCCTTCCCCCTTATCCTGTGATCCTGGTGGTCCGTTCAGGATGGAACACACCGAGTGGGGCAGGTCAGCTCTGGCAGCTCAAGTCATAGAAGAGGCACCACAATTTGTAATTCTGTCTCTGTGCTCTTCTTCGTGCCAGCACAGGCAGAAGGGCTGTGTCTGCTGCTACAGGATGAACTTCAGCCTTATCTCAAGAGGTTCCACAGGGAAATACAACAGAATTCCCTATTGTTGCACAGGAAACACGTCTTTCAACAGTCTTTGGCATCAGACCTGACTTTGGGACCTTCCCTGAGTGCTGGTGACATCCCTCCTGCCCTGGAGCAGGGCACTTCCTCCCCATTTCCCTGGGATGGGGCGAGGGCTGCAAAAACCTCGGAGCATGGGGAGGGCAGTGACCCCAATCCAGCACCTCGGCCGGGAGGGTGAGTGAAACCTCCACAGTCTGGAGAAGAAAAGGCTGTGGAGAGACCCTGGAGCCCCTTCCAGGGCCTAAAGGGGTTCCAGGAGAGCTGGAGAGGGACTGGGGACAAGGGATGGAGGGACAGGACACAGGGAATGGCTTCCCACTGCCAGAGGCAGGGTTAGATGGGATATTGGGAAGGAATTCCTGGTTGGGAGGGTGGGGAGGCCCTGGCACGGCGGTGCCCTGGCCCAGGTTGCCCAGAGAAGCTGTGGCTGCCCCTGGATCCCTGGAAGTGTCCAAGGCCAGGTTGGACGGGGCTTGGAGCAACCTGGGCTAGTGGAAGGTGTCCCTGCCCATGGCAAGGGGGTGGAATGAGGTGATCCCTCACCTCCCTTCCAACCCAAACCATTCCATGATTTTATGAGCCCAAGCTGGGTTTTAGGAAAGAGGAGGCTGATGTAGAGGGAGAGCACATGGAGCTAGGACCCACTTTTCCTTCTCATGCTCGTTCATCCAAGCTCCAGCAGCAGGACACTGAGCTTGGAATCAGAGACAACCTGGAAAACCCACCCACTCGAGCACCTCAGATATTCCACAGCTCTCACTCCTGAAGACCCTGTGACCCTTCCTTCCATCCCTGCCAGCTCCTCACTCATCCTTTCTCCAGGGCTCCAGGGAAGGAGGAGAGGAGAAGGAAAGCCCTTGGCCAAACCCTCGTCTGGGGCTGACAAGATAAAGAGTTAAAGCAGCGCAGCCAAAGCTTCGGGAGCAGCACAAGGGCTCGGCAATAAATCAGGTTTTTGGAGGCAGGAAGGTGAGTGTGTGGGGGAATCAAAGTCAGGAACAGGATGTATATAAAGCAAATATTGAACTAACTTTGATAAGGCAGAAAAATGGCAGGTTTTTGGTGGGGTTGAGCTCCATTGGAACTATTAGAAATTTCCTGTTTCGCTCGTGTGGGGCGGTTTTACACTGACCCACACAATGCATTGTGTGACTTCCTAGCCATGAATGGGGCACCCAGATTTTCCTTTCCAGGCTTTTTTTTTTTCCCCCTCTGTCTGTCCTGGAGCAATAAAGCCATTGAAACCCTCCAGGCCTTGCCCATTGGGTGTTTTCTTTCCTACCGAGACATCAAACTGCCCCGAAGGTTTATTTTAAGCCAATTCAATAGGAGGGATCACAGGAGCACCTTGTTGAACGTGGACAATGGGAGCCAAGCCCAGGGCTATTCAATTAACAAGTGCTCCATTTTCCAGGCAATTCCTGCTGGGAATTCATTCCTTTAATTAGGCTGTAGAATTATGAAGATTAAAGAGGAACCGTTTGTTGGCGGACACGTAGGCAGAGAAATTCCAGACGAATTCACAGGGAAGGCAGAGGAGCTCGTGGAAAGCCAAGCAGAGCTTGAAACCTCTCCAGATACAAGCAGAGTCACCAAAATGAGACAACTGAGAGCAAGAAACAGGACTAAAACCCCTGACTCAAGGGATATGTTTGGATTCATCCAGGAAAATCAAGCTCATTGCTCTCAGGAAATCAAACTCTGGTAGTTTCCCTTTATCCCCATTATCCAGTCCCTCTCAGAGCATTTTAAACTTCACATTTCTCCATGGAAAGGGTTGTCCAGCCCTGGCACAGCTGCCCAGGGCAGGGGTGGATCCCCATCCCTGGAGGGATTTCAAATCCCTGTGGATGTGGCACTTGGGGACAGGGGTCAGTGCTGGCCTTGGCAGTGCTGGAATTCATGGTTGGATTCCATGATCTCAGAGGGCTTTTCCAACCCAAACATTCTCCAATTCTATGATTAGTTGAGGGGTTTTGCTCTTCACTGACTCCTTTTTAAGGAGTTTCAAGAGAGCAGGATGCTCCCATCATTCCAGACCTGCCTCCCAGCATCCAATCTGTGTTTATCTTTGGCCACTGCTCCAAAAACTTCAGGTTTGGAATGTTTCATACCCGAGCACAAGGGACCAGAAAAGCAAAGGTTATCCCAGTGACCCACAAGTGGGGCTTGGAGTAACCTGGGACAGTGGAAGGTGTCCCTGCCCATGGCAAGGGGTTGGAACAGAATGATCTTTAAGGTCCTTTCCACCCCAAACAATTCCATGATTCTGTGATATTCCAAATTCCTTTTCCCTAGAAAAGGAGTTATTGAAGGGGAAACTCCAGTTCACAGGGAACACTCTGGATGATAAGGGGGACAAACCAGCCAACCCCCTGAGGTGCTTCCCCCCAGGCAGCTTTCCAGCTCCTAGGACACCCTTCCATCCGTGCTCCTTATTGTAGGCAGTAAGAAGTTGTTTTGGATCAGAAAAGATCAAAACCCAGCTAAATTTTAAGATTTTTTTTTTCTTTTAAGGCAGAAAAGATCCCTGAGGATCTCAGCTTGTTCTTGCCTGACCTGCTGGAACAGAGACTTCACCTGTTCCGTTCCCCTTGTCAGCACTGGAATGTGGGAATAGGACACAGCACACAAAGTAACCACTTAAAAAAAGGATGGACCTGTAGAGCCCCTCACAGGAGCTGGATCAAAAAGGACCTTTATGGTTTGTTCCTGAAAGAGAAGATCACGGAAATGACAAGTTTTTAAACGTGTTCACGGTGTTTCAAACACGTCACACACACACAAAACTTCCCTCTCTGAGGTTTTGGCTGCTTTAAAAATCAGTGGACACTTAACAGCCCCAGTCTGGAGGAGAGGGATGGAGGTCAGGGCCCCACACGAGGTCATGGGATGAGCAGAGGGTGGAAACTGCAGTGGGTGAGATCCAGCCTTGAGGGGAACTGCCAGTTCCACCAGGGGATGGGCAAGGGTTTGAAACTGGGAGCAGATAAAACCCCCACACCTTGGGTGTTCTACTCAGAGCTCCTGAATAGTCCCTCTGATCCTGCAACACAGGGATTGCCCCCAAACACTGTTTTCTTGAGGCCACCAAGAGCAGAGTCAACCTTGATCCCCCGTGAGGAAGCACTGCTGGTGGTTCAAAGCTTGTTGATTATCCAACCACTCTGGGAAAGGTTTTGGTGCCCTTGGGATGGATCCTATTTATTGATCCAATGCTGAAGCAATGGCTGGTGGCTTCCATCACCATGGAATCACAGCGTTGTCAAGGTTGGAAAAGCCCTCTGAGATCATCCAGTCCAACTGTTCCCCAGCACTGCCAAGGCCACCATTAATCCATGTCCCCAAGTGCCACATCCACAGGGATTTTAAATCCCTCCAGGGATGGGGACTCCACCCCTGCCCTGGGCAGCTGTGCCAGGGCTGGACAACCCTTTCCAGGAAGGAATTTTCCCCAGTATTCAAACTAAACCTTTTCTGGTGTAACTTGAGGCCGTTCCCTCTCC
>NW_021940696.1:1510754-1532421 GCF_001715985.3 Manacus vitellinus
CCAGCCCCTTCCCAGCTCCGTTCCCTTCCCTGCACACTCTCCAGCCCCTCCATGTCTCTCCTGTCTGAGGGTCTCAGAAGTGCCCCCAGGGCTGGAGGTGCCTCAGCAGTGCCAGCACAGGGATGGGCTCTGCCCTGGGGCTGGGACACAAATTCCTGATTTACAAGTGGAAGCTGCTTTCCCAACCCAGCTGCACAGCAAGGGAACACTCCTGGACTGCAGGAATGCCCCAGAAGCTGCTGTTTCTTGTGTGCACACCTGGAATATGCAAACCAGGCTGGGTTTACATAAACCCTTCACAAAAATCAAACTAAGCACAAAACCTTCCTACAAGAAATCCAGAAGTGATGCCAAAGGAGACAGCAAATCACCTGCAGGTTGCATTTAATCAGCAGAACTGATCTGACTCAGCTCAGCCACCGAGGCAGGGAAAGGAGGGTGAGGTGGGATTGGCCTCTCCGTGGCAGCCTGACTCCAGATCCATGGGAGCTGAGCCTGGAGCTGCATCCTCATTTTCATGAGGCTGCCCCTGCATTTGTGTGTCTGCAGTGATCAACTTATGCTCATGTGCAGCTGTTGGAAGACAAGAGACAGCAGCACAAAGCAGGTTAATAATCCTTCCTCCTACAATTACATTTAAATTTTACCCCATTAAAAGCACAAGCAGGAAGGTCTAAACTAAAACCAGCAGCTAAAAAACCCCATAAACCCTTAAATCTTTGTATTTTAATTCAAATATAAACTACTCACCTTCCTGCCTGTTTCAAAAAAATGAACGAATTTTAAATGAAAGTTTAAAAATCCCAGTTTAGGAAGCAGTGAGTTTATCAAAGGAGTCAAGGCCAGGCAGTGGATGGATACTGTTTATTGGTTCTTTCCATCACATCTGAGTTACAGGTGTAAAAGTCACACAAACTGCAAGGTATAAACATGTAAAACAATACAAAAATAAATGGAAAGGTCAAATTTTATCTTTTACTGACTCGAAGTTGTGTAATAAATACGAGAGGCAAAAAGCTTCAATCACACCATTCAGCTGAACTGAAGTTACAGTAGTGTTGGTAAAGAACACGTGGGGGTTTTTGTTTGTTCTTTTTTCTTTTTAACTTAAAATTGCAAATATTAAAGCATTGAGAACTAGTATAAAAGTGAGTTTTGGCACGTTGTCAAGTGAGAAGTGTTACATCTGAGTGCTGTGGAAAACAAAAAAAAAGAGCTTTTCTGAGGTACATCTTGAACAATCTACGATTAGATTGACCACGTGGTTCTACCAACTCACAGTTTACACAATTCACTATACTAGCCACAACTTTTTTTTTTTTTGCTTTTCCCTTTTTCAGAAATACCAAAGTATTCCAGAGCTTAAATTTTCTGTGCAAATTCAGACAAGTTTTCCGTTAAAAAATAACGATAATTAAAAAAAAAAAAACAAACAAGCAAAACAAAACAAAACAAAAAAAAAAAACAAACTTATGAGGGAACTTAACATGCAACTCAACTCCCCCCTGCAACCGGTTGTGTTAATGCAAAGTGTAAAAAAAAAAGTGGATTAAATACCAAATTGCACGGATTAATATCGAATACTCCCGGACTGCAGAGCAGCTCAAGCTGCAGAGGTTCCTCTCCTAAGTTTCTCACATTTTTATTTATTTTTATTTTTATTTTTTTTCTCCCTATAACTTCAGTAACTTCTGATCACACTCATTCCTGGTGAGGAGAAAGAAATAAAAAAAACACCACCACAAGCTGCTCACGTGGAGATCAGCGAAGCGTGGAAACCCCTTGAGGACTCTCAGCACTTTTTTTTTTTTTTTACCCCCAGGATCACAAAAAAAATGCCTGGACACAAATTTTCCCGACACATTAAAAGAGAAAGGAAGTGTAATGGCACTTTTGCTGTATCCAAACATTGGTGGGTTCAAATGGTGCTTTTTTTGTTGCTGTTGTTTTGTTTTATTTAAGTTGTACAGTAGCTAAAAAATATTCAAAAATTAGATCCTTGGGAGTTGCTCCATCCTCACCTCCACTTCCAGAGAGGGAGGAATCAGATTCCCCCTTGGCTGGGGGTCGATACAGTACAAACAGCTCTGACCAGAGTACAAAAGTTACACTTTTCTATAAAAAAAACCACAAGAGCTCTGCTGATTGTTCAGAAATAACTCCCCAACAATCAGCAGCCGCTCTCAAATATCAGCAGCATCAGGCATTGACACATTTTTAGTCCTCAAAGAGTTTTCTTTTCAACAGTTTAACCAGTTGTGCTATATATCTGTCACTAGGTTAAATTGGTTAAGTCCTTTCACCAAAACTGTTTTTTCCTTTATTAAAAAAATAGGGGGGGATTCAACCCCCTCCCCCCCTGACACTCATTTATTTGGGGAATAAATGGTGTCACTCCAAGGCACTACAACGTTTTTCAAGGATACCAACTGTCACAGTTTCACTATTTCGGTATTTTTTTTTTGTTTGTTTGAAATTCTGGTTGAAAAGTCACAGTTCAAAAAAAAAAATAAGAAGTAAAAATTGAGGTAATTTCTTTCAATACCAAAAATACATGAATTGAGCCATTTCCCAGTCTGGTGAAAGGTCTTTTTTTTTTTTTTTTGTAAATACACAGCTATGACCATGAACATGCAGCACAGCAGAGAAGGATACTAGGCCTTTATTCCGAGCTCTCCTGCTCCAGTTTTTAAGGAACAGCTCAATTTGCACAGTAAAAACACCCAATTTTCAATATTTATTTCCTTTTTTTGGGGGGGGCTTCGGAATCCCAGCTTGGATCAGCCCCATCAGCATGGATTTGAGAGCTTGCACAAATTGGAGTTCTTAAAAAGAGTTCAGCAGAGCCCCAGCAGCTACAGCATCTTCATCTATTTTTCAAACAATTGCACTTAAATCTACTCTTTTTTTTTTTACTCAGGAGTCGAGACAAAGCCTCCACCACAAAGTCCCAACCTCTGGAATTTCTTCTGACATTACACAGTCATCCCACTAACTCTAGAAATATGGCTTTGCAGATGAGACAACCGGGGCGGGGAAGGAGCAGGTCGATGAGTTTTATCGGCCACACAATTCCTAATTTGATCTCGATTCCCTAACGCCCCCTTTTTATTGCAGCCAGGACTGGATAACTCCAGGAATTCTGGAATCAATAATTCCACCTGTTTTAGCTGTGAACACCTGCCAGCCCTCCCCCCCTCCCCCCCTAAATCCACTGCTTTGCTACCTTTGCTCTACAGGCACTACAGGATATTAAGACTATAAAGTTCAGCCATGCATAGATAAACTCACGAGCCTTCTCAGGATGCTCCACCCCTGGGATCCAGGGAATATCCTGGGAAGCCTAAAACACAAACTAATTGCTGGCTTTTACTGGCCTCTAACAGGACACAAGGAGTTTATATAAAGTCTCGTGGTGTGCAAAAAAAACCTTAAAATAATAAAGTCCTAAATTCGGCTTTTTAAATCTAGGGAGGGAAAACTGGGAATGAAACCTTAGCAAGGTCTCCATCCCAGCCTGCAGCACCTGGAATTCCAGGGTGAAACCACCTAAAAGGGCTGAAACCACCTGAAAGGCGTTTCAGGTTATTGAAATTTCAGCCATCTCGTATTCCAAAGGTAAAAAAATCCATCTCTAAAGCAAGGCATAAACTGGAATCAGCCTTAGGTTGGATGGTTAAATCTCATTTTCCTGCCACGGAATGAGATTGTGCAGACACTTTGTAAGTATTTTAAACACTTTAAGAGATTTTTCAGTCTGTCTGTTTCTCACTGTTTTACACAGATCTGACTGAAAAAATAAAAGTTACAGTTGTATTAAAAGACTGAACTGTCCCTCAGGGGCAGGACTATGAAAATAAAAAACCCTTCCTGGGCTCTTCCCACCTGAATTCTGACCACACCACTAATTAATACCTGTAATTAATACCTGTAAGTAGCTGCTGAGGTACTTTATAAACCTTCAGTCAGTGATTTACAAAGGCCTGACTTCAAATTAAACTAAGTTAGGACAAGCTGCCAACATTCCTGTCGTAGCATTTAGGAACCATAAAACTTGATTTACATCAAATCCTTCTGGAAGCCCCACGAAAAACTTCCTTCCCTGTTTCAAGTCCATCCTTTCCTATTTTTTACCTTTGGAAATCAGTGTTTTCCATGAAAAGGAATCCTTCAGCTAAAGGATCTCCCTCTTCCCTTGCCTTGCTTATAAGGACTGGAATAAGCAGCAGCCAGGTGTGGATGCAGCCCAGCCATGGAATATTTCCTGGAACCCCAAAAAGGGCACTGGGAAGAAATTAGGATTTCTCCACCCATTTCCCTCCTGAAATGTATAAAAACCTTTCCTTTAGAAAAGTTGAAATTTCGAGTGCAGATCAAACTGTGCAGAGGGTGAGACCTCCGAGGGCTGGGCAGGGCTGGAGTGTTCCTTCACTTCTCGCTTTGGGAACACCCCACAGCTGTGGGACTGGGGGCTTTTCTGGGTGAGTGTTCCCCAGTCTCTCACTTTGGGAACTTCCCCACAGCTGTAGGTTTAGGAATTTTTCAAATGTTCTCCCATTTCTCGCTTTGGGAACATCCTGGCAGCTGTGGGACTGGGGACTCGTTTATATTTTTCCCAGTGTTCCCTCATTTCTCGCTTTGGGAACATCCCAACAGCTGTAGGACTGGGGACTCAGCTGAGTAAGTGTTCTGTTCCCCCATTTCTCACTCTGGGAACACCCCACAGCTCTGGGATTAGGGACTCTTCTGGGTTTTTCCCACTGTTCCCCCATTTCTCGCTTTGGGAACATCCTACCAGCTGTGGGATTAGGAATTCTGAGTTTTCAAATGTTCCCCCATCTCTCGCTTTGGGAACACCCCAACAGCTGTAGGCTTAGGAATTTTTAAAACATTCCCCCATTTCTCACTTTGGGAACACCCTGACAGCTGTGGGATTGGGGACTCTTCTGTCTTTTTCCCACTGTTCCCCATTTCTCGCTTTGGGAACATCCTGAGAGCTGCAGATTTAGGGTTTCTAAGTTTTTGAATCATTCCCCCATTTCTTGCTTTGGGAACATCCCCACAGCTGCAGATTTAGGGTTTCTAAGTTTTTGAATTGTTCCTTCATTTCTCGCTTTAGGAACAACCTAAAAGCTGTGGGATTAGGGATTCTTCTGAGTAACTGTTCCCTCATTTCCCACTTTGGGAACACCCTGACAGCTCTGGGATTAGGAATTCTGAGGTTTTAAAATGTTCCCCCATCTCTCGCTTTGGGAACAACCCCAACAGCTGTGGGATTAGTTATTCTTCTAAATTGTTTAGTTATTCCCCCATTTCTCCCCCTGACAGCTGTGGGATTGGGGACTCTGCAGAGTTCTTCCCATTGTTCCCCCATTTCTCTCTTTGGGAACACCCTGACAGTTGCAGGTTTAGGGACTCTTTTATAGAAATGTTTCAACTGTTCCCCAGTCTCTTGCTTTGGGAACACCCTGACACCTGTGGGATTAGGAATTCTGAGTTTTCAAATGTTCCCCCATTTCTCGCTTTGGGAACATCCTGCCAGCTGTGGGACTGGGGACTCTTCTGTGTCTTCCCACTGTTCCCACATTTCTCACTTTGGGAACAACCTAAAAGCTGTGGGATCAGGGACTCTTCTGCATTTTTCCCATTGCTCTCCCATGTCTCATTTTGGGAACATTCCAATAGCTGTGGGATTGGGGACTCTTCAGAGTTCTTCCCAGTGTTCCCCCATTTCTCGCTTTGGGAACACCCCACAGCTGTGGGACAAGGAGATCCTTTCAAGGAAGTGTTCCCCAATTTCCCGCTTTGGGAACACCCTGACAGCTGTGGGACTGGGGACTCTTCCACGTTTTTCCCACTGTTCCCCCATTTCTCACTTTGGGAACATCCCCACAGCTGCAGATTTAGGGATTCCAAGTTTCTGAATCACTCCCCCATTTCTTGCTTTGGGAACACCCTAAAACCTGCAGGAGAAGGGACTTTTTCAAGTAACTGTTCCCCCATTTCTCGCTTTGGGAACACCCTGACACACCTGCAGATTTAGGGATTCTAAATTTTTGAATCACTCCCCCATTTCTCGCTTTGGGAACGCCCCAACAGCTGTAGGTTTAGGAATTCTGAGTTTTTGAAATGTTCCCCCATTTCTCGCTTTGGGAACATCCCAAGAGCAGTGGGACTGGGGACTCTTCAGAGTTCTTCCCATTGTTCCCCCATTTCTCACTTTGGGAACACTCAACAGCAGTGGGATTAGTTATTCTTCTAAATTCTTTAATTATTCCCCCATTTTTCCCTTTGGGAACACCCTGACAGCTGTGGGATTAGGGTCTTTTTTGAGTAACTGTTCCCTCTTTTCTCACTTTGGGAATATCCTGGCAGCTGCAGATTTACAGATCCTAAGTTTTTGAATCATTCCCCCATTTCTCACTTTGGGAACATCCTAAAAGCTGTGGGATTGGGGGGACTCTCCAGAGTTCCTCCCAGTGTTCCCCCATTTCTCGCTTTGGGAACACCCCACAGCTGTGGGATTGGGGACTTTTCTGAGTAAATGTTCCCCCATTTCTGGCTTTGGGAACACCCCCAATCCCACATCCTGATATCCAGCACTGCTCATCGATGCTCCTGTGCCACAAATTCCAAGGGACACCCAGAGCAGTTTGATTCTCTGCACAAAGCCCAATTCCACGATTACATTCCCAACTACAGGAAATAAATAAAGTTTTGCTTCTTTTTCTTTTTCTTCTTCTTCTTCTCCTCGTTCTTCTTTTGAACAAGTCCCCACAACCCCCCCCAGAGATTCCAGGTGATGCTTTGGACAGTCTGGAATTAAGGTGAAGTGGAAGCAAACCTGACAGGACACACAGCTAAGCAGATCCCGTGTTAAACGCCAACCTTACAGGAATGATCTCTTAGTTTGGAAAGGAGTGCTGAACAAACAGACAATTCCCTCAATTTCTAGGGACCCAGCAAGGACAAAGAGCATTTTTTGGGTGGTTTGGAAACCCCCAGGACCCACGTGCTTTATGTCTTCTGCTCAAAGAGGTCGTGGTACTCCTGCTCCTCCAGCTCCCTGTTGTACTTCTCGATCTCCCTGTTGGCTTCTTCCAGGTAATCGTTCATGAATTGGTCCATTACTTGGGAAAAATTAAGGCAAAACATCAGTGCAAATGGCATTTAGTAAAAAAACAGCCAGGTTTGAAGGATGTGGCAGGTCAGGGATGCTCAGGGAAAGCAGGAATTCAATATATGACCTTCTGGAGTCGTGCAGTCAGAGCTGAGCACAACTACTGTGGGACCAGGGAAAAAAAGGGGCTGCACAAGGGATACTTCCCAGGCAGGAGGAAGGATATAAGAACTACAGCAGAGTTAGATGGGATATTGGGAAGGAATTCCTGGCTGGGAGGGTGGGGAGGCCCTGGCACAGGTTGGGTAGAGAAGCTGTGGCTGCCCCTGGATCCCTGGAAGTGTCCAAGGCCAGGTTGGAGCAACCTGGGATAGTGGAAGATGTCCCTGCTCATGGCAGGGGGTGGGACTGGATGGTCCATAAAGTCCCTTCCAACCCAAACCACCCCATGACTCTGTGAATGTATTTACAGGTATTTTGGTGATACAGAAGTCCAAAAATTTCTGCCTAAAATTCAAATCCCGCTGAAAGGATTGACCAGGGCCTGGAGCTTTCATTGCCAATCACCAAGGTGGAGGGGGAATAAAGAATCCCAGAATTCCAGAGTAGTTTGGGTTGGAAAGGACCTTAAAGATCATCCAGTTCCACCCTCTGCCAAGGGTAGGGACACCTTCCACTAGCCCAGGTTGCTCCAAGCCCCGTCCAACCTGGCCTTGGACACTTCCAGGAATAAACATCCCTAACTTTTCCAGTGAATCCTGAAGTCCAAGTCTGCTGTTTTAATTCTTTATGTTGTCCCATAGGACACAGAAAATAACTGTTTGCTCTTATTCCAAAGCAGCATCACAGAAGCCACTTGGATTTTCGTGAACTTTGTTGAATCATGGCGAAAAGTCAAGTTGGAATATAAAACCAAATGGGAAATTAGTAATAAAACAAAGACAAAGGCGATGAGAAGTGATGAAAACGAGAGAATCACAGAATCATTAAGGTTGGAAAAGCCCTCTAAGATCAAGTCCAACCATCAACCCAGCACTGCCAAGGCCACCACTGACCCACGTCCCCCAGTGGAGAACAAGAACAGGAATACACTGGAACATTGGCAAGAAATGCCAGAGTAATAATATTAAAGACAAAAATACAATTGTTTTCAGTGGAGTGTGTGCACAGACAAAATTCCATTCTTTTGAAAGCTTTATCAATCATGCCCAGGCACTTAGGGATATGACAGCCCAATTTGGGTTGAAAAATATTCCTTTGCCAAGCTGTGGCCCATAAATTATTCCCTGAGTGAGCTCATGAGCAGTTTGGGGATTGTTTCGTTGGTTCTATTCTGCTTCTTAGATCTTATCTCTGAAAAATTCAACCCTGAGCTTTAAGTGGCAAGGAACTGGCTCCTTCCCACGTGTGCTTTGACACTGCACAGCTCAAAACCTTTCCCCAACCCCCCAGTTTTTGAAAGGATACAGGGATGAAAATCCATTTTGTCACCAAAGAAGTTCACAAATTGAGTCCCGTTGTAAAAATAACCAGCTGGGAGCGGATCCAAGTGACGTTTCACCTGCATTGAGGGAATAAATACCACAAATGAAACACTTCCAACTGGGGATTGGGCAAACACAGGCCTTAAAAGATTGGATTAGGTAAAATTAAAATGGAAGGACTGTTACAGATGGCCAAGATTTTACAGCTCCTCCTGCTTTCCAGAGGAACTGGAAGCTCTAAGATTTATATCTCCAGTCCAGTTGTGTTCCAAGGATGTCCAAAGACAGTAAGTGCTGTAATAATTCAGTGCTCAGCACACTTGTGGCAGGTGCTCTGTCATCCAGATGGATCTTTAAGGAAATCAGCCAAAAAAAGGGGCTTGTAAGGAATTGCTTCTACTCACGTGAATGTTCTTTATTTCCTGAAGGGTCAACATTCCTCTGGTTTTCAGGGCTTTCCTCTGAGGTTTCTGTAGGAAGAATTAGACAGTTGCACAATTACTGAGTGACAATGTGACAGCACAGTTTAGTTAGTTTAAAAAAAAAAAAAAATCCACAAAAAACCACCCCCAAAACCAACCCAAAATAGATCAAACATTAATTTCTAAAATTATATTGAGGTGCTCACAACTATGTTGTGAAAGCAAAAGTAAAAATTCACTGATTTTACATAAAGCACTTAGAAAAGAAAAATTCTACCTGTATTTTTAAACAATACAACTTAAATGCAGCTTTAGTGTAAGAAATGAAGAAAGTTGGCACAGGGACAGAAAAACAACTTCATTTTGAGCCTGAGAAGTTCTACAATTCCTTTCTTTCATGCAGCAACTGGTAGCTCTCAGAACTACCTAAAACCCTAAATTAGCCAGGACTGGGGAGATTGTAAAGACTATTTATTGTCTTGAACTGCTCAAAGAGGAAACACTTCACACTTGAGATAAGCATTTAAGTCCCAAGTTTTCCTATAGTTAAGAGTGTTAAAGTTAGGAGTGGGAGAGCAATTCTTTCCATGTGTTCCCCCTGTGAGATGGGCAGAGCATGAGACAGCCCCAAAAAATCCATGACTTCCCTGAAGGGACACGACCTGCCAGAACTGAGGTGAGAACCTGAGGATCCTTAAAAACTGCTCCAACAGTTTGCAGGAAACATTTTCCCTTCCTACACAAATTTTTAAAAATACTACACAAATCCTAAGGCAAAGAGAAGTAATCAGGAGTATTTTAAATTAATAAATTTTCCAAAATTTGCACTGGCACGGGTTGCCCAGAGCAGCTGTGGCTGCCTCATCCCTGGAAGTGTCCAAGACCAGGCTGGATGGGGTTTGGAGCAACCTGGGCTAGTGGAAGGTGTGGGGGTTGGAATGAGCTGGTCTTTAAGGTCCCTTCCAACCCAACCATTCTGTAATTCTGTGAATTTAAGATTCTATCAATCACTGTGTGCAAACTGTGCCTTCTGGGCTCCTGCCAAGGTGCACATTCCCTGTTCCCTCCCCCAGCTCCTACTGCAGCAGCACAGCAGCCATGCAGAAATCCAGGGAGCCTCCCAGAGCTGCACACTTGGCTAATTGAGGGTGACAAAGTGAGCAGAGCCCTCCATTCCAGTGGATTACTTCCAAGGAGGTTTAATTTAGTGAATCAAAACAAATGTTCTGCTTTGCAGCGTTCAGGTACTTGAAGGAGATTTATTTCACCCCACACTCGAGCTCTTGGCAATCACAGCACAGCTACATCACCCTGTGTTTATCCTGGACAGAATCCATATTGCTCCAGCATTCAGGAGCACATCAATCCATGAATGAGCTGCAGCAAGTCCTAAAACAATACAGCAATTACAGCAACTGGTAGTCCCCCCCTTTGTGCAATACATTTGCACCCTAGAATGGCAACGCCTTGGTAGAATTAAAAAGAGATTAAAAATACAAATGTTTCGTGGAGACACTGGGATTTCTTCAGCCAAACACTGAAGCAAAAGGAAACCTGCCCACAAACCTGTTTTGCAGTTTCTCTGAGCCAATCTTTGATATCCTCTTCCTTCAGGGAGCAGCCAATGAACACAAGGAAGTATTCCTGTTGACTGCTGCAGTCTCTGGGATCATTTCTGGAGTCAGGAGGAGTTGGCCCCTCCTGGACAGGCACCAGGCTCAGGGAATTGGAGGAGGTGTTGTGACAGACCTCAATCACTTTGTCAGAGTCTAACAAGGAGAAGGCAGAAGGAAGAAATGCCCTGGTAATTGCTGATCTCATTTAACATCAACAGTCACAACCCAGCACAGAAATAAGTTCTTAAATGCATATAGTGAGATCCCAAAACAACCCTTCAGTAGTGATTTGCTCCTACCTGAAAACTTCACTTTGCCCATGATGTGATAAATGTTCCCAGAAAAAGGGCTTGGCTTGAGCAACGACTTAATGGCTGTTTGAAACAGAAGAAAAATACATTATCTCACTTATTTTTCCTTCTCCTTGGTGCAGCTTCTGCTCAGACCTCAGCTACTGATCCCTAATCCAGTGCTTCCAAGGGAAAAGCTGCTGTGTCCCTTGAGTTCCACCATATAACATTTCTCTGTGTTCTCATTTCTCTGCTCTGGGGTTTGGGAAATATCACGTATTTGGCACAAGGAAGTGCTTTCAGTGTGTGTGGGAAGTAAAATGGTCCTCCTTAAACTGCTTGGCCGAGGAAAGGCATGATTATATATCTACCCTATCTGCCTAAAACAGAGCTCAGCCTAATTTCCAGTAGCTACAAAGAATTATTTGGCATAAAAAGCAGAAGCCGATGGTCACTTATAAACTGTATTTCAACACCACCAAATAAAATTAAACATAAAAAATAAATGGCAAATAAAAAAATTTTTAAAAAAGCACAACTGTCTCAGTCCTAAAACCCAAAAAAACTAAATTAGATTTTTATCTGAACGAAATCATGTGTCAGTTTTCCCGAGCAGACACCGAGGAACAGAATTTACTGTACTTTTAGGAAGGAAAGCTGAATTCTCCATTAAAGGTTGACTTGGGCAGTAAGTAAATAGCTGTGTTAACGTCAGTGCCTTCCTTCCCCTCTGCTCCTCAGGATTTCAAGGCTGGATTTCAGGCAAGTGGGGCAAAGTTCAGCTCTACCTTTGCATTTGGCCACGAATCGGGTCTTCTCCAGGGGGCGGCTGAACCACACACAGATCTGCACCATGGGGGGGAACACGGGCCCAGCCCCGTATTTGCCTTCGTACCTGGGGCAGAAACAAACCCAGAAACAAAGAAAACACCTGAGCTGGTGCCTTTCACCCACCAAACTGCTTCAAAGGAACATCTGTTCCCTCCCACCCAGGGAGGAAAGCGTCGAGCTTTCTTCTCCAAGATGGCAGATGTTCTCCAAGATGTGGCATCAACAGTGTCAGGATGTTCCAAGTGCTCAGGGCTCCTTTTCATGGAAGAGCCAAGGAATGGTTTGGGTTGGAAGGGACCTTAAAAATCATTTCCAAGCCAGTGCCATGGGCAGGGACACCTTCCACTAGCCCAGGTTGCTCCAACCTGGCCTTGGACACTTCCAGGGATCCAGGGGCAGCCACAGCTTCTCTGAGCAACCCGTGCCAGGGCCTCACCACCCTCATAGCCAAAAATTCCTTCTAAAATCCCATCTAAACCTCCTCTTTTACTTTAAAACCCTTCTCCCTTGCCCTACCACCATCTACCCATGTAAAAAGTCACTCTTCCTCTCCTTCATGAGCCCTCTTGAAGTACTGGAAGGCTGCAAAAAGATCTCCCTGGATATTCTGATGCTCTTCCTGCTGCCTTTTCCTTTTCCTAACACACTACCCACATAATTCTTTCATACTGTCATCAAACAGATCAACAGCTGCCCAAAAGTTTTAAACAGAATCAGATTCTATGATTCTATGAAATACTTTCTTTGCCTGCTTGCTCTCCCTCTCCCTTTGGTTCCACACAATCCACCAGCAGCTCCAACATCTCCCAAGCTTTGTGCCAGTTTTCTCCAGGAGCCTCCAATTTACAACCAGATTTATGAATCAAAAGACACACACACACACAAATCCAGGCCTGGCAAGGTATGAGCAATAAATCATGTTTCCAGCACAGCCACCACTGGAGCCAGGAGTTATGAGGGCTGACAGGTTTATATTCCTGCCAAAAAAGGTGCAGCACAGATAACTGCAACAAGATGTGCAAAGAGCCCTGATCCATGAAAAATCTCCTTGGAGTTCAGTGGCAATCTTGGTGCCACGTGGTTCTGTGCCCTCAGCCTGTGCCAAGGCTGTCACTGAGGTCCTGGCTTTTATGAATAATTGTTCTGTTAATGGCTCCACTGACAGAGCGGGTTCATTCCAGAAAGGCTGAAGAGCTGTCAGGGGGAAATTACTCCAGTCATTATTGACCTCACCCATCCCAAGCCTTCCCAGCTTATTCCCAGAGGGTTCTTTCCCATTCTTCTGCAAAGCAACAGTAATCTTGCCCTTGATTTAAATGGTGTCCAGAAAGGAGCCTTTTCCCCCATAAAAGGGTGGCAATCGTGTACCCACTAAGAAAACTCATCAGCTGCCTTAAAAATGATTTACAAAGCTGCTGCCTGTTCCAAGTGAGTGAAAAAAAATAAGTATAAATGAAGTCAGTGAAACATTTGAATCTTCAAGTTAATTGGAAAAATAGTTTTCGTGCTTCTCAGTCTAGATACTTGCCAGCCAGGGTACATTAAATATCGAGCTCTCATCATCTGAGGACTTGAAAAACTGCTTTCTGAGAGAATTAGTTCAATATCCTCGTTCCTGTAAGGAGATAAAATGAAGATTTTTAATTTTATAAGTTCCATAAAATAGCCACTACCTGCTTACATAAAACATAAGGTGTTACTGACACCAAAATTAAGAGTATTTTTCCTCTAGTGTGGCAGTTGCAGTAACATAAATCACACTCTGCAAACAAACCCCACTTCCTAATCCCTGTATTTATATGGCCATAAATGTAAAGGGAAAAACCCCTTTTGGATGAGAAGCAATTAAGAAAAATCTGCATTTCCTTCCTATAAATCACCAGAATAAAACAGGAGAACACAAGGTTTTAAGTGCTCGTGTCCCATCTGCCAAAAGTGATAAATTTTGGATGGGGATTGTTGGTACCTTGTTACAATTCCATTCTCTGCCAGGATGAAGGAAACAGCAGGATTTGCTGCTCGGATCAGGCTCTGCAGCTGCACAAGGAGGGGATGTCTCTGCTCTGTAGCATGACTTGTGAAAACCACATTACTCACTAGTCCTGGGGAAGGAAATCAGAGCATAATTTACATGTAAGCAGCGATAAAGAAATGATTAAGTGATACATCAGCCATTCTTCTCTTATTTCCCTTCCCTCTCACTGCCTCCAGTTATTAAAGAGCAAAAAAAAGAACAAAAAACCAAGCAAAGTATCTTTCATCTAACAGAGGCAATTCAGACTCAATCAAAAGACTCAATTAATTAAAATAACAAATTCCTACAAGAATCAATTTGAGCAGGACTATGTTAATAGAAACCACGAAGCCTCTTGGTGAATTCAACGTGCAGTAAAGAGGCTAAACAGCTAAAAAGCAGTATTTTGGACTCTGGCAGCTGCCACTTTTAAAAACAAGAGAAGGGTTTGGGGTTATTTCTTGTCTTTCAAGAAAGACAAGACAACACCAAAATGGAGTTCAGACAACACGTGTGAACCCACGAGGCATCAAAAAGATAACAGAGAAAAAAATCCAATTAATTTCAGTGTTACAGGATCCCTGCTTCCCAGTTATACATGATTTGAGCTTCAGCCCAGCTCCCTCACAGACACTGCAGTGCCAACACTCTGGGACTCCCCAGGATGTCAGGATGGTCCAGAACGTGTAAGGAAAGGAGAGGAAACGTAAAGGAAACGGCCTCAAGTTGTGCCAGGGGAGGTTTGGATTAGATATCAGGAACCATTTCTTCATGGAAAGGGTTGTCAAGCACTGGAATTGGCTGCTGAGGGCAGCAGTGGAATCACCATCCCTGGAAGTGCTAAAAAAACTGTGGATGTGGCACTGAAGGACATGGGTTAGTGGTGACCGTGGTGGTGGTGCCTGATGGTTGGACCTGATGATCTCAGAGGGCTTTTCCAACCTAAATGATTCTCTGATTTTAGGGTGACTGTTATTTCTTTGCTTAAGGTGTGCAGCTCAGTTCAGACACTCTGCTGTAAAGCAGACCAGAAACTCTCCAGCATCCAGGAACAACTGAAGGAGGATTTAATTCCCCTGCCCCCATCACCATTTAAAGAAGATGTAATGAAGTTCACCCCATCATCTGCTGCCTGTAGCTATTCCTGGCCTTCACAGAAGTCCTGCAGAGGCTTCTTCACCCAGAAATTCCTGCACCAAGTAGTTCTGGGGCACTTATATTGCACCATATGCTCCCCACTGCTGCTCCTTCCATCACTGACCCTTTCAAACTCAAATTTTCATAACGCCCCAAACAAATCTCCATCATTGTATTTCTCCTTTTTTTAAACTCCCACAGAGGTTTCCACTCCAATTTCAGGAACATCCATGTCCTCTCCAATATCCAGTTGCTTTTGAAGGAGGAAGAACAGCAAGTATGATTCAAAATTTAAGTTATGTGCAGGCTTGAAATGATATCAAGTTCGGGGATATTAATCATGCAATTAAAATGAAAAGTATGAATAAGCTGAAGTATGAATAAGATAAAGTATGAATCAGCTCATAATCCCATCCTGGAAGCATCCAAGACCAGTTGGACAGGGCTTGGAGCAATCTGGCATAGTGGAAGGTGTCCCTGCCCATGGCAGGGGGTGGAATGGGATGGTCTTTGAGGTCCCTTCCAACCCAAACCATTCCTATTTAAACTGTCACTGCCATCCCTGTTTCTAAGAGATGCATTTTGGAGACCACCCAGTTTTGTTTGATTCTTTATACCCTGATCTAAAGAAAAAATTCCTTGCAGCCTGGGGAATAGCATGTTCAATAGGAGCAGGAAAGAAACAGGAGGGATGGATTAAAAATACATATGCTTTAGGAAAATAATGGAGCCTCTTTGCTCCCAAATGTACAATGGGCATATTTAACAATGGTGATGTCTTAATTTGAGTTGTATATGAAACTGTTTTACAAGAGATGCCAAAGTGCCCTCGGATTGGGAAGGTGTCACGTTACAGCTTCTGTGCAGGAAAGGAAAGAATTAAAACAGGGAAGAAAGGAGAGATAAAAGGGAATTACAGCACAGAGATGATGGCAGGATTTTTTTGGAAAAGGTGAAGCAAATGTGCACAGCAAAACTGCTCCTGTTGGTCACTCTGCTGGAGGCTTTGTCAGTCTGACCCCATCCTCATCTGTCTCTGCAGCTCTTGGGGCTTTCCAAACAGGACTGTAACTCATGGAAAATGATGTCACATCAATAATGTGCACAGGGACCCCTTTGTTATAGAGAAAGCAAGAGCAGAAGAGACCTGGAAAGCAGCAGCACAAGGGAAACCCCACTCACCCCCAAATTTTCCAAGGTACTTATGTGGACAAGGTAGGTATCCCAAAGGTCTGACTCATTCCTGCTTGCCTATGCCCACACTTGGTTTTCTTTACACCTACAAGTTTCTGTTTTCAGATTTGTTCAATGCCCAACACTGCCTTGGCCCACTGGTGACACAGGAACACAAACAACAATATTGGGGTGCACAACACCCCAAGAATTTCCCCAGAGGGTGGTTGGGCACTGACCAGGCTCCCCAGGGAATGCTCATGGTCCCAAGGTTGCCAGAGTTTAGACAACCCTCTTAGGGACAGGGTGGGATTGTTGGGGTGTCCTGGGCAGGGCCAGGAGTTGGACTGGATGGTCCTTGTGGGTCCCTTCCAACTCAGACTCATGGAATATCCTATGGACAAGTAGGATCAGTATCTCTCAAAGTGAATGTCTCAGTAAATCTCGCTATTGCTGCACCAGAATTAAATTCTCAATTATGTGCAATCACAAGGAATTCTCTCTGTTGAGAGATATCTCAGATCACCCAGAGAAGGTGTGGCTGCTCCTGGATCCCTGGAAGTGTCCAAGGCCAGGTTGGACAGGGCTTGGAGCAACCTGGGCTAGTGGAAGTTCCAACCCGTGGCAGGGGGTTGGAACTCTGTGATCCTCAAGGTTCCTTCCAGCCCAAACCATTCCACAGTTCTATAAATTACACAGAACTAAATTCCCTGCACCACACACGACACAGTTCTGCATTAGTCTGGAAAGCTGGAGTGTCCCCCATCTCAGTTCCAAGCACACTTCTCCCCCTAAAACTTCCTGCACAAAAATTACCCCTATTTATGTGAAATGATTTCTTCACACGTGGGGCCCTCTGGGCCCTCCAGTGTCACATTCTGTACCTGAAAACTACAGGACAAAACTTTCCAGTGAGCACAAATAATTCCCTGCCAGTAGAATATTCCTCTAACCTCCAGCATTTGTAATTTTTTTTCCAGCATTTTGACTGTAGGAAAATTAGCTGTGCCTGTCCTGAGCATTTTCTAGTTCCTCCTTCAACAAGGACAAATTGTCCCTCAATTAGGTCTGTACAAATCACTTTAAAAAAAAAAGATAGCTTTATTATTTTCATTTATTTAATTATTTTTATTTTTCTTTTTTATTCTGTCACACTACAAAAAGGCATGCTTGCACTTTTAACTTCTCTGCAGTTACTGATAATTCTTTATATTCTTAATATTCTCCTTCCCTCTGCAAATCCCCCCATGGTTATAATCAGGACAGTTTTCCCCAATTTGCAGCACCAACATTTTCCTCCAAATAAAAATAAAACAATGATCTATATACAGCATCTATATACTTTCCAGCTGCAGTACAACAGTGACTTAAAAATACATATATATATGTATATATATACACATACATATGTATATGTGTGTGTATACACACATATATGTGTACATATATGTGTACATATGTATGTATGTGTACATATATGTGTAAATATATAATATATATGTGTACATATATGTGTAAATATATAATATATGTATTTACTCATATATGTACACATACATGTTAATATACATATACATATATATGTATATATACATTTACATACATATACACACATATATATGGAGATCCAAATCTCAACTTAAAAGCAGAGTTTCTTCTTCAGAAAATACAGCAAAATATGTAAACCTCTGCATATATTTGAGTTACCTGTGGATTTTTCTTAATTGCTTTTAATAAATAATGTCATTTTGCTTCTATATTGTTATTGGCTTGATCTCTCTCACCAGTCCAGTAGTGATATCTCATATTTTCATCCTGAAAATACGTGTTCTATGCTGAGAGGGAGGGAGAGCTGGTACCTTGAAAAGAAATGTTCTGTCCTGCCTTAATGTTGTGCATCAGCTGCACAAAAGAACAACTGTCAAATCTGCTTCTGCTCTTGACACTTAAACTTCTTCCACAGAAGCAGGAATTCATGGAATGGTTTGGGTGGGAAGGGACCATGCTCCAGAATCTTCCGCCTTCTCCAGGTGCCTGTGATGTTTGATAGTTTGGGCAGAGATTGTCTGTTCTCCAAGGGTTTATCATGATCCTTTGGCTACGTGAATTTATAGCTAAATATGTAATATAAATGTATTCATTTGGCCACATGGCTCAGCTGCTTGTTCTGCAGAGCACCAAGTCAAGAAAAGTGACACCTACCTTGGGAACACTGGTCCAAGAACTTGGGAAAAAGAAGCCTAAAAAACCAAAAAGTTTGTATATCAAGGCTGGATATTGTTATTTAAGCAAAACATGCACATTTGTTTGGACACTGACAGCTACAATCTCACTAACCAAACCATTTTCATGCTTCCTTTCCTCACTCCACACCACTGGAACATCCCCACAGGTTGTGTCTCTCAGGACTTCTTCCCCAAGAACTAGTTTTGTAGCTGGTTTTAGTTCTCCAATGGATCTAAGAGCTAATTCTCACCACACAATTCATTATGTATTCCAGAGAGTCAGAAAGGCTTCAAGGTCACCAGAATTCCTATTTAAACAACAGGAATTTTTTTATGCTTGTCTTAAAAAAATTTGCCTTCCAAGCATGGTGGGAACTCTTCATGGGAAGATTGTAATAATGATGCCAATTTCTGGTGCTGTGTCAGACAAGTGACAATTATTTTTATCATTATTTTTATAATTTAAAAGCTTTAGCATGCACACAAAGCTCTAGAGAGAGTCCCACTTCAACTCCCTCTCCCCCCTGCTCTGGTTTGCTATTCAAAGATAGTTTTAGGGAAAACTTTGAAGGGAAAAGCTCCATCCCAGGCTCATGGAAGAGCTGGATCTCTACAGGAATGAACTTTGAGGCAGGAAAGGGGTTTGATTTTCTCGACTGCAAAAGTTTCAAGCCAAACATTGAACCCACTCTTGTGCATTCCCACAGTGAAATCACCAAAGCTGCCCAACTGCAAGAGTTGCCATTGGCACTACTTGGTAAATTCTGATCAGAACAAACTTCAAAGCAAGACATAAACGACCCACAGCACAGGTTGAGCCTCTTCCTTCAACTGCTCCTGCACTGGAGGAGACAAAACTCTGCTGGTTAAAGCACTGCAGGCTGGGCTGCTCTAAATGCTACTCAGGACCAGGGCTAGTGACACGTTAGTGAGTTAAAACCAACAAGAAATGGAACTTGTCTTTCCTCCAATTATGGAAAGCACAAGTTTAAGCAGCACTCCAGCACCAAATCCCCAGGAGTTCACGGGAGTTTTATTATTTCTTGACAACCTTTGTCACGGAGACAAGAAGAAAGCAGCAAGATAAGGTCTATTTATTGACTACTGCAAAGCACAAGCAGCACAGTGGTTAGTGGTTAAGAACAGCCAGGAAATCTCAGGAATGCACTTTTATAAACTGCTCGGGCAGTTCAGCTCTAAGCTGTGGTGCACAGAGTTGGCTCACAAACAGAAGCGACGCTAACAACTCCGAACACTCTAACTGCTTCCACTTACTTTGATCAACTCAGCTGCAAGGCATAATTAAAAAAGGGGAGGGTTACAATTTCACAGAGAAATCTAAGAGATGATTCCCACGTTTGCTGAAGTCTGGAGCACACACATCTACTATGAAACAGCAACCAAGGCACAGTGTTTCCAAATGTCACCGACTTGGCTTGGCGAGCGTTTCCTCCCCGCCCTGGCTCTGCAGTGACCCAGGATATCAGGTTTTAACACTTGCAGTGCTTTGGCTTCCGTGCTTTGTCATTCCCTTCCACTGAATTTGGGATTGCTTCCCTTCAGTTCCACGTTTAAAGGCTGCAAAGTCTTTCTTTTAACGGCCCAAAGCAGTGACAGAATCAATAACCCAAACCCAGATGAACGTCTCGATTTTCAGTCCAAATTCCAAACAGGGTTGTAAGAAATAAAATGATTTAGAGGGCTGTCCACATTATTCAAAGTCCTTACCTAGACTTACATATTTAAGCAGATTTAGTTTGCTCTTCCAGAAGCTAAACTTTCATTAATATAATATATAATTCTATACCTTGTGGAAATCAAGTGCCATCCTGATAAATCAAAGAGCACTTCCAAGTTTTATGGGATTTAAGACACTTCACTGGCATTTAACCATCATATATCCCTAATTATTATAAAAGTGATCTTATAAACACACATATCTGCTTTTAAATATATTTTAAAGCATACCTGTGCTCCATGTAGCAGCTCAGGGGCTCCACACAGGTGTTCACTGCTCCAATGAGGAAGGAAGATTTCACATCTGGGTCAGGGTGAGTCTGCAGAGCTTGTACAACATCAATAACATCAGTGTATCTGTAAGAGAAGAGAATGAAATGTGGTTTTAGAGAAACATAAGGGCACATTCCACCATTTAGGAAGAAATCCATCACTAGCAAGAAGGTTGGATTCCTAAAAAAGTCCATTGAATAGTGAGAGAGCAGCTCAAAACTTGGCAAATCCAATTTAAGCCAATCCAGACAAATGGAGCTGATTGAGAGTTACCTTAAAAATAATTATTGACAACACAGAGAGAAAAGCAGGATAAAAAGTCCAGCTTTCAGGAAGCACAGAAAGCATAATATAACAAAAGTAAGTTACACCTAATGCCAAGCATATTAAACACAAGTCAAATTTAAAAAAAAAAAAAAAGAAATAAAAAAGCAACACCCTCTCACTTATCAGCATCCCAATTTAAATATGCTTCTGTAATTAATGTATTTATTAATTTTAATATAATCAATGAGTTTATTTCTTATTCACTGCTCCAGACACTGTTGGGTCCTATTTCTGTGTGATCACAAAGTTTAAGTGAACCTGAGTTTTAATTCCAGGTGTTTATTTCTCAGCCAGTCACAACCTTCTCTCAAAACTGTGCTGTCAGGTAGCAATTTAATGGATTATTTAGAGAATTCCAGCTACTCTAGAGCTGTCTGTACCAATATCCAACTATCCAGAAAGGATGGAAAACTGCCAATTAGCTGTTCCTGAAGCCACTGCTGCTACAGAATATCAGTTATTTTACACATTGCTGGACTTTACACCACTCCTGCTAACTCTGAGTAAAAAAAAAAAAAAAGTGAATGTGGCTCTAAATGGAAAAAAAATGATGATTTTTAGCACTATCAGAATGGTTTATAATGAAGAAAATGCTGAGCTCCATGTAGTGAAACAGAGGAACACTTTGAATCCTGGGAAGTAAAACCATTCCAGTCAGGTCAGGGTGTGTTGGTTAGTTTGTGTCACCTTATAATGACTCAGAAACAGAGGGGGGAAACTTGTTGCAGGTGATCCTGGTCCTCAAATGCTACCCTGGAGATGGAAATGTCAAACAGAGGTGGCTCAGAGTCTTCACCTTTATTCCACAAGAAAACTGGCATTTCTCAGAAACATGTTAATAAGTGTTACTCCAATATCACCTCTGTCATCAGGCAAAGAGTTCTGACAGCCCTGCTCTGTGCTGGCAGCTCCAAAGGGCACAGCCATGGAATCATAGGAGGGTTTCGGTTGGAAGGGACCTTAAAGATCATCCAGTCCCACCTCCTGCCAAGGGCAGGGACACCTTCCACTAGACCAG